>NC_041382.1:69510133-69558046 GCF_002162155.2 Triticum dicoccoides | reverse complement strand
CCTACTCCTAGAGGGAGTAGGACTCCCTTGGCGCGCCCTCCTTGGCCGGCCGCCCCCTCCCCCTTGGCTCCTTTATATATGGAGGCAGGGGGGCACCCTAGGACACACAAGTTGATCCTTGAGATCGTTCCTTAGCCGTGTGCGGTGCCCCCTGCCACCATATTCCACCTCGATCATATTGTAGCAGTGCTTAGGCGAAGCCCTGCGACGGTAGAGCATCAAGATCGTCACCACGCTGTCATGCTGACGGAACTCCTCCCCGACGCTTTGCTGGATCGGAGCCCGGGGATCATCATCGAGCTGTACGTGTGCTAAGAACTCGGAGGTGCCGGAGTAACGGTGCTTGGATCGATCGGATCAGGAAGACGTACGACTACTTCCTCTACGTTGCGTCAACGCTTCCGCAGTCGGTCTGCGTAGGTACGTAGGCAACACTCTCCCCTCTCGTTGCTATGCATCACCATGATCTTGCGTGTGCGTAGGAAATTTTTTCAAATTACTGCGTTCCCCATCACGTAGGCACCGGATCAGTGATGGATAATTATGCCGGATGCGGTTCATCATGTAACAGTCATAACATAGGGTGACACAGAACTAGCTCCAATTCATCAATGTAATGTAGGCATGTATTCCGTATATAGTCATACGTGCTTATGGAAAAGAACTTGCATGACATCTTTTGCCCTACCCTCCCGTGGCGGCGGGGTCTTATTGGAAACTTAGGGATATTAAGGCCTCCTTTTAATAGAGAACCGGAACAAAGCATTAGCACATAGTGAATACATGAACTACTCAAAGTATGGTCATCACCGGGAGTGGTCCCGATTATTTTCACTTCGGGGTTGCCGGATCATAACACATAGTAGGTGACTATAGACTTGCAAGATAGGATCAAGAACTCACATATATTCATGAAAACATAATAGGTTCAGATCTGAAATCATGGCACTCGGGCCCTAGTGACATGCATTAAGCATAGCAAAGTCATAGCAACATCAATCTCAGAACATAATGGATACTAGGGATCAAACCCTAACAAAACTAACTCGATTACATGATAAATCTCATCCAACCCATCACCGTCCAGCAAGCCTATGATGGAATTACTCACGCACGGTGGTGAGCATCATGAAATTGGTGATGGAGGATGGATGATGATGACGACGGCGACGAATCCCCCTCTGTGGAGCCCCGAACGGACTCCAGATCAGCCCTCCCGAGAGGTTTTAGGGCTTGGCGGCGGCTTCGTATCATAAAATGTGATGATTTCTTCTCCCTTATTTTTTTCTCTCCGAAAGCAAATATATAGAGTTGGAGTTGGCGTCGGAGGGCATCCAGGGGTCCCACGAGGTAGGGGGGCGCGCCCTAGGGGGAGGCGCCCCCACCCTCGTGAGAAGGGTGTGGGCCCCCTGGTCTTCATCTTTGGCGAGGATTTTTTATTATTTTTCTAAGATGTTCCGTGGAGTTTCAGGTCATTCCGAGAATGTTTGTTTGCTGCACATAAAACAACACCATGGCAATTCTTTAGAAAACAGCGTCAGTCCGGGTTAGTTCCATTCAAATCATACAAGTTAGAGTCCAAAACAAGGGCAAAAGTGTTTGGAAAAGTAGATACGATGGAGACGTATCAACTCCCCCAAGCTTAAACCCTTGCTTGTCCTCAAGCAATTCAGTTGACAAACTGAAAGAAAGAAAGAAAAACTTTTACAAACTCTGTTTGCTCTTGTTGTTGTAACTATGTCAAGCCAGTATTCAAGTTTTCAGCATAGATCATAACTAACCACATTTGCAATAATTCTCAGGTCTCATAATTACTCATATCAATAGCATAATCAACTACCAAGTCATAATAATAAATCTCGGATGACAACACTTTCTCAAAACAATCATAATATGATATAACAAGATGGTATCTCGCTAGCCCTTTCTGAGACCGCAAAACATAAATGCAGAGCACCTTTAAAGATCAAGGACTGACTAGACATTGTAATTCATGGTAAAAGAGATCCAATCGTAGTCACACCCAACATAGATTTTAATAGTGACGAATGCAAATGACAGATGTGCTCTCCAGCTAGTGCTTTTTAATAAGAGGGTGATGACTCAACATAAAAGTAAATGGATAGGCCCTTCACAAAGGGAAGCAGGGATTTGTAAAGGTGCCAGAGCTCGGTTTTGAAATAGAGATAAATTGTATTTTGAGCGGTATACTTTCATTGTCAACATAACAACCAAGAGATGGCGATATCTCCCATGCTACACACATTATAGGCAGTTCCCAAACAGAATGGTAAAGTTTATACTCCCCCTCCACCAACAAACATCAATCCATGGCTTGCTCGAAACAACGAGTGCCTCCAACATACATCAGGTCCCAGGGGGAGTTTTGTTTGCAATTAATTTTGATTTAGTTTGCATAAAGCATGGGACTAGGCATCCCGGTGACCAACCATTTTCTCGTGAGTGAGGAGCGGAGTCCACTCCTCTTGAGAATAACCCGCATAACACGGAAGATAAGGACAGCCTTGGTTGATACATGAGCTATTCGAGCATACAAAACAGAATGTTTATTTGAAGGTTTAGAGTTTGGCACATACAAATTTACTTGGAACGGCAGGTAGATACCGCATATAGGAAGGTATAGTGGACTCATCTGGAATAACTTTGGGGTTTAAGGGATTGGATGCACAAGCAGTATTCCCGCTTAGTACGAGTGAAGGCTAGCAAAAGACTGGGAAGCGACCAACTAGAGAGCGACAACAGCCATGTATATGCATTAAAATTAATAAACATTGGGTGCAAGCATGAGTAGGATATAATCCACCATGAACATAAATATCGTGAAGGCTATGTTGATTTGTTTCAACTACATGCGTGAACATGTGCCAAGTCAAGTCACTTAAATCATTCAAAGGAGGATACCACCCCATCATACCACATCATAATCATCTCAATAGCATGTTGGCACACAAGGTAAACCATTATAACTCATAGCTAATCAAGTATGGCACAAGCAACTATGATCTCTAATTGTCATTGCAAACATGTTTATTCATAATAAGCTGAATCAAGAACGAGGGACTCATCATATTTACAAAAACAAAAGAGGTCGAGTTCATATCAGCTTTTCTCATCTCAGTCAGTCCATCATATATCATCATAATTGCCTTTCACTTGCACGACCGAACGGTGTGAATAATAATAAGAGTGTACGTGCATTGGACTAAGCTGGAATCTGCGAGCATTCAATAAACATGATAATACAAAGCAATATGGGCTCTTGGTTAAATCAACAATAATGCATATAAGAGCCACTTCAACAATTTAATTATGGTCTTCTCCTACTGACCCCCAAAGAAAAGAAAAGAAATAAAACTATTTACACGGGAAAGCTCCCAACAAGCAAAAGAAGAACGGGAAATATTTTTGGGTTTTCCTTTTAATTATTACTATTATATTAGAAAAATAAACTACTACTAATTTTTTTGTTTTTTCTTAAGGTTTAACAAACACACAAGAAGAAAGCAGGAAAAAGAAAATAAACTAGCATGGATATTACAGTGAAAGAGTATGAGCACCTACATCTAGCAATGAGTGTGTGTGAACATAAATGTAATGTCGGTGAGAAATACGTACTCCCCAAGCTTAGGCTTTTGGCCTAAGTTGGTCTATTGCCAGGGATAGCCTGGCGGATACCCGTAGGTGTAGCTGGGGTCGTACTGTGAAGAAGAATAGTTGGTATCATACTGATGTGCAGCGGTTATCGCCTGCTGAGCTGCAGCGTGGAGTCGAGCTGCCTCCGCTCTCCTCTTGTACTCTTCTGCCTCCTCTCTGGTAATAACATATCTTCTTTTTGTCTGCGAATCAAAGAAGGCAGGAGTAGGGAGAGTAATACGGAAAACACGTTGTTTATAAAAAATTAAACGATATATGAGAGGTGATTCAGGCCTCTCGACAAACTGGTGCGAAGCCATGGAGTTATAATCTAAATATGCAGGAGGCAACTCCGTATCACCCTCACGAATGTCTATCTCAAGAAAATGAGCTAAGAGGGTTGCATAAATTCCTCCAAAGAAATCTCCATTATGTCTATTATGATGCAACCTACGAGCTACAATGGCTCCCATATGATAAGATTGGTCTCCTAACACAGCACTCCTAAGAATGGTAAGATCAGGGACACACATTTATGCTTCATCCTTAGCATTTATGCATCTACCGATGAAGAGAGCAAAATAATGTATAGCAGGGAAGTGAATGCTCCCTATGGTAGCCTGCGTTATATCTCTAGATTCCCCTACAGTTATACTAGCAAGAAAGTTTCTAAATTCAGATTTAGGGGGATCCCTAATACTGCCCCATGATGGAAGTTTGCAAGCAAGAGTGAAATCCTCTAGGTCCATGGTATAAGATTTGTCATAAAGATCAAACATGACTGAAGGAGAATTACGCGAAGATGAATACTCAAACCTCCTCACAAATGAACTTGTGAGATCATGATACTGGGGGCATTTGTTAGCCTCAAAATCCTCAAGACCGGCATTGCGCAAATATGCTTTGAATTCTTCTTTAATTCCCACACGGTCCATAAAATTTTCCGACGGCCATTCGCAAGGCCGTACTGGAGCATCTCTTGGTGGATCCTCGTCAGCATCGTGCATAGCAATCCTGGGTCCTTGCTTCTTAGAGGAACCACCTTGGAACATCTTCCTAAGCATATTGTTTTTCTCAAGGAACAATCTCCCCAAGCAGTTTTGCGAGAGGTGCTTTGAGCAAGGAGATCGAAAATCACAGCAAAAGTGGCTGGAACTCGTGCTTGAGTTGGTTTTTCGGGTTTGTGTGAGACAGAGGAAGAAAATGGGTGCTGGGATAAGTGGAGGAGGGCCACCATGGGCCCACGAGGCAGGGGGCGTGCCCTAGAGGGGGGGGCGCCCACCACCCTCGTGGCCAGGTGGCAGCTCCTCCCACGGTAATTTTTGCACAGTAAATCCTCAAATATTCCTGAAAAAATCATATTAAATTGGCATGGCATTCTGAGGACTTTTATTTTTTGGGATATTTTTATATTGCACGGATAAGTCAGGAAACAGACAGAAAAATACTATTTTTACTTTATTTCTACTAATTAACAGAAAGTATAGAGAGGGTACAGAAGTTTGTGCTTCTAGTTTCATCCATCTCATGCTCATCAAAAAGAATCCACTAACAAGGTTGATCAAGTCTTATTAACAAACTCATTCCGATAATCACGAAACCGGAGAAATTTCGAATAACACTAAGTTACCTCAACGGGGATATGCACATCCCCTATAATAAGTATATCATATTTCTTTTTGACAGTAGGAAGAGGAAATTCAAAACCTCCAATTATAATCGATGGAATTTTTCTGATGGAGTTGATACTATGAACTTGAGGTTGTTCCTCGGAAAGTGTACCGTATGCTCATTACCATTAACATGAAAAGTGACATTGCCTTTGTTGCAATCAATAACAGCCCCTGCAGTATTAAGAAAAGGTCTTCCAAGAATAATAGACAGACTATCATCCTCGGGAATATCAAGTATAACAAAGTCCGTTAAAATAGTAACGTTTGCGATCACAACAGGCACATCCTCACAGATACCGACAGGTATAGCAGTTGATTTATCAGCCATTTGCAAAGATATTTCAATAGGTGTCAACTTATTCAAGTCAAGTCTATGATATAAAGAGAGATGCATAACACTAACACCGGCTCCAAGATCACATAAAGCAGTTTTAATATAATTTCTTTTAATTTAGCAAGGTATAGTAGGTACTCCAGGATCTCCAAGTTTCTTTGGCATTCCACCCTTAAAAGTATAATTAGCAAGCATGGTGGAAATCTCAGCTTCCAGTTGTTGGAAATATGCCCTAGAGGCAATAATAAATTGATTATTATTATATTTCCTTGTTCATGATAATTGTTTATTATCCATGCTAGAATTGTATTGATAGGAAACTCAGATACATGTGTGGATACATAGACAACACCATGTCCCTAGTAAGCCTCTAGTTGACTAGCTCGTTGATCAATAGATGGTTGCGGTTTCCTGACCATGGACATTGGATGTCATTGATAACGGGATCACATCATTAGGAGAATGATGTGATGGACAAGACCCAATCCTAAGCCTAGCACAAGATCGTGCAGTTCGCATGCTAAAGCTTTTCTAATGTCAAGTATCATTTCCTTAGACCATGAGATTGTGCAACTCCCGGATACCGTAGGAATACTTTGGGTGTGCCAAACGTCACAACGTAACTGGGTGGCTATAAAGGTGCACTACGGGTATCTCCGGAAGTGTCTGTTGGGTTGGCACGAATCAAGACTGGGATTTGTCACTCCGTGTAAACGGAGAGGTATCTCTGGGCCCACTCGGTAGGACATCATCATAATGTGCACAATGTGATCAAGGAGTTGACCACGGGATGATGTGTTATGGAACGAGTAAAGAGACTTGCCGGTAACGAGATTGAACAAGGTATCGGGATACCGACGATCGAATCTCGGGCAAGTATCATACCGCTGGACAAAGGGAATTGTATACGGGATTGATTAAGTCCTTGACATCGTGGTTCATCCGATTAGATCATCGTGGAGCATGTGGGAGCCAACATGGGTATCCAGATCCCGCTGTTGGTTATTGACCGGAGAACGTCTCGGTCATGTCTGCATGGTTCCCGAACCCGTAGGGTCTACACACTTAAGGTTTGATGACGCTAGGGTTATAAAGGAAGTTTGTATGTGGTTACCGAATGTTGTTCGGAATCCCGGATGAGATTCCGGACGTCACGAGGAGTTCCAGAATGGTCCGGAGGTTAAGATTTATATATGGGAAGTCCTGTTTTGGTCACCGGAAAAGTTTCGGGTTTTATCGGTAACGTACCGGGACCACCAGGAGGGTCCCGGGGGTCCACCAAGTGGGGCCACCGGCCCCGGAGGGCTGCTTGGGCCAAGTGTGGGAGGGGACCAGCCCCAAGTGGGCTGGTGCGCCCCCCCACAAGGGCCCAAGGCGCCTAAGGGGAGGAAAGGGGGCAAACCCTAAGGGCAGATGGGCCTTAGGGCCCATGCCTGGTGCGCCTCCCTCTCCCCTCCCCTTGGCCGCCCCACCAAATGGGATCTGGGCTGGCCGCCGCCCCTAGGGTGGAACCCTAGGTGGGGCGCACCCCTCCCTCTCCCCTATATATACTTGAGCACTTGGGGGCTACCAATATATGAGTTCTTGACCTCTCCCTGGCGCAGCCCTACCTCTCTTTCTCCTCATATCTCGCGGTGCTTGGCGAAGCCCTGCTAGATCACCACGCTCCTCCACCACCACCACGCCGTCGTGCTGCTGCTGGATGGAGTCTTCCTCAACCTCTCCCTCTCCCCTTGCTGGATCAAGGCATGGGAGACGTCACCGGGCTGTACGTGTGTTGAACGTGGAGGTGCCGTCCGTTCGGCACTAGGATCTCCGGTGATTTGGATCACGACGAGTACGACTCCTTCAACCCCGTTCTCTTGAACGCTTCCGCTTAGCAATCTACAAGGGTATGTAGATGCACTCTCCTTCCCCTCGTTGCTGGTTTCTCCATAAATTGATCTTGGTGACACGTAGGAAAATTTTGAATTTCTGCTACGTTCCCCAACAGTGGCATCATGAGCCAGGTCTATGCGTAGTTTCTATGCACGAGTAGAAACAAAGTAGTTGTGGGCGTTGATTTTGTTCAATATGCTTACCGTTACTAGTCCAATCTTGATTCGGCGGCATTGTGGGATGAAGCGGCCCGGACCGACCTTACACGTACTCTTACGTGAGACTGGTTCCACCGACTGACATGCACTAGTTGCATAAGGTGGCTAGTGGGTGTCTGTCTCTCCCACTTTAGTCGGATCGGATTCGATGAAAAGGGTCCTTATGAAGGGTAAATAGCAATTGGCATATCACGTTGTGGTTTTTGCGTAGGTAAGAAACGTTCTTGCTAGAAACCCATAGCAGCCACGTAAAACATGCAAACAACAATTAGAGGACGTCTAACTTGTTTTTGCAGGGTATGCTATGTGATGTGATATGGCCAAGAAGAATGTGATGAATGATATGTGATGTATGAGATTGATCATGTTCTTGTAATAGGAATCACGACTTGCATGTCGATGAGTATGACAACCGGGAGGAGCCATAGGAGTTGTCTTCATTTATTTATGACCTGCGTGTCAACATAAACGTCATGTAATTACTTTACTTTATTGCTAACCGTTAGCTGTAGTAGTAGAAGTAATAGTTGGCGAGACAACTTCATGAAGACACGATGATGGAGATCATGATGATGGAGATCATGGTGTCATGTCGGTGACAAGATGATCATGGAGCCCCAAGATGGAGATCAAAGGAGCTATATGATATTGGCCATATCATGTCACTATTATTTGATTGCATGTGATGTTTATCATGTTTATACATCTTATTTGCTTAGAACGACGGTAGTAAATAAGATGATCCCTCATTAAAATTTCAAGAAAGTGTTCCCCCTAACTGTGCACCGTTGCGAAAGTTCGTCGTTTCGAAGCACCACGTGATGATCGGGTGTGACAGATTCTTACGTTCACATACAACGGGTGTAAGCCAGATTTACACACGCAAAACACTTAGGTTGATTGTATGAGCCTAGCATGTACAGACATGGCCTCGGAACACAAGAGACCGAAAGGTCGAGCATGAGTCGTATAGAAGATACAATCAACATGAAGATGTTCACCGATGTTGACTAGTCCGTCTCACGTGATGATCGGACACGGCCTAGTTGACTCGGATCATGTAATCACTTGGATGACTAGAGGGATGTCTATCTGAGTGGGAGTTCATAAGATGAACTTAATTATCCTGAACATAGTCAAAAGGTCTTTGCAAATTATGTCGTAGCTCGCGCTTCAGTTCTACTGTTTAGATATGTTCCTAGAGAAAATTTAGTTGAAAGTTAAAAGTAGCAATTATGCGGACTAGGTCCGTAAACTAAGAATTGTCCTCATTGCTTCATAGAAGGCTTATGTCCTTAATGCACCGCTCAGTGTGTTGAACCTCGAACGTTGTCTGTGGATGTTGCGAACATCTGACATACACATTTTGATAACTACGTGATAGTTCAGTTAAACGGTTTAGAGTTGAGGCACCGAAGACGTTTTGAAACGTTGCGAAACATATGAGATGTTTCGAGGGCTGAAATTGGGATTTCAGGCTCGTGCCCACGTCAAGAGGTATAAGACCTCCGACGATTATCTTAGCCTGCAAACTAAGGGAGAAAAGCTCAATTGTTGAGCTTGTGCTCAGATTGTCTGAGTACAACAATCATTTGAATCGAGTGGGAGTTGATCTTCGAGATGAGATAGTGATGTTTCTCCGAAGTCATTACCACCAAGCTGCTAGAGCTTCGTGATGAACTATGATATATCAGGGACATATATGATGATCCTTGAGATATTCACGATGTTTGACACCACAAAAGTAGAAATCAAGAAGGAGCATCAATTGTTGATGGTTGGTGAAACCACTAGTTTCAAGAAGGGCAAGGGCAAGAAGGGATACTTCATGAAACGTCAATTCAGCTGCTGCTCTAGTGAAGAAACCCAAGGTTGAACCCAAACCCGAGACTAAGTGCCTCTGTAATAAGAGGAACAGCCACTGGAGCAGAATTACCCTAGATACTTGGTAGATGAGAAGGCTGGCAAGGTCGATAGAAGTATATTGGATATACATTGTGTTAATGTGTACTTTACTAGTACTCCTAGTAGCACCATGGTATTAGATACCGGTTCGGTTGCTAAGTGTTAGTAAACTCGAAATAAAAGACTGCGAAGTAAACGGAGACTAGCTAAAGGTGAGCTGGCGATATATGTTGGATGTTTTTCCCAAGCTTGATGTGATCAAGCATCGCACGCTCCCTCTACCATCGATATTGGTGTTTGCGTTGAGCATAGACATGATTGGATTATGTCTATCGCAATACGGTTATTCATTTAAGGAGAATAATGGTTACTCTGTTTATTTGAATAATACCTTCAATGGTCTTGCACCTAAAATGAATGGTTTATTGAATCTCGATCGTAGTGATACACATGTTCATGTCAAAAGATATAAGATAGTACCACCTACTTGTGGCACTTCCACGTAAGTCATATCGGTATAAAACGCATGAAGAAGCTCCATGTTGATGGATCTTTGGGCTCACTCGTTTTGAAAAGTTTGAGACATGCGAACCATGTCTATTGGTGTATATGCATGAAGAAACTCCAGGCAAATGGACCGTTTGGACTCACTTGATTTTGAATCACTCGAGACATGCAAATCATACCACATGGGCAAGATGACTGAAAGCCTCGTTTTCAGTAAAATGGAACTAGAAAGCAACTTGTTGGAAGTAATACACTTTGATGTGTGCAGTACAATGAGTGCTGAGGCATGTAGTGGATATCGTTATGTTCTTACTTCACAGATGATTTGAGTAGATGTTGAGTATATTTACTTGATGAATCACGAGTCTGAATTATTGAAAGGTTCAAGTAATTTCAGGGTGAAGTTGAAAGATCGTCGTGACAAGAGGATAAAATATCTATGATATGATCATAGAGATGAATATCTGAATTACGAGTTTGGCACAGAATTAAGACATTGTGGAAATTGTTTCACAACTAATACAGCCTGGAACACCATAGTGTGATGGTGTGTCCGAACATCATAACTGCACCCTATTGGATATGATGCATACCATGATGTCTCTTATCGAATTACCACGATAGTTTATGGGTTAGGCATTAGAGACAACCACATTCACTTTAAATAGGGCACCACGTAATTCCGATGAGATGACACCGTATGAACTATGGTTTAGAGAAACCTAAGCTGTCATTTGTTAAAAGTTTTGGGGCTGCGACGCTTATGTGAAAAAGTTTCAGGCTGATAAGCTCGAACCCAAAGCGGATAAATGCATCTTCATAGGACACCCAAAACAGTTGGGTATACTTCCTGTCTCAGATCCAAAAGCAATAAGGGATTGTTTCTAGAATCGGGTCCTTTCTCGAGGAAAAGTTTCTCTCAAAAGAACTAGTGGTGTGACCCGCGCATTTGCACGGCTAGATTTCTTTATGTTTTCTTTCATTTATATCTTCATTTGTACTATATTAGACTTGATATACTAATTTATATTTCTGATTTAATCACATGTAATATAGGAGCAAGATTTTTTATTACTTTATGGTTTGTCATTATAATATGTTTTTCGCTTTTTGAATCTTTTATCGTAAAATATTGCTTAATAAATTGTTAAATAAAATTAGTGAACTGATAATATCTATTTGATTTTTTTCTAATAACTACAGTATCAACCATTAAGGTATCATAAATATGAAATTTACCCTTTTGTGATGGAAAAACTCATTTATGGTTTTAGGCATAGAGATTTTAGTATGGTTCCGATGAATGCCGTGGTACGCCTATTAAGATTACCATAACATATATACATAGTTAATTTTCAAATTCTACTACTTATTGGTTTTAAAAAGTTCAATATCAGTTTACATTAAGTTGTTACATTTTGGTCATTTTCCCCTTTGCATTCACTTTACATGCGGGTGTGGCACCATTTTTTGTTTCACTATGGGTTTTGGAAAGTCCACCACACTCGACGACAATAACTTTATACTCTTTTATTGCGTGGGTTAAGCAGTTAACATTCAGTATTTATGGTTTCCATCTGACAACATTTTTTTTTGCTTTATTGGTACATGACTCGGCTCACAACAATAAGATTTTGAAATGGATTCACCTATTTTTCCTAAACAATGCCATGCATGTCGAATATCCAATGTTTATGCATGTATATACTCTATGGTTCTCTGTCTCTAGATATTGTGAAATCTATCTCATCACTATTATTTTCATTAGAGAGGTTGATCGCTAATTCTGCACGACTCGCCTCATCTTTCTCACGCAAGGATTTTTTTTCTCACCTTGTTTTCTTACGAACCGTGGCACATGCCTCTAGCTTGGTCCTCATATGTATATATTTTTTTAGTCACCATAAGGTGCCTCCTTTTTGTGCTATAAGCCAATATGAACTGTGTGTGGCTGCTAATTGTTGCTTTAAGATAGAGTCTGACTGGAATTTTTTCTGAAATTTGAAAATACATTTTTTGATTGTCAGAAACTTCTTAAAGGAATTCAATATGTATATACAGAACTATTAGACATATATTTAAATTTTGTCATAAGGATATACTAAATATAGTTGAAATTACTTTTGAAACATTGGTAATGCAATTTATTTAATTCGAAAATCGTTCTTGGAGCCCGAACTACAAATTTATGCATGACTTGGCTCGTATTTCTCATACTCTAATTTTCAGTTTTTCAACGTAGAGTCTAGTCGGAATTGTGCTTTGCAGCTCGGGCTCTAGCCAGGTTAGTTTTCTAAAAATTGGTTGGAAATTCATTTTCTGACTGGCAAAAGTTCTTGAAAGCAAACCGCATGTATATATGGGTATATTCCACTTATGTTTTCTAAAAATATTGGACATATATATTCTGACTGGCGAAAATTCCTGAAAGCAATTTCACATGTATATATGGATATATTCCACATACGTGTCAATTGTTCGCTCGGAGATACTAAAGTGCAATTTATATATTTTTATTATTATTTTTAAATTTTTAACTTTTCATAATTTTTGAGTAATTGTAGATCTAGCTCAAATTTATGCATGGCCGGGCTATGCTTTTTTTTAAGGTGGTCCGTGGTCACCTATTTTTAAGAGTGGCCCGTGGTCAGTTTTCATACGTGGCTGGGCTTGTTTTTTGGACGACCGGTGTTTAGCGTTTTTACGCTGCAGGAGTCCGATCGAAGTACACCTAAAAAAAGAGTACGACTGAAGTATGTCCTTTTTCGTCTTTAGGTGCATGTCCCCTCCTCGTTAGGTGTGTATCCCTTCTTCAATGAAGACCCGTAGTGGAGTATGGCTCTATGTTTGGACCTATTCTTTTTTCTATAGGACTTGATTTCCACCTGTACGTGTCAAATATTGCACGTAATATTTCTGCCTTATATTGGTACATAACCACGTGACAGTTCATTATTGGTATATACGTGTTAAACATGTGTAACGTAAATTCTGTTAAATCTCAACCATTAATATTCCGATCAAACGGTGTAAATAATATTGGCATATGTGGACAAACATGATGGCTTATTTTACTCTTGTTTTAATTATATAACAGATAGATTGAGTGGGAGGATGGTGGAGACTTGATGAGGTTATTGAACCGTCACTTCAACTAGTGTGTAGCAGGGCACATGGAGTTGTTCCTGTGGCACCTACACCAATTGAAGTGGAAGATTATGATAGTGATCATGAAACTTCGGATCAAGTCACTACCAAACCTCGTGGGATGACAAGGATGTGTACTACTTCAGAGTGGTACGTAATCTTGTCTTGGAAGTCATGTTGCTAGACAATAATGAACCTACGAGCTATGGAGAAGCGATGGTGGGCCTGGATTCCAAAATGGCTCGAGGCCATATAATGCGAGAGAGGATCCATATATGAAAACAAAGTATAGACTTTGGAAAAACTACTTGATGGTCGTAAGGCTGTTAGGTACATATGGATTTTAAAAGGAAGACAGACAATGATGGTAAGTATCACCATTAAGAAAGCTTGACTTGTCGTTAAGATGTTTTCCGACAAGTTCAAGGAGTTGACTACGATGAGACTTTCTCACTCGTAGCGATGCTAAGAGTCTGTTGGAATTATATTAGCGATTACTGCATTATTTATGAAATCTTGCAGATAGGATATCAAAACATTGTTTCCTCGACGTTTTTTTTGAGGAAAGGTTGTATGTGATACAATCAAAAGATTTTGTCAATCCTGAAAGATGCTAACAAGTATGCAAAGCTCCAGCAATCCTTCTAAGGACTGGAGTAAGCATCTCGGAGTTGGAATGTATGCTTTGATGAGATGATCAAAGTTTTGGGTGTATACAAAGTTTATGAGAAACTTGTATTTCCAAAGAAGTGAGTGGGAGCACTATAGAATTTCCGATGAGTATATGTTGTTAACATGTTGTTGATCGGAAATGATGTAGAATTTCTGGAAAGCATGCAGAGTTATTTGAAAAATGTTTTTCAATGGAAAGCCTGGATTAAGCTACTTGAACATTGAGCATCAAGATCTATAAGGATAGATCAAAACACTTAATGGTACTTTCAAATGAGCACATACCTTGACATGATCTTGAAGGTGTTCAAGATGGATCAGTCAAAGAAGGAGTTCTTGCCTGAGTTGTAAGGTATGAAGTTAAGACTTAAAGCTCGACCACGGCAGAAGAAAGAGGAAGGACGAAGGTCGTCCCCTATGCTTTTGTCATAGGCTCCATACGGTATGCTATGCTCTGTGCCGCACCTGAAGTGTGCCTTGCCATGAGTCAGTCAAGGGGTACAAGAGTGATCCAAGAATGGATCACAGGACAGCGGTCAAAGTTATCCTTAGTAATTAGTGGACTAAGGAATTTTCTCGATTATGGAGGTGGTAAAAGAGTTCGTCGTAAAGGGTTACACCGATGCAAACTTTGACACTAATCCAGATTATTCTGAGTAGTAGATTGGATTCGTATAGTAGAACAGTTATTTGGAATAGCTCCAAATAGAACGTGGTAGCTGCATCTAGGAGATGACATAGAGATTTGTAAAGCACACACGGATCTGAAAGATTCAGACCCGTTGACTATAACATCTCTCACAAGCATAACATGATCAAACCCAGAACTCATCGAGTGTTAATCACATGGTAATGTGAACTAGATTATTGACTCGAGTAAACTCTTTGGGTGTTAGTCACATGGGGATGTGACCTTGAGTGTTTATCACATCTCGATGTGAACTGGATTATTGACTCTAGTGCAAGTGGGAGACTGTTGGAAATATGCCCTAGAGGCAGTAATAAATTGATTATTATTATATTTCCTTGTTCATGATAATCTTTTATTATCCATGCTAGAATTGTATTGATAGGAAACTCAGATACATGTGTGGATACATAGACAACACCATGTCCCTAGTAAGCCTCTAGTTGACTAGCTCGTTGATCAATAGATGGTTGCAGTTTCCTGACCATGGACATTGGATGTCATTGATAACGGGATCACATCATTAGGAGAATGATGTGATGGACAAGACCCAATCCTAAGCCTAGCACAAGATCGTGCAATTCGCATGCTAAAGCTTTTCTAATGTCAAGTATCATTTCCTTAGACCATGAGATTGTACAACTCCCGGATACCGTAGGAATACTTTGGGTGTGCCAAACGTCACAACGTAACTGGGTGGCTATAAAGGTGCACTACGGGTATCTCCGAAAGTGTCTGTTGGGTTGGCATGAATCAAAATTGGGATTTGTCACTCCGTGTAAACGGAGAGGTATCTCTGGGCCCACTCGGTAGGACATCATCATAATGTGCACAATGTGATCAAGGAGTTGACCACGGGATGATGTGTTACGGAATGAGTAAAGAGACTTGCCAGTAACGAGATTGAACAAGGTATCGGGATACCGACGATCGAATCTCGAGCAAGTATCGTACCGCTGAACAAAGGGAATTGTATACGGGATTGACTAAGTCCTTGACATCGTGGTTCATCTGATGAGATCATCGTGGAGCATGTGGGATCCAACATGGGTATCCAGATCCCGTTGTTGGTTATTGACCGGAGAACGTCTCGGTCATGTCTGCATGGTTCCCGAACCCGTAGGGTCTACACACTTAAGGTTCGATGACGCTAGGGTTATAAAGGAAGTTTGTATGTGGTTACCGAATGTTGTCCGGAGTCCCGGATGAGATCCCGGACGTCACGAGGAGTTCCGGAATGGTCCGGAGGTAAAGATTTATATATGGGAAGTCCTGTTTTGCTCACCGGAAAAGTTTTGGGTTTTATCGGTAACATACCGGGACCACCAGGAGGGTCCCGGGGGTCCACCAAGTGGGGCCACCGGCCCCGGAGGGCTTCATGGGCCAAGTGTGGGAGGCGACCAGCCCCAGGTGGGCTGGTGCACCCCCCACAAGGGCCCAAGGCGCCTAAGGGGAGGAAAGGGGCAAACCCTAAGGGCAGATGGGCCTTAGGGCCCATGCCTGGTGCGCCTCCCTCTCCCCTCCCCTTGGCCGCCCCACCAGATGGGATCTAGGCTGGCCGCCGCCCCTAGGGTGGAACCCTAGGTGGGTCGCACCCCTCCCTCTCCCCTATATATACTTGAGCACTTGGGGGCTGCCAATATATGAGTTCTTGACCTCTCCCTGGCGCAGCCCTACCTCTCTTTCTCCTCATATCTTGCGGTGCTTGGCGAAGCCCTGCTGGATCACCACGCTCCGCCACCACCACCACGCCGTCGTGCTGCTGCTAGATGGAGTCTTCCTCAACCTCTCCCTCTCCCCTTGCTGGATCAAGGAATGGGAGACGTCACCGGGCTGTACGTGTGTTGAATGCGGAGGTGCCGTCCGTTCAGCACTAGGATCTCCGGTGATTTGGATCACGACGAGTACGACTCCTTCAACCCCGTTCTCTTGAACGCTTCCGCTTAGCGATCTACAAGGGTATGTAGATGCACTCTCCTTCCCCTCATTGCTGGTTTCTCCATAAATTGATCTTGGTACACGTAGGAAAATTTTGAATTTCTGCTACGTTCCCCAACACCGGTATCTTTCTTTTATTAGTAATGATATCCTTCATATATTTAGCATAAGGATTTGTTTTGAGCACATTAGTTAATCGCATACGCAAAAAGATAGGCCTAATCATTTCAGCAAAGCGCTCAAAATCCTCATCATCCTTTTTCTTGGATGGTTTTGGAGGAAAGGCATGGGTTTCTGAACCCAAGGTTCCCTTTCTTTACCATGTTTCCTAGCAACAAAGTCTATTTTATCATAACGTTGATTCTTTGATTGTGGGTTATCAAGATCAACAACAGGTTCAATTTCTACATCATTGTCATTACTAGGTTGAGCATCATCATGAACATCATCATTAATATTTTCACTAGGTTCATGTTCATTACCAGATTGTGTTTCAGCATCATACATAGAGATATCATTTGGATTATCAGGCGGTTCAGCAATAGGTTCACTAGAAGTTTGCACAGTTCTATCATTTTTCTTCTTCTTCTTTTTAGAAGAACTAGGAACATCAATATTATTTCTTTGAGAATCTTGCTCGATTCTCTTAGGGTGGCCTTCAGGATACAAAGGTTCCTGAGTCATTCTACCAGTTCTAGTAGCCACTCTAACAGCATAATCATTTTTCTTACTATTCATTTCATCAAGAACTTCTTTTTGAGCTTTAAGCACTTGTTCTACTTGCGTGGTAACCATAGAAGAATGTTTGCTAACAAGTTTAAGTTCACCTTTAATATCAGCCATATAATCACCCAAGCGTCTAATCATATAAGCATTTTCTTTTAATTGTCTACCAAAATAAGCATTGAAGTCGTCTTGCTTAAACATAAAGTTATCAAACTCATCCAAGCACCGACTAGCAATTTTAGTAGGAGGGACTTCAATTTTATCATATCTATAGAGAGAATTTACCTTTACTACCTGTGTCGGGATATCGGGATCAGGAGGTTCTTCAGTAAATAAAGAATTGAGATCATATGTTTCTTCAACAGGCGGTATATTAAGACCATGTATTTCTTCAATAGGAGGTAAATTCTTAACGTCTTCAGCTTTAATACCTTTTTCTTTCATAGATTTCTTTGCCTCTTGCATATCTTCGGGACTGAGGAATAGAACACCTCTATTCTTCGGAGTTGGTTTAGGAATAGACTCAGTAATTGGAGCAGGAGCTGGCTCAGGAGTTGGCTCAGGAGGTGCCCAATTATTTTCATTTATCAACATATTATTCAATAGAATTTCATCTTCATCCGGTGTTCTTTCCCTGAAAAGAGAACCAACACAACTATCCAGGTAATCTCTGGAAGCATCGGTTAGTCCATTATAAAAGATATCAAGTATTTCAGGTTTCTTAAGAGGATGATCACGCAACGCATTAAGTAACTTGAGAAGCCTCCCCCAAGCTTGTGGGAGACTCTCTTCTTTAATTTGCACAAAGTTGTATATTTCCCTCAAAGCAGCTTGTTTCTCATGAGCAGGGAAATATTTAGCAGAGAAGTAATAAATCATATCCTGGGGACTACGCACACAACCAGGATCAAGAGAATTAAACCATATCTTAGCATCACCCTTTAATGAGAACGAAAATATTTTGAGTATATAAAGTAACGTGATCTCTCATCATTAGTGAACAGGGCAGCTATATCGTTTAACTTAGTAAGATGTGCCACAACAGTTTTAGATTCATAGCCATAAAACGGATTAGATTCAACCAAAGTAATTATATCAGGATCAACAGAGAATTCGTAATCCTTATCAGGAACACATATAGGTGAAGTAGCAAAAGCAGGATCGGGTTTCATTTTATCTCCAAGTGATTCTTTGTTCCATTTAATTAATAACCTCTTAAGCTCATATCTATCTTTGCAAGCTAAAATAGCGGCAAAAGATTCCATATCAAAGATAACCCTCAGGGATAACATGCATATTTTCATCATCACTATCATCATCGTATTCAGATTCAATAATTTCTTTTTCTCTAGCCCTAGCAATTTGTTCATCAAGAAATTCACCAAGGGGCACAGTAGTATCAGGCATAGAAGCAGTTTCATCATAAGTATCATGCATAGCAGAAGTGGCATCATCAATAACATGCGACATATCAGAACGAATAGCAGAAGCAGGTGTAGGTGTCGCTAGCTTACTTATAACAGAAGGTGAATCAAGTGCAGAGCTAGATGGCAGTTCCTTACCTCCCCTCGTAGTTGAGGGATAGATCTTGGTTTTTGGATCTCTCAAGTTCTTCATAATGATAAGCAGATATATATCCCAAGTGACTCAAAGAATAGAGCTATGCTCCCCGGCAACGGCGCCAGAAATTAGTCTTGATAACCCACAAGTATAGGAGATCACAACAGCTTTCGAGGATAGAGTATTCAACCCAAATTTATTGATTCGACACAAGGGGAGCCAAAGAATATTCTCAAGTATTAGCAGCTGAGTTGTCAATTCAACCACACCTGCAAACTTAGTATCTGCAACAAAGTGTTTAGTAGCACAGTAATATGATAGTGGTGGTAACGGTAACAAAAGAGTAGTGCAAGCAAAAGTAAATATTTTTGGTATTTTGTAGTGATTGTAACAGTAGCAGCGGGAAAATAAATAAGCGAGAACCAGTATATGGAAAACTTGTGGGCACAAGATCAGTGATGGATAATTATGCCGGATGCGGTTCATCATGTAACAGTCATAACATAGGGTGACACAGAACTAGCTCCAATTCATCAATGTAATGTAGGCATGTATTCCGTATATAGTCATACGTGCTTATGGAAAAGAACTTGCATGACATCTTTTGTCCTATTGGAAACTTAAGGATATTAAGGCCTCCTTTTAATAGAGAACCGGAACAAAGCATTAGCACATAGTGAATACATGAACTCCTCAAACTATGGTCATCACCGGGAGTGGTCCCGATTATTGTCACTTCGGGGTTGCCGGATCATAACACATAGTAGGTGACTATAGACTTGCAAGATAGGATCAAGAACTCACATATATTCATGAAACCATAATAGGTTCAGATCTGAAATCATGGCACTCGGGCCCTAGTGACAAGCATTAAGCATAGAAAAGTTATAGCAACATCAATCTCAGAACATAATGGATACTAGGGATCAAACCCTAACAAAACTAACTCGATTACATGATAAATCTCATCCAACCCATCACCGTCCAGCAAGCCTACGATGGAATTACTCACGCACGGCGGTGAGAATCATGAAATTGGTGATGGAGGATGGTTGATGATGATGACGGCGACGAATCCCCCTCTCCGGAGCCATGAACGGACTCCAGATCAGCCCTCCCGAGAGGTTTTAGGGCTTGGCGGCGGCTCCGTATCGTAAAACGCGATGATTTCTTCTCCCTTATTTTTTCTCTCCGAAAGCAAATATATAGAGTTGGAGTTGCCGTCGGAGGGCATCCAGGGGGCCCACAAGGTAGGGGGGCGCGCCCCCCACCCTCATGAGAAGGGTGTGGGCCCCCTGGTCTTCATCTTTGGCGAGGATTTTTTATTTATTTTTTCTAAGATGTTCCGTGGAGTTTCAGGTCATTCTGAGAATATTTGTTTTCTACACATAAAACAACACCATGGCAATTCTGCTGAAAACAGCGTCAGTCCGGGTTAGTTCCATTCAAATCATACAAGTTAGAGTCCAAAACAAGGGCAAAAGTGTTTGGAAAAGTAGATACGACGGAGACGTATCATGGAGGCACAATGTTGAAGGAAATATGCTCTAGAGGCAATAATAAAGTTATTATTTATTTCCTTATATCATGATAAATGTTTATTATTCATGCTAGAATTGTATTAACCGGAAACATAATACATGTGTGAATACATAGACAAACAGAGTGTCACTAGTATGCCTCTACTTGACTAGCTCGTTGATCAAAGATGGTTATGTTTCCTAACCATAGACATGAGTTGTCATTTGATTAACAGGATCACATCATTAGGAGAATGATGTGATTGACTTGACCCATTCCGTTAGCTTAGCACTTGATCGTTTAGTTTGTTGCTATTGCTTTCTTCATGACTTATACATGTTCCTATGACTATGATATTATGCAGATCCCGTTTACCGGAGGAACACTTTGTGTGCTACCAAACGTCACAACGTAACTGGGTGATTATAAAGGTGCTCTACAGGTGTCTCCGAAGGTACTTGTTGGGTTGGCGTATTTCAAGATTAGGATTTGTCACTCCGATTGTTGGAGAGGTATCTCTGGGCCCACTCGGTAATACACATCGCTTAAGCCTTGCAAGCATTGCAACTAATGAGTTAGTTGCGGGTTTATGTAATACAAAACGAGTAAAGAGACCTACTAGTAACGAGATTGAACTAGGTATATAGATACCGATGATCGAATCTCGGGCAAGTAACATACCGATGACAAAGGGAACAACGTATGTTGTTATGCGGTCTGACCGATAAAGATCTTCGTAGAATATGTGGGAACCAATATGAACATCCAGGTTCCGCTATTGGTTATTGACCGGAGACGTGTCTCGGTCATGTCTACATAGTTCTCGAACCCGTAGGGTCCGTACGCTTAACGTTTCGATGACAGTTATATTATGAGTTTATATGTTTTGATGTACCGAAGGTTGTTCGGAGTCCCGGATATGATCACAAACATGACGAGGAGTCTCGAAATGGTCAAGACATGAAGATTGATATATTGGAAGCCTATGTTTGGACATCGGAAGTGTTCCGGGTGAAATCGGGATTTTACCGGAGTACCGGAAGGTTACCGGAACCCCCCGGGGACACAATGGGCCTCAGTGGGCCTTGGTGGAAAGAGAGGAGAGGCGGCCAGGGCAATGGCCGCGCCCCCTCCCCCCTAGTCCGAATAGGACAAGAAGAGGGGGCGGCGCCCCCATTCCTTCTTCTCCTCCATCTCTTTCCCCTCTCTCTCCTAGTCCAACAAGGAAAAGGGGGGAGTCCTACTCCCGGTAGGAGTAGGACTCCTCCTTGCGTGCCCCTCTCTAGGCCGGCCGCACCCCTGTTTGCTCGTTTATATACGGGGGCAGGGGGGTGTTGGAAATATGCCCTAGAGGCAATAATAAAATGGTTATTATTATATTTCTTTGTTCATGATAATTGTCTATCGTTCATGCTATAATTGTGTTATTCGAAAATCGTAATACATGTGTGAATACATAAACCACAACACGTCCCTAGTGAGCCTCTAGTTGACTAGCTCATTGATCAAAAGATAGTCATGGTTTCCTGACTATGGACATTGGATGTCATTGATAACGGGATCACATCATTAGGAGAATGATGTGATGGACAAGACCCAATCCTAAGCATAGCTCAAAGATCGTGTAGTTCGTTTGCTATAGCTTTTTCGAATGTCAAGTATCATTTCCTTAGACCATGAGATTGTGCAACTCCCGGATACCGTAGGAGTGCTTTGGGTGTGCCAAACGTCACAACGTAACTCGGTGACTATCAAGGTACACTACAGGTATCTCCGAAAGTGTCTGTTGGGTTGGAACGAATCGAGACTGGGATTTGTCACTCCGTATGACGGAGAGGTATCTCTGGGCCCACTCGGTAATGCATCATCATAATGAGCTCAATGTGACCAAGTGGTTGATCACGGGATCATGCATTATGGTACGAGTAAAGTGACTTGCCGGTAACGAGATTGAACGAGGTATTGGGATACCGATGATCGAGTCTCGGGCAAGTAATGTATCGATTGACAAAGGGAATTGTGTATGGGATCGATTGAATCCTCGACATCGTGGTTCATCCGATGAGATCATCGAGGAGCATGTGGGAGCCAACATGGGTATCCAGATCCTGCTGTTGGTTATTAACCGGAGAGTCGTCTCGGTCATGTCTGTGTGTCTCCCGAACCCGCAGGGTCTACACACTTAAGGTTCGGTGACGCTAGGGTTGTTGAGATATTAGCATACGGTAACCCAAAAGTTGTTCGGAGTCCCGGATGAGATCCCGGACGTCAGGAGGAGTTTCGGAATGGTCCGGAGGTTAAGATTTATATATGGGAAGTCAAGTTTCGGCCATCGGGAAGGTTTCGGGGGTAATCGATATTGTACCGGGACCACCGGAAGGGTCCCGGGGGTCCACCGAGTGGGGCCACCTATCCCGGAGGGCTCCATGGGCTGAAGTGGGAGGGGAACCATCCCCTAGTGGGCTGGTGCGCCCCCCCATGGGCCTCCCCTGCGCCTACGGTTGGAAACCCTAGGGGTGGGGGCGCCCCAGTTGGCTTGGGGGGCACTCCACCCCCCTTGGCCGCCGCCCCCCCTTGGAGATTCAATATCCTAGGACCGGCGCCCCCCTAGGGGTCCTATATATAGTGGGGGGAGGGAGGGCGGCCACACCCTAGCCCCTGGCACCTCCCTCTCCCTCCCGTGACACTCCTCCCTCTCCCTGAGCTTGGCGAAGCCCTGCCGAGATCACCGTTGCTTCCACCACCACGCCATCGTGCTGCTGGATCTTCATCAACCTATCCTTCCCCCTTGCTGGATCAAGTTGGAGGAGATGTCTTCCCAACCGTACGTGTGTTGAACGCGGAGGTGCTGTCCGTTCGGCGCTAGGTCATCGGTGATTTGGATCACGACGAGTACGACTCCATCAACCCCGTTCTCTTGAACGCTTCCGCGCGCGATCTACAAGGGTATGTAGATGCACTCCCCTCTCCCTCGTTTCTAGATGACTCCATAGATTGATCTTGGTGATGTGTAGAAAATTTTAAAATTGTGCTACGTTCCCCAATAGTGGCATCATGAGCTAGGTCTATGCGTAGTTTCTATGCACGAGTAGAACACAAAGCAGTTGTGAGCGTGGATATTGTCAATTTGCTTGCCGTTACTAGTCTTATCTTGATTTGGTGGCATCGTGGGATGAAGCGGCCCGGACCGACCTTACACATACGCTTACGTGAGACTGGTTCCACCGATTGACATGCACTAGTTGCATAAGGTGGCTGGCGGGTGTCTGTCTCTCCCACTTTAGTCGGATCGGATTCGATGAAAAGGGTCCTTATGAAGGGTAAATAGAAATTGGCATATCACGTTGTGGTTTTGGCGTAGGTAAGAAACGTTCTTGCTAGAAACCTATAGCAGCCACGTAAAAACTTGCAACAACAATTAGAGGACGTCTAACTTGTTTTTGCAGCATGTGCCGTGTGATGTGATATGGCCAAAAGGATGTGATGAATGATATATGTGATGTATGAGATTGATCATGTTCTTGTAATAGGAATCACGACTTGCATGTCGATTAGTATGACAACTGGCAGGAGCCATAGGAGTTGTCTTAATTTATTTATGACCTGCGTGTCAACATAAACATCATGTAATTACTTTACTTTATTGCTAAAGCGTTAGCTATAGTAGTAGAAGTAATAGATGACGAGACAACTTCAAGAAGACACGATGATGGAGATCATGATGATGGAGATCATGGTGTCATGCCGGTGACAACGATGATCATGAAGCCCCGAAGATGGAGATCAAAAGGAGCAAATGATATTGGCCATATCATGTCACTATTTGATTGCATGTGATGTTTATCATGTTTTGCATCTTATTTGCTTAGAACGACGGTAGCTTAAATAAGATGATCCCTCATAATAATTTCAAGAAAGTGTTCCCCCTAACTGTGCACCGTTGCGACGGTTCATTGTTTCGAAGCACCACGTGATGATCGGGTGTGATAGATTCTAACGTTCGAATACAACGGGTGTAAGCCAGATTTACACACGCAATGCACTTAGGTTGACTTGACGAGCCTAGCATGTACAGACATGGCCTCGGAACATGGAAGACCGAAAGGTCGAGCATGAGTCGTATAGAAGATACGATCAACATGAAGATGTTCACCGATGTTGACTAGTCCGTCTCACATGATGATCAGACACGGCCTAGTTGACTCGGATCATGTTTCACTTAGATGACTAGAGGGATGTCTATCTGAGTGGGAGTTCATTGAATAATTTGATTAGATGAACTTAATTATCATGAACTTAGTCTAAAATCTTTACACTATGTCTTGTAGATCAAATGGCCCACGCTAACGTTGCCCTCAACTTCAACGCGTTCCTAGAGAAAACCAAGATGAAAGATGATGGCATCAACTATACGGACTGGGTCCAGAACCCGAGGATCATCCTCATAGATGCCAAGAAAGATTATGTCCTAGAAGCACCGCTAGGTGACACACCCATCCCAGAGAACCAAGACGTTATGAACGCTTGGTAATCACGTGCTGATGATTTCTCCCTTGTTTAGTGCGGCATGCTTTACAGCTTAGAACCGGGGCTCCAAAAGCGTTTTGAGAGACACGGAGCATATGAGATGTTCGAAGAGCTGAAAATGGTTTTCCAAGCTCATGCCCAGGTCGAGAGATATGAAGTCTCTGACAAGTTCTTCAGTTGTAAGATGGAGGAAAATAGTTATGTAAGTGAGCACATACTCAAAATGTCTGGGTTGCATAACTGCTTGACTCAGCTGGGAGTTAATCTCCCAGATGACGCGGTCATTGACAGAATCCTTCAGTCGCTTCCACCGAGCTACAAGAGCTTTGTGATGAACTTCAATATGGAGGGGATGGAAAAGACCATTCCTGAGGTATATTCAATGTTGAAATCAGCGGAGGTGGAAATCAAAAAGGAACATCAAGTGTTGATGGTGAATAAAACCACTAAGTTCAAGAAAGGCAAGGGTAAAAAGAACTTCAAGAAGGACGGCAAGGGAGTTGCCGCGCCTGGTAAGCAAGCTGCCGTGAAGAAGTCAAAGAATGGACCCAAGCCTAAGACTGAGTGTTTTTATTTCAAGGGAAGTGGTCACTGGAAGCGGAACTGCCCCAAATACTCAGCGGACAAGAAGGCCGGCAACACTAAAGGTATATGTGATATACATGTAATTGATGTGTACCTTACCAGTACTCATAGTATCTCCTGGGTATTTGATACCGGTGCGGTTGCTCACATTTGTAACTCAAAGCAGGAGCTGCGGAATAAGCGGAGACTGGCGAAGGATGAGGTGACGATGCGCGTCGGGAATGGTTCCAAGGTCGATGTGATCGCTGTTGGCACGCTACCTCTACATTTACCTACGGGATTAGTTTTAAACCTCAATAATTGTTATTTAGTGCCAGCTTTGAGCATGAACATTGTATCATGATCTCGTTTAATTCGAGATGGCTACTCATTTAAATCCGAGAATAATGGTTGTTCTATTTATATGAGAGATATGTTTTATGGTCATGCTCCGCTGGTGAATGGTTTATTCTTAATGAATCTCGAGCGTAATGTTACACATATTCATAGTGTGAATACCAAAAGATGTAAGGTTGATAATGATAGTCCCACATACTTGTGGCACTGCCGCCTTGGTCACATAGGTGTCAAACGCATGAAGAAGCTCCATGCAGATGGACTTTTGGAGTCTCTTGATTACGAATCATTTGACACGTGCGAACCATGCCTCATGGGTAAAATGACCAAGACTCCGTTCTCAGGAACAATGGAGCGAGCAACCAACTTATTGGAAATCATACATACTGATGTGTGCGGTCCAATGAGTGTTGAGGCTCGCGGTGGCTATCGTTATGTTCTCACCCTCACTGATGACTTGAGTAGATATGGGTATGTCTACTTAATGAAACACAAGTCTGAGACCTTTGAAAAGTTCAAGGAATTTTAGAGTGAGGTTGAGAATCAACGTGACATGAAAATCAAGTTCTTGCGATCAGATCGTGGGGGAGAATACTTGAGTCACGAATTTGGCACACACTTAAGGAAATGTGGAATACTTACACAACTCACGCCGACTGGAACACCTCAGCGTAATGGTGTGTTCGAACGTCGTAATCACACTCTATTGGATATGGTGCGATCTATGATGTCTCTTACCGATTTACCGCTGTCATTTTGGGGCTATGCTTTAGAGACTGCCGCATTCACTTTAAATAGGGCTCTGTCGAAATCCATCGAGACGACACTGTATGAATTATGGGTTGGGAAGAAACCTAAGCTGTCGTTTCTAAAAGTTTGGGGATGCGATGCTTATGTCAAGAAACTTCAACCTGAAAAGCTCGAACCCAAGTCAGAAAAACGCGTCTTCATAGGATATCCTAAAGAAACTATTGGGTATACCTTCTACCTCAGATCCGAAGGCAAGATCTTTGTTGCCAAGAATGGATCCTTTCTAGAGAAAGAGTTTCTCTCGAAAGAAATAAGTGGGAGGAAAGTAGAACTTGATGAAGTATTACCTCTTGAACCGGAGAGTGGCACAGCTCAGGAAATTGTTCCTGAGGTGCCTGCACCGACTAGAGAGGAAGTTAAGGATGATGATCATGAAACTTCAGATCAAGTTGCTACTGAACTTCGTAGGTCCACAAGGACACGTTCCGCACCAGAGTGGTACGGCAACCCTGTCTTGGAAATCATGTTGTTAGACAAAAGTGAACCTTCGAACTATGAAGAAGCGATGGCGGGCCCGGATTCCGACAAATGGCTGGAAGCCATGAAATCCGAGATAGGATCCATGTATGAAAATGAAGTATGGACTTTGACTGACTTGCCCGATGATCGGCGAGCCATAGAAAATAAATAGATCTTTAAGAAGAAAACAGACGCGGATGGTAATGTAACCATCTATAAAGCTCGGCTTGTCGCTAAGGGTTATCGACAAGTTCAAGGGGTTGACTACGATGATACTTTCTCACCCGTAGCGAAGCTGAAGTTCGTTCGAATTATGTTAGCAATTTCCGCATTCTATGATTATGAGATATGGCAAATGGACGTCAAAACGGCATTCCTTAATGGTTTTCTTAAGGAAGAATTGTATATGATGTAGCCGGAAGGTTTTGTCGATCCTAAGAATGCTGACAAGGTGTGCAAGCTCCAACGCTCGATTTATGGGCTGGTGCAAGCATCTCGGAGTTGGAACATTCGTTTTGATGAGATGATCAAAGCGTTTGGGTTTACGCAGACTTATGGAGAAGCCTGCATTTACAAGAAAGTGAGTGGGAGCTCTGTAGCATTTCTCATATTGTATGTGGATGACATACTGTTGATGGGAAATGATACAGAATTCTTGGAAAGCATAATGGCCTACTTGAACAAGTGTTTTTCAATGAAGGATCTTGGAGAAGCTGCTTACATATTAGGCATCAAGATCTATAGAGATAGATCGAGATGCCTCATTGGTCTTTCACAGAGTACGTACCTTGACAAGATATTGAAGAAGTTCAAAATGGATCAGTCAAAGAAGGGGTTCTTGCCTGTATTGCAAGGTACGAGATTGAGCACGACTCAATGCCCGACCACGGCAGAAGATAGAGAAAAGATGAGTGCCGTCCCCTATGCCTCGGCCATAGGGTCTATCATGTATGCTATGCTGTGTACCAGACCTGATGTAAACCTTGCCATAAGTTTGGTAGGAAGGTACCAAAGTAATCCCGGCATGGAACACTGGACAACGGTCAAGAATATCCTGAAGTACCTGAAGAGGACTAAGGATATGTTTCTCGTTTATGGAGGTGATGAAGAGCTCGTCGTAAAGGGTTACATCGATGCTAGCTTCGACACAGATCTGGATGACTCTAAGTCACATACCGGATACATGTATATTTTGAATGGTGGGACAGTAAGCTGGTGCAGTTGCAAGCAAAGCGTTGTGGCGGGATCTACATGTGAAGCGGAGTACATGGCAGCCTCGGAGGCAGCACAAGAGGCAATCTGGGTGAAGGAGTTCATTACCGACCTAGGAGTCATACCCAATGCGTCGGGCCCGATGACTCTCTTCTATGACAACACTGGAGCTATTGCCCTTGCCAAGGAGCCCAGGTTTCACAGGAAGACCAGGCATATCAAGCGTCGCTTCAACTCCATTCGTGAAAGTGTTCAAAATGGAGACATAGATATTTGTAAAGTACATACAGACCTGAATGTGGCAGATCCTTTAACTAAACCTCTCCCTAGAGCAAAACATGATCAACACCAGAACTGCATGGGTGTTTGATTCATCACAATGTAACTAGACTATTGACTCTAGTGCAAGTGGGAGACTATTGGAAATATGCCCTAGAGGCAATAATAAAATGGTTATTATTATATTTCTTTGTTCATGATAATTGTCTATTGTTCATGCTATAATTGTGTTATCCGGAAATCGTAATACATGTGTGAATACATAGACCACAACACGTCCCTAGTGAGCCTCTAGTTGACTAGCTTCTTGATCAAAAGATAGTCATGGTTTCCTGACTATGGACATTGGATGTCATTGATAACGGGATCACATCATTAGGAGAATGATGTGATGGACAAGACCCAATCCTAAGCATAGCTCAAAGATCGTGTAGTTCGTTTGCTATAGCTTTTCCGAATGTCAAGTATCATTTCCTTAGACCATGAGATTGTGCAACTCCCGGATACCGTAGGATTGCTTTGGGTGTGCCAAACGTCACAACATAACTCGGTGACTATAAAGGTACACTACAGGTATCTCCGAAAGTGTCTGTTGGGTTGGCACGAATCGAGACTGGGATTTGTCACTCCGTATGACGGAGAGGTATCTCTGGGCCCACTCGGTAATGCATCATCATAATGAGCTTAATGTGACCAAGTGGTTGATCACGGGACCATGCATTACGGTATGAGTAAAGTGACTTTCCGGTAACGAGATTGAACGAGGTATTGGGATACCGACGATTGAGTCTCGGGCAAGTAACGTACCGATTGACAAAGGGAATTGTATACGGGATCGATTGAATCCTCGACATCGTGGTTCATCCGATGAGATCATCGAGGAGCATGTGGGAGCCAACATGGGTATCCAGATCCCGCTGTTGGTTATTACCGGAGAGTCGTCTCGGTCATGTCTGCGTTTCTCCCGAACCCGCAGGGTCTACACACTTAAGGTTCAGTGACGCTAGGGTTGTTGAGATATTAGCATACGGTAACCCGAAAGTTGTTCGGAGTCCTGGATGAGATCCCGGACATCAAGAGGAGTTTCGGAATGGTCCAGAGGTTAAGATTTATATATAGGAAGTCAAGTTTCGGCCATCGGGAAGGTTTCGGGGGTAATCAGTATTGTACCGGGACCACCGGAAGGGTCCCGGGGGTCCACCGGGTGGGGCCACCTATCCTGGAGGGCTCCATGGGCTGAAGTGGGAGGGGAACCAGCCCCTAGTGGGCTGGTGCGCCCCCCATGGGCCTCCCCTGCGCCTAAGGTTGGAAACCCTAGGGGTGGGGGCGCCCCACTTGGCTTGGGGGGCACTCCACCCCCCTTGGCCGCCGCCCCCCTTGGAGATTCAATCTCCTAGGGCCGGCGCCCCCCTAGGGGTCCTATATATAGTGGTGGGGGGGAGGGGGAGGGAGGGCAGCCGCACCCTAGCCCCTGGCACCTTCCTCTCCCTCCCGTGACACTCCTCCCTCTCCCTGAGCTTGGCGAAGCCCTGCCGAGATCACCGTTGCTTCCACCACCACGCCGTCGTGCTGCTGGATCTTCATCAAGCTCTCCTTCCCCCTTGCTGGATCAAGTTGGAGGAGACGTCTTCCCAACCGTACGTGTGTTGAACGCGGAGGTGCCGTCCGTTCGGCACTAGGTCATCAGTGATTTGGATCACGACGAGTATGACTCCATCAACCCCGTTCTCTTGAATGCTTCCGCGCGCGATCTACAAGGGTATGTAGATGCACTCCCCTCTCCCTCGTTGCTAGATGACTCCATAGATTGATCTTGGTGATGCGTAGGAAATTTTAAAATTCTGCTACGTTCCCCAACAGGGGGCACCCCATAGACACAATAATTGATCGTTTGATCTTTTTGCCGTGTGCGGTGCCCCCCTCCACCATAGTCCACCTCGATAATACTATAGCGGTGCTTAGGCGAAGCCCTGCGTCGGTAGAACATCATCATCGTCACCATGCCATCGTGCTGACGAAACTCTCCCTCAACACTCGGCTGGATCGGAGTTCAAGGGACGTCATCAGGCTGAACGTGTGCTGAACTCGGAGGTGCCGTACGTTCGGTACTTGATCGGTCGGATCGTGAAGACGTACGACTACATTAACCGCGTTGTGCTAATGCTTCCGCTTTCGGTCTACGAGGGTACGTGGACAACACTCTCCCCTCTAGTTGCTATGCATCACCATGATCTTGCGTGTGTGTAGGATTTTTTTTGAAATTACTACGTTCCCCAACAGTGGCATCCGAGCCAGGTTATATGCGTAGATGTCATATGCATGAGTAGAACACAAGTGAGTTGTGGGCGATATAAGTCATACTACTTACCAGCATGTCATACTTTGGTTCGGCGGTATTGTTGGATGAAGCGGCCTGGACCGACATTATGCGTACGCTTACGCGAGACTGGTTCTACCGACGTGCTTTGCACACAGGTGGCTGGCGGGTGTCAGTTTCTCCAACTTTAGTTGAACCGAGTGTGTCTACGCCCGGTCCTTGCGAAGGTTAAAACAGCACCAACTTGACAAACTATCGTTGTGGTTTTGATGCGTAGGTAAGAACGGTTCTTGCTCAGCCCGTAGCAGCCACATAAAACTTGCAACAACAAAGTAGAGGACGTCTAACTTGTTTTTGCAGGGCATGTTGTGATGTGATATCGTCAAGACGTGATGAGATATAAGTTGTTGTATAAGATGATCATGTTTTGTTGAAGTTATCGGCAACTGGCAGAAGCCTTATGGTTGTCTCTTTATTGCATAAGATGCAAGCGCCAAATAATTGCTTTACTTTATCGCTATGCGATAGCATTAGTTGTAAGAGCAATAGTTGGCGAAACGACTATGTGACGACACATTGATATAGATCAAGATGATGGAGATCCTGGTGTCATGCTGGTGATGATGGAAATCATGACGATGCTTTGGAGATGGACATCAAAGGCACAAGATGATGATCGCCATATCATGTCACATATTTTGATTGCATGTGATGTTTATCTTTTATACATCTTATTTTACTTAGTTCGACGGTAGCTTTATAAGACGATCTCTCACTAATTATCAAGGTATAAGTGTTCTCCTTGAGTATGCACCATTACGAAAGTTCTTCATGCTGAGACACCACATGATGATCGGGTGTGATAGACTCTATGTTCAAATACAACGGGTGCAAAACAGTTGCACACGCGGAATACTCAGGTTAAACTTGACGAGCCTAGAATATAACAGATATGGCCTCGGAACACTGAGACCGAAAGGTCGAGCGTGAATCATATAGTAGATATGATCAACATAGTGATGTTCACCATTGAAACTACTCCATCTCACGTGATGATCAGACATGGTTCAGTTGATATGGATCACGTGATCACTTAGAGGATTAGAGGGATGTCTATCTAAGTGGGAGTTCTTAAGTAATATGATTAATTGAACTTAAATTTATCATGAACTTAGTCCTAGTAGTATTAACATATGTATGTTGTAGATCAATAGCTCGCGCTTAGCTCCCCTGTTTTATTTTTGATATGTTCCTAGAGAAAACTAAGTTGAAAGATGTTAGTAGCAATGATGCGGATTGGATCCGTGATCTGAGGTTTATCCTCATTGCTGCACAGAAGAATTATGTCCTTGATGCACCGCTAGCTGATAAACCTATTGCAGGAGCAGATGCAGATGTTATGAACGTTTGGCTAGCTCAATATGATGACTACTTGATAGTTTAGTGCACCATGCTTAAACGTCTTAGAATCGGGACTTCAAAGACGTTTTGAATGTCATGGACCATATGAGATGTTCCAGGAGTTGAAGTTAATATTTCAAGCAAATACCCGAGTTGAGAGATATGAAGTCTCCAACAAGTTCTATAGCTAAAAGATGGAGGAGAATAGCTGAAGCAGTGAGCATGTGCTCAGAATGTCTGGGTACCACAATCACTTGAAACAAGTGGGAGTTAATCTTCCAGATAAAATAGTGATTGACAGAATTCTCTAGTCACAATCACCAAGTTAGTAGAAATTCGTGCTGAACTATAGTATGCAAGGGATGACAAAAACGATTCCCGAGCTTTTCATTATGATGAATCGATGAAGGTAGAAATCAAGAAGGAGCATCAAGTGTTGATGATTAACAAGACCACTAGTTTCAAGAAAAGGGCAAAGGGGAAGAAAGGGAACTTCAAGAAGAACAGCAAGCAAGTTGCTACTCAAGTGAAGAAGCCCAAGTCTGGACCTAAGCATGAGACTAAGTGCTTCTACTGCAAAGGGACTGGTCACTGGAAGCAGAACTGCCCCAAGTATTTGGCGGATAAGAAGGATGGCAAAGTGAACAAATTCTATATTTGATATACATGTTATTGATGTGTACTTTACTAGTGTTTATAGCAACCCCTCGGTATTTGATACTGGTTCAGTTGCTAAGAGTAATAACTCGAAACGAGAGTTGCAGAATGAACAGAGACCAGTTAAGGGTGAAGTGACGATGTGTGTTGGAAGTGGTTCCAAGATTGATATGATCATCATCGTACACTCCCTACACTTTCGGGATTAGTGTTGAACCTAAATAAGTGTTATTTGGTGTTTGCGTTGAGCATGAATATGATTTGATCATGTTTATTGCAATACGGTTATTCATTTAAGCTAGAGAATAATTGTTATTCTGTTTACATGAATAAAACCTTCTATGGTTATGCACCCAATGAAAATGGTTTGTTGGATCTTGATCGTAGTGATACAAATATTCATAATATTGAAGCCAAAAGATGCAAAGTTAATAATGATAGTGCAACTTATTAGTGGCACTGCCGTTTAGGTCATATTGGTGTAAAGCGCATGAAGAAAATCCATGCTGATGGGCTTTTGGAATCACTTGATTATGAATCAGTTGATGCTTGCGAACCATGCCTCATGGGCAAAGATGACTAAGACTCCGTTCTCTAGAACAATGGAGCGAGCAACTGACTTATTGGATATAATACATACTGATGTATGAGGTCCGATGAGTGTTGAGGCTCGAGGCGGGTATCGTTATTTTTCTGACCTTCACAGATGATTTGAGCAGATATGGGTATATCTACTTGAAGAAACATAAGTCTGAAACATTTGAAAAGTTCAAAAAATTTCAGAGTGAAGTGGAAAATCATCGTAACAAGAAAATAAAGTTTCTACGATCTGATCGCAGAGGCGAATATTTGAGTTATGAGTTTGGCCTTCAATTAAAACAACGTGGAATAGTTTCACAAAACTCATGCCACCTGGAACACCACAACGTAATGGTGTGTCCGAACGTCGTAACCGTACTTTATTAGATATGGTGCGATCTATGATGTCTCTTACCGATTTACCACTATCATTTTGGGGTTATGCATTAGAGATAACTACATTCACGTTAAATAGGGCACCATCTAAATCCTTTGAGACGACACCGTATGAACTATGGTTTGGCAAGAAACCTAAGCTGTCGTTTCTTAAAGTTTGAGGTTGCAATGCTTATGTGAAAAAGTTTCAACCTGATAAGCTCAAACCCAAATCGGAGAAGTGCGTCTTCATAGGATACCCAAAAAGAAAATGTTGGGTACATCTTCTATCACAGATCCGAAGGCAAGATATTCATTGCTGAGAATGGATCCTTTCTAGAGAAGGAGTTTCTCTCGAAAGAAGTGAGTGGGAGTAAAATAGAACTTGATGAGGTAACTGTACCTGCTCCCTTATTGGAAAGTAGTTCATCACAGAAATCTGTTCCTGTGACTACTACACCAATTAGTGAGGAAGCTAATGATGATGATCATGTAACTTCAGATCAAGTTACTACCAAACCTCGTAGGTAAACCAGAGTGAGATCCGCACCAGAGTGGTACGCTAATCCTGTTCTGGAGGTCATGTTACTTGACCATGACGAACCTACGAACTATGAGGAAGCGATGATGAGCCCAGATTCCACGAAATGGCTTGAGGCCATGAAATCTGAGATGAGGTCCATGTATGAGAACAAAGTATGGACTTTGATCGACTTGCCCAATGATCGGCAAGCCATTGAGATTAAATGGATTTTCAAGAGGAAGACGGACGCTGATAGTAGTGTTACTATCTACAAAGCTAGAATTGTCGAAAAAGGTTTCTGACAAGTTCAAGGTATTGACTACGATGAGAGTTTCTCACTCGTATCTATGCTTAAGTCTGTCCGAATCATGTTAGCAATTGCCGCATTTTATGAAATCTGGCAAATGGATAAACAAAACTGCATTCCTTAATGGATTTATTAAAGAAGAGTTGTATATGATGCAACTAGAAGGTTTTGTCAATCCTAAAGGTGCTAACAAAATATGCAAGCTCCAGCGATCCATCTATGGACTGGTGCAAGCATCTCGGAGTTGGAATATACGCTTTGATAAGTTGATCAAAGCATATAGTTTTATACAGACTTGCGGTGAAGCCTGTATTTACAAGAAAGTGAGTGGGAGCACTACAACATTTCTGATAAGTATATGTGAATGACATATTGTTAATCGGAGATAATGTAGAATTATTCTGCAAAGCATAAAGGAGTGTTTGAAATGAGTTTTTCAAAGAAAGACCTCGGTGAAGCTGCTTACATATTGAGCATCAAGATCTATAGAGATAGATCAAGACGCTTGATAAGTTTTTCAATGAGTACATACCTTGACAAGATTTTGAAGTAGTTCAAAATGGAACAGTCAAAGAAAGAGTTCTTGCATGTGTTACAAGGTGGGAAACCGAGTAAGACTCAAAGCCCGACCACGGCAGAAGATAGAAAGAGAATGAAAGTCATTCCCTATGCCTTGGCCATAGGTTCTATAAAATATGCCATGCTGTGTACCAGATCTATTGTATACCCTACACTGTTTTTGGCAAGGGAGTACAATAGTGATCTAGGAGTAGATCACTGGACAGTGGTCAAAATTATGCTTAGTGGAATAAGGATATGTTTCTCGATTATGGAGGTGACAAAAAGGTTCGTCGTAAAGGGTTACGTCGATGCAAATTTTGACACTGGTCCAGATGACTCTAAATCTCAATCTAGATACATATTGAAAGTGGGAGCAATTAGCTAGAGTAGCTCCGTGCAGAGCATTGTTGACATAGAAATTTGCAAAATACTTACGGATCTGAATGTGGCAGACCCGTTGACTAAACTTCTCTCACAAGCAAAACATGATCACACCTTAGTACTCTTAGGGTGTTAATCACATAGTGATGTGAACTAGATTACTGACTCTAGTAAACCCTTTGGGTGTTGGTCACATGTCGATGTGAACTATGGGTGTTAATCACATGGTGATGTGAACTATTGTTATTAAATCACATGGAGATGTGAACTAGATTATTGACTCTAGTGCAAGTGGGAGACTGAAGGAAATATGCCCTAGAAGCAATAATAAAGTTATTATTTATTTCCTTATATCATGATAAATGTTTATTATTCATGCTAGAATTGTATTAACCGGAAACATAATACATGTGTGAATACATAGACAAACAGAGTGTCACTAGTATGCCTCTACTTGACTAGCTTGTTGATCAAAGATGGTTATGTTTCCTAACCATATACATGAGTTGTCATTTGATTAACGGGATCACATCATTAGGAGAATGATGTGATTGACTTGACCCATTCCGTTAGCTTAGCACTTGATCGTTTAGTTTGTCGCTATTGCTTTCTTCATGACTTATACATGTTCCTATGACTATGAGATTATGCAACTCCCGTTTACCGGAGGAACACTCTGTATGCTACCAAACGTCACAACGTAACTGGGTGATTATAAAGGTGCTCTACAGGTGTCTCCGAAGGTACTTGTTGGGTTGGCGTATTTCAAGATTAGGATTTGTCACTCCGATTGTCGGAGAGGTATCTCTGGGCCCACTCGGTAATACACATCACTTAAGCCTTGCAAGCATTGCAACTAATGAGTTAGTTGCGGGTTGATGTATTACGGAACGAGTAAAGAGACCTGCCGGTAACGAGATTGAACTAGGTATTGAGATACCGACGATCGAATCTCGGGCAAGTAACATACCGATGACAAAGGGAACAACGTATGTTGTTATGCGGTCTGACCGATAAAGATCTTCGTAGAATATGTGGGAACCAATATGAACATCCAGGTTCCGCTATTGGTTATTGACCGGAGACGTGTCTCGGTCATGTCTACATAGTTCTTGAACCCGTAGGGTCCGCACGCTTAACGTTTCGATGACAGTTATATTATGAGTTTATATGTTTTGATGTACCGAAGGTTGTTCGGAGTCCCGGATGTGATCATGGACATGATGAGGAGTCTCGAAATGGTCGAGACATGAAGATTGATATATTGGAAGCCTATGTTTGGATATCGGAAGTGTTCTGGTTGAAATCGGGATTTTACCGGAGTACCGGAAGGTTACCAGAGCCCCCCGGGGACATAATGGGCCTTAGTGGGCCTTGGTGGAAAGAGAGGAGAGGCGGCCAGGGAAAGGGCCGCGCCCCCTCCCCCCTAGTCTGAATAGGACAAGGAGAGGGGGGCGGCGCCCCCCCTTCCTTCTTCTCCTCCACCTCTTTCCCCTCTCTCTCCTAGTCCAACAAAGAAAAGGGGGGAGTCCTACTCCCGGTAGGAGTAGTACTCTTCCTGGTGCACCCCTCTCTAGGCCGGCCGCACCCCCCTTTGCTCCTTTATATACGGGGGCAGGGGGTACCCCATAGACACAACAATTGATCGTTTGATCTTTTAGCCGTGTGCGGTGCCCCCTCCACCATAGTCCACCTCGATAATACTGTAGCCGTGCATAGGCGAAGCCCTGCGTTGGTAGAACATCATCATCGTCACCACGCCGTCGTGCTGACGAAACTCTCCCTAAACACTCGGCTGTACCGGAGTTCGAGGGACGTCATCGGGCTGAACGTGTGCTGAACTCAGAGGTGCCGTATGTTCGGTACTTGATCGGTCGGATCGTGAAGACGTACGACTACATCAACCGCGTTGTGCTAACGCTTCCACTTTCGGTCTTCGAGGGTACGTGGACAACACTCTCCCCTCTCGTTGCTATGCATCACCATGATCTTGCGTGTGCATAGGAATTTTTTTGAAATTACTACGTTCCCCAACAAATGCTCCCCAACAAGCCACTAGGGCCACCGTAATCTCCTCACTCTCTCGCACAATGCAAGATTTCGTGATTCCACTAAGGGACCCTTGAGGGCGGTCACCGAACCCGTACAAATGGCAACCCTTGGGGGCGGTCACCGAACTCGTACACTTTGGCAACCTTGGGGGCGGTCATCGGTACCCGTCAAATTGCTCGGGGCGATCTCCACAACCTAATTGGAGACCCCGACGCTTGCCCGGAGCTTTACACCACAATTATTGAGCTCCGAACACCACCAACCGTCTAGGGCGGCCAAGCACCCAAGAGGAACAAGCTCAAGGGTACCAAGAACCCAAGAGTAATAAGCTTCTCAACTTGTAACTTCCACGTATCACGTGGAGAACTCAAACCGATGCATCAAATGCAATGGCAAGGGCACACGGAGTGCCCAAGTCCTTGTCTCTCAAATCCCACCGATGCAACTAATGCTAGGGAGGAAAATGAGAGGAAGAACAAGAAGGAGAATACCAAGAAGTCCAAGATCTAGATCCAAGGGGTTCCCCTCACATAGAGGGGAAAGTGATTGGTGGAAATGTGGATCTAGATCTCCTCTCTCTTTTCCCTCAAAAATTAGCAAGAATCCATGGAGGGATTGAGAGTTAGCAAGCTCGAAGAAGGTCAACAATGGGGGAAGAACACGAGCTCAAAGGATAAGGTTCATTGGGGAAGAAGACCCCCTTTTATAGGAGGGAAAAAATCCAACCGTTATGTGCTCAGCCCGCACACGAGCGATACTTCCGCTCGGGCGGAAGAAGCAGGGAAATGGAGCAACAAAACATGAACCTTGGGGCGGTAGTACCGCATATAAGCGGTACTACCGCTCACCCCAGTGGTACTACCGCTGGAGGAGCAGAACACGGGACTAAAAGAGGCAGGGCAGAGCAAAGTACGTCGGCAGTAATGCAGAAGAGGTACTACCGCCCGACCGGAGCGGTACTGCCGCTTATAGGCGTTAGGCGGAACTACCATGCCTTACTGCCGTGCAACTACTGCTAAACCCGACACGAGAAGTGCAGGACCCAAAATCGAGGCGGTAGTAGAGCGGTATTGGAGCGGTACTACCGCTTGACGCTATAAGCGGTACTACCGCTGCCAACCGTGGTACTACCGCAGGTAGAAAACCAGAACTGTCGTAACTTCTTCATAAGGGCTCCGAATTGAGCAAACTCAAGCTTGTTGGACACAAGACGACGAGGTGAAAACTTCTGACAACCGTCACACCTCTTTACCAAATCCTCAGCATCAGCAGCCGTCAACCAATAGAAGCCGTGACGAAAGGCCTTAGCCACCAAGGATTTTGAACCAGCGTGGTGACCACAATCTCCTTCGTGGATCTCACGCAAAATATCACAACCTTCTTGGGAAGACACACAACGCTGAAACGCCCCTGTTATACTGCAATGATGCAACTCCCCATCAACAATGGTCATTGACTTGGATCGCCGGATTATCTGCCGGGCCAGAATTTCATCATCTGGTAACTCGCCCCGGTTCATGTACGCCAGGTATGGGATTGTCCAATCCGGAATAACGTGGAGAGCCGCCACCAATTGAGCCTCCGGGTCAGGAACAACCAACTCCTCCTCTGTAGGTATCTTGACCGACGGATTATGAAGTACATCTAGGAAGACATTGGGTGGCACCGGTTTACGCTGAGAGCCTAAGCGGCTTAAATCGTCCGCCGCTTCATTCTTTCGCTGGTCTATATGGTCAACCTGATAACGTTTGAAATGGCCAGCCACTATGTCCACCTCTCGTCAATACGCCGCCATGAGTGGGTCCTTGGAATCCCAAGTGCCAGACACCTGCTGAGCCACGTATGTGCACCAACAACTTATGCTAATCAATAACTTATGCTAATCTCCGTTTGGAGCGGTTAATTTGACAAGCACCAAACCTTCAACTACTAGGCTCACCTATGTGCACCAACAACTTATGCTAATAAATATAAACTACTAGGTGATAGCAAGATATATGACAAGAAATAATATGGCTATCACAAAGTAAAGTGCATCTATAAAGGGCTCGAGCAAGAGATAACCGAGGCACGCGGAGACGACGATGTATCCCGAAGTTCACACCATTGCGGATGCTAATATCCGTTTGGAGCGGTGTGGAGGCACAATGCTCCCCAATAAGCCACTAGGGCCACCGTAATCTCCTCACGCCCTCGCATAATGCAAGATGACGTGATTCCACTAAGGGACCCTTGAGGGCGGTCATCGAACCCGTACAAATGGCAACCCTTGGGGGCGGTCACCGAACCCATACACTTTGGCAACCCTTGGGGGCGGTCACCGGTACCCGTCAAATTGCTCGGGGCGATCTCCACAACCTAATTGGAGACCCCGACGCTTGCCCGGAGCTTTACACCATAATGGTTGAGCTCCGAACACCACCAACTGTCTAGGGCGCCCAAGCACCCAAGAGGAACAAGCTCAAGGGTACCAAGCACCCAAGAGTAATAAGCTTCTCAACTTGTAACTTCCACGTATCACATGGAGAACTCAAACCGATGCACCAAATGCAATGGCAAGGGCACACGGAGTGCCCAAGTCCTTCTCTCTCAAATCCCACCGAAGCAACTAATGCTAGGGAGGAAAATGAGAGGAAGAACAAGGAGAACTCCAAGATCTAGATCCAAGGGGTTCCCCTCACATAGAGGAGAAAGTGATTGGTGGAAATGTGGATCTAGATCTTCTCTCTCTTTTCCCTCAAAAACTAGCAAGAATCCATGGAGGGATTGAGAGTTAGCAAGCTCGAAGAAGGTCAACAATGGGGGAAGAACACGAGCTGAAAAGATAAGGTTCATTGGGGAAGAAGACCCCCTTTTATAGGAGGGGAAAAATCCAACCGTTATGTGCTCAGCCCGCACACGAGCGGTACTACCGCTCCACGAGCGGTACTACCGCTCCACGAGTGGTACTACCGCTCCGCGAGCGGTACTTCCGCTCGGGCGGAAGAAGCAGGGAAATGGAGCAACAAAACATGAACCTTGGGGCGGTAGTACCGCATATAAGCGGTACTACCGCTCACCCCAGTGGTGCTACCGTTGGAGGAGCAGAACACGGGACTAAAAGAGGCAGGGAGAGCAGAGTACGGCGGCACTACCGCCCGACCGGAGCGGTACTGCCGCTTATAGGCGGCAGACGGAACTACCATGCCTTACTGCCGTGCAACTACTGCTAAACCCGACACGAATAGTGCAGGACCCAAAATCGAGGCGGTAGTAGAGCGGTACTACCGCTTGACACTATAAGCGGTACTACCGCTGTCAACCGCGGTACTACCGCATGGAGAAAACCAGAACTGCCATAACTTCTTCGTAAGGGCTCCGAATTGAGCAAACTCAAGCTTGTTGTACACAAGACGACGAGTAGCATCAAAACAGTGTAGGCAGGGGAGGTATGCCTAACAAATGGAGTGAAACCTCCAACCAAGAAGAACCGGCAAAACCTCCAACATCAAAAACATCATAGAAGACACACGTGAACTCCGTTTTCGATGAACTCCAGCTTGTCATCAAGATGACCATAAGCTCCAAAACTTACAAAGAGAACCAAACAAGAACCAAGAAAGATGATGCAAGGATGCAATGGTTTGAGCTCTCTACGAACGATACGATCAAGCTACTCATCGAGAGCCCCTCTTGATAGTATGGCAATCGATCTTATAACCCGGTCTCCCAACTACCACCATGAGACCGGAAAAATAGAAAACCTATCAAGGGCAAACCTTTGGCTTTTACATGGTCCACTTGAGCTAGATGATGACGATCTTGACTGCCTCAAGTTGGACCACCTTTATTGATTGCGTTGGCTCGATGAAGACTAGTTGATTGCTCCCCATACTCCACTATGGGTGAGCGACTCTTTCGCATATCTTCATAAATCCATTGTTACCACAATGGACGGCAAGCTTCAAGCATTTGATCTCTTCATGATGCTCCACTTGAACTTGCACACCCGCAACCTAACCCTACAAAGAACTCTCACGAAGACCATGGGTTAGTACACAAAGCGTAATTGACAATGCTTACCATACCATGGGATCACTTGATCCCTCTCGGTACATCTTCTACGCTTTGTGGTTTGATCAACTTGATTCACTCTTTGACTTAGTCTTGATCAACCTCTCACAAGACCAATCTTTAGGTAATTCCTTGAATAGCACCTTGGTCGACTCATAAACTCCTTGAAACCAACAAATGGACTTCAAGAAAACCTATGGACAAATCCTTCAAATATAACTCAATGTAAACATTAGTCCATAGAGATTGTCATCAATTACCAAAACCAAACATGGGGGCACCGCATGTTCTTTCAGCAGATCAGACGAATCAACTTATGCTTGATTCGTGGGTTCTGCCCTTGCATGAGGTGCTTCATGTGAGTCCTCTCCGTGGTGAAAACCCATGATTTAGCTACAATGGTTGCATCCAGCGGTGGTGATATTCGTGCGTCGTTCCCTTCCTAAAGGCGGCGTTGTTGGAGCACTTATTCTGTTACCTAAGGCTGTCATCATTAATGGTTTGTTTTGTTGGTCACTTTTTTTCTTCTTTTGCAACAATTTGGCTGTGTGCCCTCGATGTCTTGAGTAGCTTTTGAGTCAGTTTTGTGCAAAGGGCTCAATGTAATTGATATCTTCTCAATATTAATATATTCCCTCTATCATATTTTTTTGGTTTGCAGGGTTCATTCAGATTGCTCTTTTGTGTTCTTTTTTTGTGTGGCCTTGGCATTGTTTCAAACTGTTGCGTGTGTGTCTGTGTGTCTCTTCAGTACAACTAGCTAGCACCTTAAATTAGCACTGGGATATATGTTTAATTACCACTAGATGATATCCCGCGCATTGCTGCTGTAACTTTGTTAAAAATGCGTAAATAGTTGGTAAAAAATAATTAAATCTAATGAAAAGAAAATATAAGCTTGAAAATCAATAAACAAAAGTCTCTAAAAATAGAATATAAACTTTTAAATTATTCTTAAAAATATCATTTCGAACAACAATTCGAAGGATGACTAATGTGGATGTATGATGTGGCAGCGTTACATGCATAGACTAATGCAAAAAAAATATTATAAGTTTTCTGATTTGCATGGCTTAGTGGGAGAGAAGACTTAAATGGATGGCCTTGGTGGGGATGATGATGTGGACAATTTGCATGTTGAGAGAATTGAGACCAACTTCTTAAAAATGACAAATGACAAATATCATTTTGAACAAAAATTTGAAGGATGACTAATGTGGATGTATGATGTGGCAGCGTTACATGCATAGACTAATGCAAAAAATATATATAAGTTTTCTGATTTGCATGGTTTAGTGGGTGAAAAGACTTAAATGGATGGCCTTGATGGGGATGATGATGTGGACACTTTGCATGTTGAAAGAATTGGGACCAACTTCTTAAAAATGTAGGAGGTAAGATGTGTGCGCGTGTGTGTCTTCAGTACAGCTAGCTAGCACCTTAAATTAACACTTGGATATATGTTTAATTACCATGCGTGCATGAACACTGCATCTGCCTGCCTCTTGAGGTGGAAGATTTGAGTTGGTGTTGTTGCAACTGATTAATGCAATTGAAATTGAAATGATTCATCAATGTATGTTTGTGCTGGTGGCGTACTCTGCCAGCTTGCCTGCCGTTGCAGATTCAAACATCTTGCGCTCGGTCTGACCAAATGACCATGCCATGCCAGCTTTAATTTGATGGAAAAAGTCTACTAGTAATTGGTTGGCACGTTGTGCTTTATGACAGAATACAATACACGGATGCTCATCACTTGTGAAATCCGAGAGAACAGACAAGTCTGAAGAGTTGCAGCAGAGCAAGAGCAGCAGGGCTCGATGGGCGCCTGCGTGAGCAGATGCTATCCCTGCTCCTCTCCCTCTCCCACCGCCGGTGACGACGGCCACTCCCTCTCCTTGTGCCGCGGCGGCTCTCCGACCCTGAAGAGCGCCGCCAAGCACGCCGTCGCCGTGCACCCGCTCCCACTCGCCTCCACTTCTCCTGCCGCCTCCACATCAACCTCCTCCTCCTCCTTGCTGTCGGCCGCAACAAGCTCATCCATCTCCATGGCCACCACCTCCACCTCCTCCTCGGCTGCAACGAGTCATTCCTCCTTTTCCTCCTCCTCGTCGTCAGGTACAGGTCCCTTCTCGGCTGGATACCTCAAGGTCCACGCCTGCAGGGACATGGACAACATGGAGGTCGTCGTGCTCGACCCCGACAGCAACAACCGGAAGAAGAAGAAGAAGCTCCCCCGGCCAGCCTCCGCCGCTCGACGTCCACTGTTGTTGCCAAGAACGCCCCCGTCTCTGTCCGTGGTCATATCTCCGACGAAGAAGAAGCATGGCACCAGCAGCAACAACCGCCGTATAGCTCCGGCGACGACAGCGGCAGCGAGGCGCGTGCGGCCGCTGCCCCCTCGAGCGCGGCCTTCGAGAACAGTGGTAGGAGGCTCGGCGTCTTGCAAGAACAAGAAGAGGCCTTCGTCGTCGCCTTCTTCTTCCTCGTCGTGCCGATCAGCAGCAGATTCAGCCGGGAGGAGGAGGAGCGCCGGGGCAACGGCGGGCCACGCCGGCGGTGGGGGTGGCGAATTGGTGGATGACCTCAACAACCCCCTCATGTCAATGGACTGCTTCATCTTCCTCTGACCTTGTTCTTATCCATTTCTCACCATGCATGCATCTACTGTAATTGTCGTCTGAATCGAATCTGTATCTTCTTCTCCCTTCCCCTCGATTGTGTGATTTTTAAGTATGTGTACAGTAGCAGTAACCGGCTGGTTTTGTAATCAATTTGTTAGTAGAATTTGTCATGAACTACATATATTTCTTGTTCCTATCATCTCGTCATCTTGTTTCCAGATTCATTCTTCTTTGGTGACGCCTTTTCTCCCTCCCAGGAATTCTTCTCTTCAAGCCTGGCAAGAATAATACTATTAATTGTTTTGACCCTGAACTTGCTACATTCTTCTCAGCATGCTACAGATAGGCAAAAGTGCATAACCCAAGTGGCACACTGCATGTGCATCCAGGGGAGTTTTTCGATTTTTTTCGAAGTTTTTTTTCAAAATGTTTTATCTCTTGAATCATTTTCATCGTTGGATTTCTCGCGTCGAGATCTCGGAAACTAGATCTCATGTTAATAGGTTTCACAAAAAGACCAAAAGAAAAAAACTCGGAGCCGAAAGCAGGGCTTTTCCTCACTTTTTTCCCTTTTCGAGAGGCATAGTTGTGTCCTGGAAGAAAATCTGTGTGTCCACGAGAAGCAAATATGTGCTTCTTGCGGAAGCAAAAAAACATGTTTTGTTTTTGGAAAATGTTTGGAGACAGTGCGCCGGCGGAAGCTTCGGCCGGTCCAGTCCACGCGCGACCCACTCGCGAGCAACCACATGGCGCGGTGGACCCGAGTTGACTAGTCCTCCTGCGTTATCCCGCGGATCTCGCCTCATCCCCGCCTCGCAGCTCCGCGGATCTCGCCCCCATCCTCGTCTCCTGCCTCCATCACTGCAACGCTTGAGCGAATTCCGGCGCGGCCATGGATGTAGATCTCACCCCGCCAAGCTTACAACCCCGTTCACATTGGATGTAGCAAGGCCGTTGACCAATCCCATCCCTGGCGGTTGCAACTCCCACGCGCCTTGTGCTTCTGCCTCGCCGCCGACGAGCCAGGTGGCGATGGCGACACCAGAGGCTTCTGCAGAAACCGTCGCACCCCCTCATGTTGCAACCGTTTAGAAAAAAGCTTCATCCCCTTTGATGGAAAGCTTCAACTGGATGTTGAGAAAGCTACAAGCTGTCAGCGCCATCACCGGAAAGCTACAACCGTTGACATGAAGTGATACAACCTTCAATGAAAAAAGCTTCAACCGAAACGACACAAAAAGCCTTGACCAAGTGCTGCTAAAAAGAAAATAGCTACAACCATTGATAGAAAAGCTTCAACTGTAGTTGGAAAAAGCTCCAAGCATGAGAGAGAAAGCTACAACTAGACACTATGCAAATAAAAAAAAGTTGCAGCCGCTTACAGAAATGCTTCAATTGTATGTGTGAAAAGCTTCAACCGGCGACCGGCGAGGGGGAAAGCCACGAGCGGTGCCAGGTGTGGGCATGTTGGATATGCTACATTTTTTTGTGTGTTGGAACCGACATTTTCTTTTGCTACGACAGTGTGACATTTTTGCTTCAACCACGTGGATTTTTGCTACTACCGTCCATAGTTTTTGCTACATCCATTTTTTCACGACGGCGAGATGCCGATGGTGGGTTTCTGTGAATTCCGGCGGCGAGATCCAGCACGGGGGCAGGGGCGGATGCTGCAAACCGGTCGACGGCGAGCTGCATTGGGCTCGCGGCGAGCTGCAACCTCGACCGGCGAGGCATGGAGGCGACCACGCGGGGGCTACAACCCAATGCCGGATGTGCTACAGATGCGCCTCGTTTTTTAGCCGGAGCCGACGCCCGCGGGGTGCTTTATGGCCACCACGGCGAGCATGGATGAGGGTGCGGCGAGCGGGGATGAGAGCGCGGGCGTGCTCGCTGCGGGGGAGAGAGAGAAGCGGGGGGATTTGACCCGTGCGGGAGAAAGGAGAAGGAACAGATCTGACGGCCCACCTCGCGCAGATCGGATGGCTGCTAGCCGACCGGCCGAAAGTTTCGGCTGGTGCGCCGGTGCAGAGTGCTGCCCTTTGTTTTTCTTTTTCAAGAAGAAAGTAAATCTGTGCTTCTCGTGAAATAATTAAATCAAATGTCTTTTTTCCTTTTTTGAGAGGCATAGCTGTGTCTCTCACGGAAATAAATCTGTGCCTTCATGAAAAGCAAATATGTGACTCTCGTGGAAGAATGACATGTGTTTTCCCTTTTCGTGAGGCATAACTATGCCTCCTGCGGAAGCATTTTTTTTTCCTTTTTTGTTTCCAAGAGGCACATCGCGGAAGCAAATATCTATCTCCACAAAAAGAAAAAAACATTTTTCTCTCCAAACCCTATGAAAAACCAGGCAAAAATGAAAATGCTGAAAAACAAAACAAAAAACTATCTAAAAGCTGAAAACGCATATAGAAAAATAAAAACCAAAATCCCGAGGGAGCATCCAGCATGTGACATGTGTCGGCGTGGCTAAGAGCGCGTCACTTGACGCGCTCTCAGCCCACCAAAGTAAACCCTTGCGGGGCTCCCACAAAGTGCTTTTGCTATTTGCCGCATGTTGCAGCAATGTCGCCGCAACGCATAGGCACCGCTCGATATCGAGCACATTGGACCGGCCCATTTTGTAGCTATACGGGAAGCTTTCAGTTTCTGGTTTTGGGAACATTCTGTAGGTTTCCAGCAAGGTTACTGAACAAATTTTTATGTTTTCCTTTCTATTTTATTTCCTTTTTCTTTTACTGTTTCATTTTCCTTTTTTCTTTTCCAAGTTTAAATTTTCCCAACAAATGTGCAGAAAATTTAATAATGTTTGCATTTTCCAAAATTTATTCATTTTTACGAGAAATGTTCCCGCTCTTAAATTTTGCTCAGAAATTCCAAAAAGTTTAGAATTTAAAATTGGTTTTCTTCGAAAATGTTTGAAAATTCAGAAAACTTTAGAATTTCAAAATTTCCAAAAATGTTCACATATTTTCATTTTGTCCAGAAATTGAAAAAAAATGTGAATTTTGGAATACATTTCGCGATTTGTTCAAAAAAGTCTACGATTTGTTCTCTAAAATAACTGGACGATCGAAGACATGACTTCTTTGTGGGATTGATCCCTCCAGTTCACGTACTTTTTTGTGGGATGTTTTTCTTTTGGAAATTAGTGTTTAAGTTTTGTCGCTGACGTTTGTTTCTTTAGTATCAGGCTGCAAATCTTTCAATAGAGTGAATTGGTTCTGATGGCAGCAGCGCGGGCGGATGTGCCGCTGGTCGTGGGTTCGACGCTCACCTCGTGCGTTCACTTCTTGTTGATTTTTCACTGCACCCTACTGCAAATGGGCCGGCCCCGGTCAGCTATCCCCTGTGCGAATCCAAGACTCTTTGCGGGTTTGCGGGCCCAACGCACATATACCGCTGGATGCGTGCGGCTGAAACGGATGGAGGCTGGAGCTAACTAATTAAA
>NC_041382.1:69494009-69509787 GCF_002162155.2 Triticum dicoccoides | reverse complement strand
ATTTTTATTTGGAGAGCTCTATACGGAATTGTGCCATGTTACTGTAATTTAGCGAACAGACACATTAAAACTCCAGTGACTTGTTCGGTGTGCAAGGTAGATCCTGAAGACCTTAAGCACATGTTATTTATATGTGGCAGAGCTAGAGAGGTACGGGAGGAACTCGGCCTAGGCGCGAATGTGGCCGCAATTGTTGAGCAGCATAGGTCTGGTTCATTGATACTTGATGAGATAATATGCTCCAATTTACCTGGTGGTGTCTCGTTCCAGGGAGAAAATGCAGTGAAATTGGCTATGGTTGCGTGTTGGTATATCTGGTGGGAACGACGTCAAGTGTCCCATGATAAAGAGATTGGTATGCCAGCACGATCGTCTCTACAGATTAGGGGTATCGTTGCTAACTGGGTAGCAGAAAAGAAGCTAGTTCCTCCACGACAGACTAGATGGTCTAGACCAGCATCAGGCTGTATAAAGCTTAATGTTGATGCTTCATATCATGTTGACTCAGGTGCAGGGGTAAGTGGTGCTATTTTACGAGATTCGAAGGGAGGTTTTGTTGCAGCAGCCATAGAATATAAACTAAATGCAATGGACGCTCCAACGATGGAGGCGTTTGCGCTATTATTGGGACTACGACTTGCTGAGGAGATGGGCATTTTTTCTTTGTCCGTTAAGAGTGATTCTATGGAGATTGTTCAAGCTATCCAGAATCTGGATGACTACCGGGCGTCAGGGGCGGTAATTACTGACGATTGTCGAAGGTTGATGAGTTCTTTCGGCAAGGCGACAATAAATCATTGTGTGCGTGATGTAAACGAGTGCGCTCATACTATTGCTCGTTTTAGTTTCTTGGGTCAGGAGTCAAGGGTGTGGCTTGATAAACCTCCTGATTTTCCGATTCCGCTTATTGTAAAGGATATGATTATGAATTAAATATAGTTGCCAAAAAAAATTAAACAGTGTGCCAATGTTGGGTATGTTATATGATGACAAAGGAGGGAGGCGGTGAAGGGCGAATCTGTGGCGGATCCTCGGCCTTTGCGATTCAGGCACTAATTTCAAATTTTGGAGCTGTTTCCTATTCCAGCAAACCACATGAAATATTGTGAGAAAAGCCAAGCCGAGGATGCTATAAACTAAATGTTGATGCTACTTTCAATCAAGATGGTACGGGTGATGTTGGCGCCGTTATATGTAATAGCGCATGTGAGGCTGTTGCAGGAGCGGCCAGCCCTGTTCAGATGATCTTAAATGCTGCCTCGGCGGAGGTCCTCGCCCTGCTAAAAGGTCTAGAGCTAGTTGAGTAATTGAGCTGCACCCATATCACATATGAGTCTGATTGTTTGGAGTTAATCAACGCGTGCAATGGAGAGCTGGAGATCTTTGATCCTTATACTGCAACCTTAGCTGATTGTTTTGTAAGAGCTAGGATGATCAATGAAGTTATTTTCAAACACAACCCGAGGGAAGCCAATCGAGTTGCTCACAATCTGGCTAAGCATTCTTATGATACTCAATCTTCTTTTAAATGGGATGGAGATCCACCCAGTTTCATTCTTTCTTATGTAATAAATGATGTAACTCTTTTAGCTGAGAAATGAAATACCGAGAGGCTTTCCCTTCAAAAAAAATTCAAACCGTGCGCCAGACTGATTCATTAGGCATGCGTCAGATTACAGTGTCATATCATCACAGAAAAAGGGAAAAAGATTACAGTATCATAGGAGAAAAAAGGGCCCGTGCTATATTCCAGGGAGCACATGGATCGCATGATAACGGCGGGTCCCTAGCCTCACCGGCTGCGTAAGCAGGCAGGAGGAGGCGGCCGCCGGGCGCGAGGACGACGCACGGGCGATTTGTTAATGGACGATTTGTTACGGGATGCAAACCTGTAGTACTCCTTTTTAATCATTTTTAGTTGGGAGTATCTAGAACTCATCTAGATGAGATATAATTTGGTCTCATTTACTTTAAAAATAAGAACAGATACAACCCACGTCAGCACACACGCATCTTATAGCATCAAATTCAATGGCTATAAAAGGTGAATGGGACCAAATTATATCTCATCTAGATGAGTTCTAGCAAAACGGTTTTTAGTTTGTATATACGATTTGTCTGAAGTCAAACCTCGTAATTTTTGACCAAATTTATAGAAAAAATTACCAACATTCAGAATGTGAAATTAACAACATCAGATGCGTCATGACTTTAGTTTTTATATTGTATAAATTTAGCATTGTACTCCCTCCGTTCCTAAATATAAGTCTTTGTAGAGATTTCACTATAAACCACATACAGATGTACACAAGGTTTTGGTTACCGAATGAGACAATTTTACCGAGGGGGACGGATAAATGTGGTTACCACAGTTACCGAGAAAAACCGAGAATATTTCGAGTGAATTTTATAGTTGAATTTTGAATTCAAATAAGTGAATGAACGAATATTCGAACCAGAGACATCTCAAAATAGGAACTAGGTTGATACCAACATGCCAGAACCAACTCTCATTGCATTAATTAGATCCTACATATTTTACTGTAAATTGAGTTTTTAAATTAAAAATTTTCAAAAAACTGGTATTTTTTGCTCGGTATGGCGATTTACCGAGGGGTATGGAAATACGCGGTGACCATGGGGAATCTTAAAATTTCGACCGGTAACCAAAACCTTGGATGTACTCCCTCCGTTCTAAATTATTTGTCTTGAATTTGTCTAGATACAGACGTATCTAGACTCATTTTAGTGCTAAATACATCCGTATCTAGACAAATCTAAGACAAGTAATTCGGAACGGAGGGAGTACATAGATGCATTTTAAAGTGTAAATTCACTCATTTTGCTTCGTATGTGGTCCATAATGAAATGTCCCCAAAGACTTATATTTAGGAACGGAGAAAGTAGATGTTAATATTTTTTCATATAAATATGGTCAAAGTTTAGAAAGTTTGACTTCATATAATTCTTATATGCATATGTTTAGTTTAGCATCATTAATATGGCGGAGCCGTCGAGGCAGGAAGACCAAATGGACTTTTTTTTTTCTCCGAAGCAAAGATCAAATGATGGGGTAGCCTTGTACCACGATACATATATACTCCTACCACGAAAATGATACACTTACGGACACATCTCACAGAAAGAGATCTACGGGAGTACGTGTTGGCCCCTAATTCGGACGAGACTTGCCTGCTTCCCGCGTGTGCGCTGATTCGTGCTTTCACATACGTGGCTTGATTTAATTGAAACAAAATAAGGCCCGGCCCTATCCTCTTAAAATTAGGAGGAAGATAATTAGATTAGAAAGGAAAAAAAAAACAACCATAGAATGAAGTGGAAGCACGGATGAGAGCATGAAGAAGGAGCATGCAAGGCGGATCCCCCTAATTCATCCCCTCCCTCCTGTAGGATGGGGCCTTTCTCTTCCCAACCAATTGAGAACAACTATGTCCGTAGCATCCAATCCGTGGAAAAATGGTCGTAGCTGTAGCATTGTTGCTCCTACCAGCCAGCAACGTCCCAACCAGATAATCTGCGCGAGAGCGAGACACGCTAGAATGACAGTGCCACCGATCTGCCAACTGCCAACGATATATGTCGATCTCGCATCTTTTCTCGATATAACAGGGGGCACACGTACGGCTTCCATTTTCATTACGTCTTTTACAGGAAGAGACCAACGACAACTTGCATGTTTGAACGTTATTGTTGGATCGTCAAAGTTGTCTCGGCCTGAAACCACCTAGCGTTTCTCATTAGAAAAATCAAGCAGACACCCATATCGTGCTATCACGTCATGTCGTCAGTCAACCCTGACCCTCAATCAGACCCAGACTTAATAAAGGAGTTTGTCCTAAGCTATTTGCCAAAACAGCGTTTCTCATTAGAAAACCAAGATACCCATATCGTGCTATCACGTCACTACGTTTGTCAACACAGACCCTCAATCAGGCCCAAACTTAATAAAGGAGTTTGTCCTAATTAAGCTGTCTGCCAAAGCAAAAAGAAAATCTAGTTTAGTTAATAAATTATGGACGATTTCTAGATTTTCTTTTGAGGTGTTTTGAAATGTGAGAGCATAGAAACAAGTGGTTTTCAGTCCAAAATTTGCATTTAGCTGGTGTGGTAGAGACAATAGAGAAGGTGGCGTTGTGGTATGTCAAAGTCAGGTTCAAAGCTAGTCTTGTTTTTTCGCGGGGTATATTCTCCTTTTCAAAAAAAAAAAAAATCAGGTTCAAAGCTAGTCTTATTTTTTCACGTGGTTCAAAGCTATTAGTGTCACTATGAAACATCCAATCCTTTCTTTAGACGATCCTTAGTAGTGCAAGATCACCATCACACTTTATTTCTTGATTAATTAAACCAAAAGGTGCTCATTATTGCAGCTGTACCAGAAAGGAAGAGTCTCTGGCTTTTAACAAGACACATCTCATGTAATATGACCAGCCGTTAACATCCACACGACTTTGGACCTATATAAGGCGCTGGTAGACACATGGAAACCTCAAACAACACAAAAAGCACACACCATATATATATATGGCAGGTCACCACTGCCAAGATGGGCCCCGACGCCGAGCCCCACCAGGCCACTACAGTCGACAACGTCGTCGAGCACTGCTATGGTTTCATGGCGCGGCTGGTTGGCGTGGCCGTCAAGCCGCGTCTTCTTCCCACGTTGTTTCTCTAACTCGGAGCCATGGGAGGCTTCGCCGGCCGATGGGGTAGTGGGCAATGTGGAGCCCGGCGTTGCAGGGGTATTTCTGAAGTGGCAGGATCTATCGGTGACGGCCATAAACGGGAGAAAGAGCCATGCTATGATCCTTGATGGGCTTAGTGGGTACGCGCGCCCGGGCGAAGTGCTGGCTCTCATGGGTCCTTCGGGCTGTGGCAAAACTACTCTGCTTGATACCTTGGCTGGTATAACTTTCCTACCTTACAAAAAACCTTATAACTTGAAACGTTCATCTTCTGTAAACTTACACTCTATGTTTTGATCAAAAAAACTTCCAATCTATTTCCAAGATATGAATTTTTTTTTTTGTATTCCAACTGTAATTTCTTTTCTGATTTTGCTAATGTTCTTTGTTCATAAATAAGTTTGGGTTGCTTACCACATATAACACGTGGTAATTTTGCTAATGTCCTAGTTAGCTATTTTAAACGTGTTGCTATCTTTAGTTTTGTTTCATTTTGCTACTAGGAACTTTGTAAGTTGTTTGGCGGTTTCTTCAATGAAAATAGACGAGGGCTCATTTCTTTAAAAGATATCCACTAACATTACATGTGTGTGTGTGACACAAAAATACATTAAAAAATCACTAGAAATTTGTACAATAAAATAAATATCAGTAAATAGTTCTGCTCTTATCATGTGTTTCTATTAAGTGCATGGCTAATTTTGTCAGAAAAAAAGTGCATGGCTAACACGCTCCTACTTGGACAGCTGTGCCCCTTGTGTCAACGTCAAAAAAAGTGCCAATGTGAAAAAGGGTAATTGATACGGGCAACCATAATTTACAGTGTGATCGGTTAATTGGTGCAATATGATGCAAACATAAGCTCACCGATGTGAAAAGGAGTAATTGATATGTTGCATCCAAGGTGATGCCACATAGCTCATGGCTCATGCACCAATGTTTCTTTAGACAGAGTAATCGCACCATCTTCCCATCTCTGCATCTATATGATATGGACAACCATAATTTCCAGGGTTTAGAAAAAGACATATTGTACGAGAGCGGTTAATTAAGTATCCGCTAATTTCTTGGTCTATGGGTATATATGAGTAATGCTACACCTACATAAACAGTTTTACTTAACTTACGTAATGACTCGCGTGACATTTTTCTGTTGGATAAAATTAAGGGAGCGGGCCCTACCCACTTGAAATCAGGGGAATGGAGAGGTTTGTTAGGAAGGTTGAGTACATAGGATTACCTAGGTCTAGCACTTTTTTTTGAAACGAGGCAAAAAACTTGCCATTTTCATTGATTAAGAAGAAGTGAGCATTGCCCGGTTAATTGACGGAAAACCGGGCTAAAGCCGATACAACCCAACCCATATAACATGGACACCACCGGCCAACCTGGCCACCGACATGAAACATGAGCTGCAAAGAAGAAAAGACATCCGCTGGGGAGTCGCAAGCGTCATCGTCATCACCGGTTACCTCCGAACGGGCGACTCCGACTTCACCATAGAGCTCCACCAACGAAGCCGCCCCCACAAACAGCTACACAGAGCAATGACGACACATGCCAACAGATGGCCACATGCGCCAACAACCGACAACTCCGACTTTGACGACGAGCCTCACAAGGGAAATATGCAGGAATTGCGCCGACTGTGCCCTAAAGAGCACCTCGGGCACGCTGGGAAGATCCGAGTACTAAAGCCCGAGCTGCGACCCAAGCTCCTCTTGACGCTATCATCATTGCCAAACAGTTATCGGCGCCCCCGAAACGGCCGCCTCAGCAAACCACGCGGCCGTCTAGCACTTTTGGGTATATATACCCTTGCATTTTGTGATATTACCTGAAAAATAACATGCCTGCAGATAGATTGCAAAATACATCAAATGAATTTTTAACCTTTAGTTTGGTTAGTTCAAATCTAAAGTTACACACAAGTTTTTTCTTTTGCACACAAGGTTTTAATATATGCAAGCATTTTCTGTAAATATAGAAAGATGATCAGATAGCCGATGTAGAAATAAAGATGTCATAGTCCACTTTGAAAAAAAGAAATAACCGCTTCCACATTTCTATGCATAAATAGTCTTGAATAAAATTCAGATGTGCGAACCAACCCGGCCTCATGATTGTCGAACGGGAAACACGCTTTCTAGTACTCCTGCTTGGATTTCGCTATCTGTCATCTTCTTCCCATAATATTGTGGGCGGCACTTGTTACTTCATCTAAACCATACTGCTTTTGGACAACGTTAATGTTTGGTTTGTCTATACATTTCTCCTTTACTTATGATCTGTACTTACATATACATATATGTATATGCTTAAACAGGACGACTCAGACCTAACATGAAAGGGACGGGAGACATCTTGATCAATGGTTGCCGTCAGAAGGTTGCATCCGCAACCTCCGTAAGTTCCACATATATATATATATATATTCGCATGCCCGACATTGATAGAGGTGTAATTAAACTTCGACGTTTGCGTGTAATTCCCTAACAACCTCCGATCACGTGCATGAAATGAAGGCGTATGTGACCCAAGAAAATGTGCTGATGGCGACGTTGACGGTGGCGGAGGCGGTGCACTACTCGGCACAGCTTCAGCTGCCGGACTCCTTGACGCCGGCTGAGAAGCGGTCGTGGGCCGACGATGTTATCCAGCAGATGGGGCTCGCCACGGTGGCCGGAACTCGGATCGGCGGGCGCGTTTGCAAGGGCATCAGCGGTGGCCAGCGGAAGCGAGTGAGCATCTGCATTGAGCTGCTGGCGTCGCCGGCGCTCATCTTCCTTGACGAGCCAACAAGTGGGCTTGATAGTGCCGCGTCGTACCACGTAATGAGCCGCATCGCCGGGATCGCCAGAAGGAATGGGACGACGGTCGTCGCAGCCATCCACCAGCCAAGCACAGAGGTGTTCGAGCTCTTCCATGGCCTCTGCCTGTTGGCCAATGGGAGGGCGGTTTATTTTGGGCCAGCTTCCAAGGCAATAGAGGTACGTGTACGTTAGTCAGTTAATGTTTTTAATGGTTGGTGGCCCTGCTATTAGTGTTAGTATTACTTATGATTTATGAAAACATATCTAGTTCAATGTTGTGAAAACATATCTAGTTCAGTGTTGTGAAAGCATATCTAGAAAACATTGGTCCTGGTATTAGTGTTAGTTTTACTTATGGTTTGTGAAAGCATATCTAGTGCAATATTGTGGCCTGAATTGCAACATAACCAATGCCCTCAAATGTTTCTGAGCGAGTGATAGGCACATGGCGCAGTGTTTATATATCCAGTATTACTCAGGATAGAGAAACCAAACCGCAAATACAGGGGCTTATAGGCTCCGTTTGGATAAATTCAGCCGTCAGTGGATTGCCCAAAAATTGGTTACTTAATAGGGAGGAGCCACAGGGTATAGGGCGAGCCAAAAATCAGACCCCATCCAAACAGATGCCTTCGCTGCTGTCAACGCCAAAAAATTTAGCCAAGCGGAACCGGGTGCGATCCAAACAGATCAATAGTAATTTGACCCGAAATATCGAGCAAATGTCAGATTTTTAGGCCTGGCAAATCAAACAATTTTCATAGCAAATTATGTTCGCGGAGAATGACAAGTTTAGCTGACGAGCATGATAAATCCATCTTAGCTCATTTTTTTGCCAGGAAATTGCCATGCTTACAAACTAAATTTACCATATTCACACCAATATAAATTGCCATGAAAAACGTTCGATTTACAATGCCTGAAAATCAGATGTCAGATTTTTAGCATTTTTGTAGTAATTTGATCGCCCCTCCCCCTCAGTGCGAAAAAAGTAATAAAATTTGGCCTAGAATTTAGGAAAAAAGACATCTCCACTTTTAACCTCTACGACTGCTGTGTGCTTAGCTATTCAGCATAGCCGCACCACCATCATCATAATCTGAAATTTGATTACATGCATTTGAAAAACATCGGGTGGTAAAATCTCGAGATATTTTGGTGGCCATGTACCTTATACGGGTTCTTTCTTTGTCCAAATGCCATCCAAATCCTCTATCTTACAAAAATATTGCTTAGCTAGCGTGCTAATGTACATTTTCTGTATGCTGCTCCTTGAACAATACTTTGACCTTAAAGACCTCATTACAACTAGTAAAATGTCATATCTATTACATAAACACATTTAATGGAAAGAAGAAATGATAACTATCTATATCCCAATTAATGACATGAAACTAACAGTAGAGGTTTTTAGAACCATTATATTTCCTTTGTGGTCCATTTTATAAAGGCTAAAGCTGCGGAATTTCATGAGGGTGATAGAAAATCCAGCATTTAGTACGGGTTTCACATCGCTCATTACTATTGCCGAGAACGTCAATACTCTTGAGTATGTATTCTCTAAATTGCACATCACCATGTTTGAGAGTTGTCCCCAACTCCACTTACACGACTACAATATTTGGAAGTTTCATATGGGAAAAAAATTGTATATAATAGGCCAGTAATATAATTGCATTAAATCACTGCACGAAAATTGAAACATAGTTAAATCACTGCAGAAAGAAATAACAGCTTGGGGGCATGAGAGACTAATTGACACTTTAACTAAGATAAACTGGCAAGCTAAAACAATTTATACTCCAACAAGATAGCGATGGCAGGATGCTCTTGATTTGCTAAACATGTGCATTCTAATCATTTCTACATAGAAAAGGTGTGTATCAGATTGAACATTATGATTCTTATGACAGAAAGTATAGACCTACCAACGTCAAATTTGACACCTACATGTCTAACAAACTAATTAACACCGAGCAGATACAATTATTAAGAAAGTTTCTTTAGCACACAGGACAAGTGTGCATGCAAAACTATGAGCTTACGACTTAAAAAACTAATGAGCTTCATACCAGTCGATTGTTAAATGCAAGTGCAACTTAAATGTCTCTTTGTACAATAAATAGCAAACACTTGAAATATTTACTTCTGACTTGAAAGCACGTACAATATTGACTAATGTAATTCAGTACCACAAAATACCACATCAAGAGCATTGGGAACTCCTATCACATACAGTTTGCTAAACCGTTTGGGACAGAAGCTAGTGGTAACAAAAATATCATCAGAGGTTTTATAACTGCCTATGACACCCGAATACCACAAACAGCTATAGTTCCAATCCATCCGTGACTCACTTTTCGATTGTAGCAAGAATTTCTTGGATACTCTTGCAACCCATAGCTACTAGCAAGTACATCCTGGCATCGAGTTTCGGGTCCACACCTGGATCTCCTTGTCAGTCTCGCCATGATGTCATGCTTAAAGGGGTGGACAAAGAATCCACCCAGTAACTAAATAAACACTTCTTATGAATATTTCAAACATAATGAAAGGCCGAGTCTTTCAATTACTTATAGCCTAGACTTTCTAAGTAATTCCAATGTCTGTAGGAGTTCAAACGTGTGTAAAATATATTCACACAGTCTTACAAGTCACATATCTTTCTCTATTTTAGCGGTTAATGCAATTATTCTAGTCTTCTTTTGTTATTTATATTCTCCATGTTTATGAGGTAGAAAGTCAGTACACACCAGATACCTTCACATGGATATGTGTGAGGTATCGCTAGGTTATATATATTTTTCATGAAAGATTATTTCTACAGTGTGTACATAATCATCCATGCTCATTTGGGTAACTTGTAGTTCTTTGATGCTAATGGCTTCCCATGCCCATTGAGGAGGAATCCTTCTGATCACTTCTTAAGGATGATAAACACAGACTTTGAGGTATGAAGGTGCTCTCTCAAGGCTTTGTTTTTTATGGCAAATTTAACTCGAGTGAAACTTAAAGGCATATACATCATGTTTGTGTAGGAAGCTCAGGAAGAATCAGCTATAAATTTGGCACATGCTGCAAAAGTAATCCAGACTCTAGTAGCTTCTTCTGGCTCTCTTGCTATTTTAGGAACTGAAATGGAAGCAAGCAAAACAATTAAGCAGGTCTCTTCTTTATATGGACTAAGTTGATGTATTGGGTTGAGTATGTGAGATTATATATGTCTCACTTATATGCTTTTGCATCTCCATTGTTTTTGTTTTAGGAGGGTGACCATGTACTTCAACGAAGGCAAGCAACCTTTTGGACCAAATCAATTGTCCTAACTAAAAGATCAATGGTTAACATGCACAGAGACATAGGCTATTATTGGTTACGTTTTGTTATCAATATCACATTTTTTCTAACCATTGGGACCATTTTCTTCAATGTTGGTGACAATTATGCATCAATCCAAGTGAGTAGTCAATTTATAATCTATAGAATAAAAAGTGAAATTCTAATCTATAAAATAAAAAGTGAAAATAGTAAGTATCAGTAGGTTGACTTACTACTCCTTGTATGTCGACCATTTTAGGCACGAGCATCTATGCTTATGTTCACATCAACCTTCATGACAATGATGGCAATCGGAGGTTTTCCATCATTTGTAGAGGATATGAAGGTGGGTATCATTATTCTTTCCAAAACAAGTCTAATTTGTTTTTGTTGATTTCTATTACATGATAATTTGGAAAATGAAGATATTTGAGAAAGAGCAGCGGAGTGGACACTATGGGGCCATTGAATTTGTAATAGCCAACACACTTTCATCAACTCTATACTTGGGCCTCATCTCTATACTACCTGCCGCAATTGCTTATTACCTAACTGGATTTGAAAGAGGAATAGAACACTTCTTCTTCTTTGTTGCCACTCTATGGACATGCACAATGTTGGTTGAGGGTTTGATGATGATTGTTGCAGCAATTGTGCCCGATTTTCTCCTAGGTATAATTATGGGTTCTGGAGTACAAGGGTTACTAATGCTAAACGGTGGTTTCTTCAGGCTTCCAAATGACCTCCCAAAACCAATATGGAAGTACCCAACTTACTACATATCTTACCAAAAGTATACAACTCAAGGATTGTACAAAAATGAATTCTTGGGCTTGGTCTTCCAAGATTTCGGTGTTGTCGGGGGCATTGACATTAGTGGCCAATATATCCTAAAGAACAACTTACAAGTGGAGTTAGGTTACTCAAAGTGGGTCGATCTTGCGATATTACTTGGAATGGTCATTATATATAGGGTTCTTTTCTTGGTCATTATAAAGGTTTCAAAAATGGCAAAACCATTCATAAAATGTCTAATAGCAAAAGTGTAATGATACCTTGTGTATGAAGGGTAAAATAGGTGTTTGTTATCCTATAATACATGTATGTTGTTTGCCACATTTGTATGAGACCATTGAGATAATTGTACTCTTATAATTTTATGAGATCTGGAGTAATTTACCATTCTACACCTCAAATAATCTATTAGATCGATTACAACTCACTGGGTTTGAAACTCTTGTTGAAATATGCCCTAGAGGCAATTACAAATTTGTTATTATTCTACTTCCATATGGATAATTAAGCTAGAATTGCAATGGTTCTTGAATGTGAGATTTGCAGTAAAACCTAGGTGTATTCGTTGAAACATGAACGACAAGCATATCCCTAGTCGGGCCTCTCGACCAACTAATGTATTATTGATGGTTCCATTTTCTTGACCGTGGGCATTATTAATGTAACAAGGGTGCTCGCAGTAACGAGAACACATTGTTGTTGTAACAGTGTGAAGGAAATATGCCCTAGAGGCAATAATAAAGTTGTTATTTTATATTTCCTTATTCACGACAAATGTTTATTATTCATGCTAGAATTGTATTAACCGGAAACTTGATACATGTGTGGATACATAGACAAAATACCATGCCTCTAGTAAGCCTCTACTAGACTAGCTCGTTAATCAAAGATGGTTAAGTTTCCTAACCATAGACATGTGTTGGCATTTGATGAATGGGATCACATCATTAGGAGAATGATGTGATGGACATGACCCATCCGTTAGCTTAGCATATTGATCATTCAGTTTTATTGCTATTGCTTTCTTCTTGTCAAATACATATTCCTTCGACTATGAGATTATGCAACTCCCAGATACCGGAGGAATACCTTGTGCGCTATCAAACATCACAACGTAACTGGGTGATTATAGAGATGCTCTACACGTATATCCGAAGGTGTTTGTTGGGTTGGCATAGATCGAGATTATGACTTGTCACTCCGAGTATTGGAGAGGTATCTCTGGGCCCTATCGGTAATACACATCATAAGAAGCCTTGCAAGCAAAGTGACTAATGAGTTAGTTGCGGGATGATGTATTACAGAACGAGTAAAGAGACTTGCCGGTAATGATATTGAACTAGGTATGAAGATACTGATGATCGAATCTCGAGCAAATAACATACTGATGGACAAAGGGAATAACGTATGTTGTCATAACGGTTCGACCGATAAAGATCTTCATAGAATATGTAGGAGCCAATATGAGCATCCAGGTTCCGCTATTGGTCATTGACAGGAGTGGTGTCTCGGCCATGTCACATAGTTCTCGAACCCATAGGGTCCGCACGCTTAACGTTCAATGACGATTATTATACGAGTTATGTGATTTGGTGACTGAATGTTGTTTGGAGTCCCTGATCAGATTACGGACATGACGAGGAGTCTCGCAATGGTCGAGAGGTAAATATTGATATTTAGGACGATAGTATTCGGACACCGGAAGTGTTCTGAGGGTACTAGCTACATATCGGGTCACCGGAAGGGGTTCCGGGCACCCCCGGCAAAAGATATGTGCCTTATGGGCCAAGAGGGGAAACACACCAGCCACAAGGGGCTGGTGTGCCCATATATGGGCCGACCTAAGTGGAGAAGGAAAAGGGGAGGAGGAAAGGAAAGAGAGGGAATAGGATTCCCCCTTCCTTCCCCCTCTCCCCTCTTTCCTTCCCCCTTCCGGAAATAAGGAAGGGGGGAGGCCGAATTGGAATAGGCCCCCCAAGTAGGATTCCTCCTACTTGGGGCACCCAAGGATGTTCCCCTCCCCCTCCCACCAATATATATGTGGGGAGGGGGCGCCTAGAACACACACCAACAATTGTTAGCCGTGTGCGGCGCCGCCCTCCACAGGTTACGCCTCCGGTCATATCTTCATAGTGCTTAGGCAGAGCCCTACACAGATCACTTCACCATCACCGTCACCATGTCGCCGTGCTGACAGAACTTATCTACTTCCTCGACACTTTGCTGGATCAAGAGTTCTAGGGACGTCATCGAGCTGAACATGTGCAGAACTCGGAGGTACCGTACGTTTGGTACTTGATCGGTCGGAACGAGAAGAAGTTCGACTACATCAACCGCGCTGTCAAATGCTTCCACTTTCGGTCTACGAGGGTACATAGATACACTCTCCCCCCTCGTTGCTATGCGTATCCAAGATAGATCTTGTGAGATCGTAGGAAATTTGTTGAAATTGCATGCTACGTTTCCTAACAGTGGCATCCAAGCCAGGTCTATGTGTAGATGATATGCATGAGTAGAACACAAAGACTTGTGGGCAGTGATCGTCATACTTCTTACCACCAATGTCTTATTTTGATTCGGCGGTATTGTTGGATGAAGCGGCCCGGACCAACCTTACATGACCATGTTCATGAGACCGGCTCCGCCGACAGACATGCAACTAGTTTTGCATAAAGGTGGCTGGCGGGTGTCTGTTTCTCCAACTTTAGTTGAATCGAATTTGACTGCGGTCGGTCCTTGTTGAAGGTTAAAACAGCAAGCTTGATAAATCACCGTTGTGGTTTTGATTCGTTGGTAAGAACAATTCTTGCTAGAAGTCCGTAGCAGCCACGTAAAACTTGCAACAACAAAGTAGAGGACGTCTAACTTGTTTTTGCAGGGCATGTCATGATGTGATATGGTCAATACTGAAGGAAATATGCCCTAGAGGCAATAATAAAGTTATTATTTATTTCCTTATTTCATGATAAATGTTTATTATTCATGCTATAATTGTATTAACCGGAAACATAATACATGTGTGAATACATAGACAAATAGAGTGTCACTAGTATGCCTCTACTTGACTAGCTCGTTAATCAAAGATGGTTATGTTTCCTAACCATGGACAAAGAGTTGTTATTTGATTAACGGGATCACATCATTAGGTGAATGATCTGATTGACATGACCCATTCCATTAGCTTAGGACCCGATCGTTTAGTATGTTGCTATTGCTTTCTTCATGACTTATACATGTTCCTATGACTATGAGACTATGCAACTCCCGTTTGCCGGAGGAACACTTTGTGTGCTACCAAACGTCACAACGTAACTGGGTGATTATAAAGGTGCTCTACAGGTGTCTCCAAAGGTACATGTTGGGTTGGCGTATTTCAGGATTAGGATTTGTCACTCCGATTGTCGGAGAGGTATCTGTGGGCCCTCTCGGTAATGCACATCACATAAGCCTTGCAAGCATTGCAACTAATGAGTTAGTTGCGAGATGATGTATTACGGAACGAGTAAAGAGACTTGCCGGTAACGAGATTGAACTAGGTATTGAGATACCCACGATCGAATCTCGGGCAAGTAACATACCGATGACAAAGGGAACAACGTATGTTGTTATGCGGTCTGACCGATAAAGATCTCCGTAGAATATGTAGGAGCCAATATGGGCATCCAGGTCCAGCTATTGGTTATTGACCGGAGACATGCACTACTAGAATCAGCTACTTTGCCATCTACCAACTCTTTGCCGTCTGCTAGCAGACGACAAAGAAGCTCTTTGCCATCAACTACCCGAAAGCAGACGACCAAGAACTGGCTGATGGCAAAGAAAGCCTTTGCCATCAGCCAGTTCTTTGCCGTCCGCTAGCTGACGGCAAAGATTCTTTGCCGTCGGCTAGCAGACGGCAAAGAGGGAGGGGCCCCACTGACGAGCTGCTTAAAAAAAACTTAACGGGCCCCCCTCTTTGCCGTCTGCTAGCAGACGGCAAAGAGCAAATAAGCGGACGGCAAAGGGGGGCAGACGGCAAAGATTTAACATATCTAACGGCGCGCGCCCCCCACCCCGCGCCCTCTCTCTCTGTTTCTCTCCCCTGCTCCCATACGCGCGCTGCCGCCACCACCACTCGCCGCCGCCGCGCCTCGGCCCCCCCGCGCCCCA
>NC_041382.1:69493318-69493943 GCF_002162155.2 Triticum dicoccoides | reverse complement strand
TCTACCTCTCCTCAGTTTTTCCTTTTTTCTATTTTTTTAGTTTTAGGTTTATGTTTAGTTTAGATTTAGTTTCAGTTTTAGTTTTAGGTTTAGTTTTAGGTTTAGGTTTAGTCTTAGTTTAGTTTTAGGTTTAGATTTAGTTTTTTCCTTTTTTTCTGTTTTTTTAGTTTTAGGTTTATGTTTAGATTAGATTTAGGTTTAGTTTTAGGTTTAGTTCAGTTTTAGGAAAGAAAAAGAAGAAGAAGAAAAAAACAAGAGAGGAGGAGAAGAAGAAGAGGAAAAAGGAAAGGAGGAAGAAGAAGAGGAAGAGGAGAAGAAAAAAGAAGAAGAGGAAGAAGAAGAAAAAGAAGAAAACAGGAGAGGAGGAGAAGAAGAAGAGGAGGAGGAGAAGAAAAAAGAAGAAGAGGAAGAATAAGAAGAAAAAACAGGAGAGGAGGAGAAGAAGAAGAGGAAAAAGGAAAGGAGGAAGAAGAAGAAGAAGAAGAAGAAGAAGGAAAAAAAAGGAAGAAAAGGAAGAAAAGGAAGAAGAGGAAGAAGAAGAAAAGGACAAAATACCTCGACCCGGCACCCCGACACGACACCCCGACCCCGAGACCCCGACCCCGACACCCCGAGCCCGACCCCG
>NC_041382.1:69478049-69492867 GCF_002162155.2 Triticum dicoccoides | reverse complement strand
GACACGACACCTCGACCCCCCGACCCCGAAACAGCACCCCGACCCCGACACGGCACCCCGACACCGACAGGACACCCCGACCACCGACACCTCCCAAAAAGGTGTTCTTTGGCCTTCCAGAGGCCGACGGGGTCATATATTTGTGAATTATTAGTTAGGTCATATATTTTTCGATTTTGTTATGAAAAACATCATATATAATTGTGTTGATCGTGTAGTTTTAAATGTGCAGTTGTTTCATCGCTGCGAGGTTTGGTGTTCGACGACCTCGCCGTGCGTTTCACGAGCTCTGCCCCTTCGTTCGTGGGTGAGCACAAATGACAAGTCCTCCTCCCCCATTAATTATTTGATCTATTCCGATGAAACTTGATAGCTAGCTATATATGTGTCTTGAATCATCAGTATGCGTAACCAATATGTGTCTCCCGTTCGAAAGTGTCATAGTTATAAATATGCATGCATTTGCATATTTATAACCTTGATTCTTTCGAATTGTCCAACGCTATCCATGGACAGCCCGAGTATGTGTAGATTGGGTTCGTTTTCCCATATGCTTTGCTCCGGATCCGACGCATATATTTCGTCAGTGCCTCCCCTGTTGTTCTCCGGGTACACATCTCTCTGTTTATTGCAGAGACGTGTATCAGGAGAACAGCGGGGAGGTGCTGCCGAAATTTTGCGTCGGATCCGGAGCATAGCATGGAAAAATGAACCCAATCTACACATACACGGGTGGGATTAGGACCTATCATTACCTATTAGAGTGTAGGTTGCATGGACGTAATAAAATTGACAAAGTAGATCAACTAATGAATATATACATGGTGAATTACATATATAATTGTTGTGTGTCCAGTAGCTCTGAAAGTCAAGATGAGTGACCGTGCTTGGATGTATACCGGTCACACTAGTCAGAACAAATGGAGTGCTGAATGGTTCACAAAAACTAAGGGGTTTGTGCAAGCCGCATTTGCAAATGGCCAAAAGAAAACCTGGTGCCCCTGTTTCTGGTGCGGCAATTGGGAAAAGAAGACAGAGGCTGAAATGGGCAAACACCTGCAGAAGAGTGGTTTTACGCCCGATTATACGGTGTGGACATTTCATGGTGAGTCTGCCCAACGTGACCGAGCTGAGGTGGATCGTCGTCGCACCAACGAGCATGGTACTGGGTTGGAAAACATGGTGCAAGGCTATGATGATGCTCGGGATTCGGACGAGGAGATGGAGGAATCTGCAAAGGCCTTCAATAAAATGTTGGAGTCTTCGAAACGTCCGCTCCACGAGCACACTGAGCTTTGTCAGTTGGATGCCATCTCACAAGTAATGGCTCTGAAGGCTCAGTTCAACTTGGGCAGAGAATGCTATGACGCAGTTATGATAGTATTTGGACGCTTTCTACCCAAAGGCCATGTAATGCCTGCAAACCTGTACCAGTCAGACAAAATCCTCCGTGCACTGAAGATGCCCTATGAGAAGATACATGCCTGTGAGAAAGGATCTGCCTTATTTAGGCTCGACTATGCGGACTTGAACTATTGTCCCATTTGCAAGTCTTCCAGGTATATTGTGGTAGACAACGGTATGGGTGAGAAGACACAGACCAAAATCCCCGTTAGTGTTCTTCGGTATATGCCAATCGTACCAAGACTTCAACGTCTTTTCATGGTCGAAGAGACGGCCAGACAGATGACATGGCACAAAACAGGCAAAAGAACTGAACTAGATGCAGATGGGAATCTGATGATGGTACACACATCGGATGGTGTTGCGTGGAAAAATTTTGATGAATTACATGCTGACAAAGCGGCAGATCCGAGGCATCCTCGAGTCGGCATCAGCATGGATGGGTTCAGTGTGTTTGGTATGACGGCAGCCCAATACAGTTGTTGGCCCGTATTTGTCTTTCCACTCAATCTCCCCCCGGACAGATTATGCAAAGAAAGAACATTTTCCTGACGTTGATAATTCCAGGACCCAATTATCCGGGCAAAAATATGAATGTGTACATGCAGCCGCTTAAGGACGAATTGCAAGAAGCCTGGGATAATGGGTTCAAGACATACGACGCCTTTAGCAAACGGAACTTCATAATGCGTGTCTGGTACATGTACTCGACGCATGACTTGCCGGCGTATGCGCTATTTGTTGGCTGGTGTGTGCATGGAAGGTTCCCGTGCCCCACATGCAAGGGAGCTCTTGAGTTTCGTTGGCTTCAGGCCGGTCGCAAGTTTTCTTGCTTCGACATGCATAGACAGTTCCTGGATCCTCGCCATAAGTTCAGGAAAGACAAGAAGAACTTCATCAGGGGTAGAGTTGTCAAAAACTCTGCACCACCTGCATTGATAGGCCAACAGACCCTGGATCAGTTAAACGCTCTCGAGCCAGATCCACAACGTCCAGGGTACTTCAAGGGGTATAATACTAAGCACGCGTGGACTCACAAAACATGCTTATGGGATCTGCCTTACTTCAAAGACCTCCTTTGCCCACACAACATCGACGTGATGCACACTGAGAAGAATATCGCCGAGGCACTTTTTGGTACATTGTTCGGCATAGATGGGAAGTCAAAGGATAATACTAAGGCTAGAGTCAACCTGGAGGCGCTATGTGATAGGCCGTTACAAAACATGAAAGAACCGAAAGGAAAGCAGAACTGGACGAAGCCAAAGGCATGGTTCAATCTTGGAAGGCCAGCTATGAGGGAAATTCTCTTGTGGGTGCAACAGCAGTTGATGTTCCCCGATGGGTATGCAGCGAATCTAAAGAGGGGAGCGAATCTTGATAAACTGAAGATATTTGGTCTCAAGAGTCATGATTGGCACATATGAATTGAGCGGGTAATGCCGGTGATGTTGCGTGGCTTCATCCCTGAGGATGAATGGCTAGTACTGGCAGAACTCAGCTATTTCTTCCGTGTTCTTTGTGCGAAAGAACTATCGCCTGGCGTGCTAGAAGAAATGGAAGAGTTGGCGCTAGAGTTGATCTGCAAGTTAGAGAAGATCTTTCCACCGGGCTTCTTTAATCCAATGCAGCATTTGATTTTGCATCTCCCGACCGAGGCAAGATTGGGGGGGGGGGGCGTGCAAAATCGTTGGTGCTACCCAACTGAGAGGATGCAGAAGACACTTCGAGAAAAATGTAAAAATAAACGTAGAATTGAAGCATCGATGGCTGAGGCATTCATCACAAAGGAGGCGGCAAACTTCGTAACAGCGCACTACGAAGCCAAAAATCGTCATTTGCATAATCCGAAGCCTCGGTACAATGCTGACGAGCCTAAAAAGGGTGGATCCAACCTCAGCCTATTCAAAGGGAATCTCACACCAGCTAGTGTTTCACATCCAGTATCTTTGGATAACGAAGAATGGCGGACCATTTTGTTGTATATCTTAAACAACCTGATAGAAGTGCGGCCGTACATCGAGTAAGTTCTCGGTACATTGTTTCGCAACTTCTATTTCCTTTGAACTACTCTTATTCCTGGATATGTCATACAGTCGATGACTGCTAGGGCGCCTTCCTCACCGCCACCCCCAGCTGTTTCACCCGAGCACGTGACTGCTAGGGTGGACTCGTCTGAGGAGGAGGCTGCACAGACTCCGGTCCACGAGCCTCCGGTCCACGAGTCTTCGACCCACGAGCCTCGGGGCGACGGGCCTTCTGCCCACGAGACTTGGGCCCATGAGACCCCGGAGGAGAACACGTTTGGATGGGGTACCTGGCCGGGTTAGCCTGAGCATGGCGGGGAGCCGAGTGGCCATGCTGATGATGGTGGGGAGCCGACTGATGAGAAGGGGGAGGAGGGGGGCAACATCTACCAGCGTGGTGCTACACGGCTCCCGTCCGTGCCGGTGACCCGCGAGCAGAGGTGGTTGATTTTCCCTGATGGGGAGAGGTATGTAAGTGCATTTAATATTTTTGTACCTTATGCATTCACGTTTCTTCAAATAACTAATGCGTTGGCCTTGTCATGCTGCAGGGGTTGGGACCACCATCATAGTGTCTGCCGGCCCAACTCCGTCCTTGGAGTTCTTTGCCGGCAAAACTTCCCGGGGTTTGTCACGTTGCCTGGTGAGGGTCAGCTTCCAGAGCTTGGATTGAGCTGGGAGCACTACGTGGCTGCCCCGACCCTACCAAATGAGATTATCGAGGGTGTCGTGTGCGACACAAGGGCAGACATGGTGATCAGAAAGTTCTGGGTAATTTCTCCTTTACACATTTAAAAATCTTCAACTAGCTAGTTATTAATTGTACTAATCAATATTGTCTCATTTGATTGCAGACATTCTACAGGTGTGAGGAGGGATACGAGGAGGACGCGGCACATGTTATCGAGAACGTCTGCAAGCGCCTACTCCAGAACTTACGGCACGAGGCTCGGGTGCAGGCTGTTCGAGACTACTACGCCTTGCGTGGTATCAAGAAGACCAAGCCGGAGTGCCGCGATAAGTTCCTGAGTAAGGAGCAGTACATGAAGGTAATTCTTAAGGCCTTCTCTACTTAAGTTCCTTCATTTAGTAATTCTTAGCCGTAGCGCTCAAGTTTCTATTTGCTAACTTAGGCGCCTCCGAGATGGTGTGCAGATCGGATGGATTGTTGGGAGGTGTTGGTCGATGAGTGGTGCTCAAAACAATGGCTAACCCTCCACAACGAGGCCAAGGACAAACGTGCCCAAATGGAAGGTGTGCCACACCATCAAGGCAGCTCCAACTTATATCAGTTCGGGCGCAACTGGGTATGTGGTTTGCTTCATGATTCATGCAATTCATTCATCATGCTAGCTTGAGCCCTTTAATTACTAATTTTCATTGTTTCTCTCTTTCAGGCACGCTACAATAAGGCGGATAAGGTGCCAGAGGTGTACGACCTGTATGCCATGGCCCACACTGCCTCTTTCAAGAAAGTCAAGGCTTTCTCTCAGTCTGACCTCGATGATGCAAACAACTTCACCAACATCTCCTCCCACAACAAGCTCGTGAGATATAGAGATGAGGGGAAGGCGAGGAAAGGGGAGGACTTTAACCCGAGCCAGGGTCCCATTGATCTAGAGCTGGTGATGATATCTGGTGGCGGGAGGTCCCATGGCTCCATAGCCATTGGAGATGGACTTATCCGTTGTCCTAGCACTCTCCCGAAGATCAAGGCGCGCCAGTCGAGCTCCGCTCCTGAGATAAGGCCTCGTGAACGGCCAGTGCAACTCGCCATCAAGGTTAGTGATACGTACTCAGTTATCTTTCTCCATTAATTACATTGTGTGCGCTTCCATCAATGATTACAAATGGTCATGCGAGTGGTGTTGCAGGCTGCTATATAGAGTGAGAGAGATAGAACGGAGAAACTTCTGGCGGAGGCGGCGGAGAGGCAGCGGGAGTTGGAGGAGAGGACGACAAAGATGATGGAGGAGGAGAGGGCACGGAATGACATGCAGGCAAGGGCCATGTACGAGCTCCTTGTGGTAAGTTTCTTCTGCAGATTAGCCAAAACATTCATGTAGTGTTTGTCTCATTACTAACTAGTATGACTGAGTCGTCAAAACCAAATGTGCAGTCTGTGTGCGAGAAGACAGGTCAGACCGCTCCGCCGATGCCAGTGATTGCTCCTGGGACCATGGTGAGTTTTATTTGAATGGACATTACTTGCTAGTCTTAACATTTGAGTGTCATCATGCTAACAAGACATTGGAAATGATCTTTGGTGCAGCGTAACTCCAGACAAGCATCGCACGATCCTTCTCCATCTACCGACACGAGCCACCCCGCTCCTACACCTCCTGGATCTTGGTAAGTTTATCTAGTGTTTTGCTTAACACATGCATAAAGACCTAGACTTAGCTTTATTTCCTCCAATGCTTACCATAATGACCTAGACTTAGCTTCTTCTCCTCCAAAATGACTTAATAAGCTTACTGACCTCCAAAACCGTCCATTTTACCTAAGTTAGCTCTAAAACGATCTGTACTTAGCTTACTTCTGTCAAAAATTGCATAATTAGCTTAGTTAGCTCATAGACGATCCATTTTACCTAAGTTAGCTCTAAAATGACCCATTTTACCTAGGTTAGCTTATAAATGATCCAGTTCATCCAAGTTAGCTCAAAAATGACCCATTTTACCTAGATTAGCTCCTAAATGATCCATTTTACCTACGTTAGCTTTAAAATGACCCATTTCACCTAGGTTAACTCCAAAATGACCCATCTTACCTAGGTTATCTCATAAACGATCCATTTCAACTAATTTAGCTCATAAACGATCCATTTCACCAAGTTAGCTAAAAAACGATCCATTTCACCTAAATTAGCTCTTAAATGATCCATTTCACCTAAGTTAGCTCAAAAAGATACATTTCAACTAAATTAGCTCATGAATGATCCATTTCACCTAAGTTAGCTCAAAAATGATCCATTTCAACTAAGTTAGCTCATAAATGATCCATTTCACCTAAGTTAGCTAAAAAGATCCATTTCACCTTAGTTACCTCAAGAACGATCCATTTAACCTTAGTTAGCTCATAAACGACTCATTTCAACTAAGTTAGCTCATAAATGACCCATTTCACCTTAGCTAGCTCATAAACGACCCATTTCAACTTAGTTAGCTCATATATGATCCATTTCACGTAAGTTAGCTCATAAATGACATACTCTTCTTGTTCTAGTCTTCTTCTTGTTCTACTCTTCTTGTTCTAGTCTTCTTCTTGTTCTACTCTTCTTCTTGTTCTAACTTTCTTATTTTTCATTTTGTAGATTTCATTCACTTAACAAAAGCTTGCATAGATGGAGTGCTCCTTATCCCTTTCTCTGTTTCTTTTGTATCGTTGAACTATGCATGTATCGTTGGATGAAACTATTGTAATATATATGGTTGGATGCCTCTATGTTGAACTTGTTATGTATGATGGAACTATGCATGTAATATATATGGTTGGATGATGAAGTTATGTGTTGGATATCTTATATGTTTGCTCTGTAATGGCCTTTTGAAATATATCTATATATGTCATATATATTTGTGATGAAAATTGTTGGATTTAATAAAAAACAGATAAAAGAGCCAATATGCAGGCTCTTTGCCGTCTACCACCGACGGCAACGAGCTCTTTGCCGTCTGCCGTGGACGGCAAAAAAGACACATGGCATCCAGCTGTGCTTCCTGGGAGCTGACCCATTTGGTCAGTTTGCCTACAGTGGCAGACGGTAAAGACTTTGCCATCAGTGGCGGACAGCAAAGAACCTGCCATGTAGTGACGTGTAGATGACATCATACGGCGGACGGCAAAGACACTAGAAATTTTGCCGTCAGCGGTGGACGGCAAAGGCCTGCCGTTAGCCACTTAACGGAGTGACAGCGCAATTATTGCCATCCGCTCTCTTTGCCGTCCGCCGCAGATGGCAAAGGTCCTTTGCCGTCAGCCGCCAGGAAGCAGACGGCAAAGTAGCTGTTTACCGTAGCCTACTTTGCCGGAGCCTTTTGCCGTCTGCGGCTGACGGCAAAGGCCTTTGCCGTTCGCCGTTCATGCCTTTGCCGTCCGCCGTGGCAGACGGCAAAATAGCTGATTCCTGTAGTGATGTCTCGGTCATGTCTACATTGTTCTCGAACCCGTAGGGTCCGCACGCTTAAGGTTTCGATGATAGTTATATTATGAGTTTATACATTTTGATGTACCGAAGGTTGTTCGGAGTCCCGGATGTGATCACGGACATGACGAGGAGTCTCGAAATGGTCGAGACATAAAGATTGATATATTGGAAGCCTATGTTTGGATATCGGAAGTGTTCCGGATGAAATCGGGATTTTACCGGAGTACCGGGAGGTTACCGGAACCCCCTGGGAGCTATATGGGCCTTAGTGGGCCTTAGTGGAAAAGAGAAGAGGCAGCCTAAGATGGGCCGCACGCCCCTCCCCTCCCTTGGTCCGAATAGGACAAGGAGAAGGGGCCGGCCCCCTTTCTCTTTTCCCCCCTCCGCGAATCCTATTCCAACTAGGATTGGGGGGGGGGGGAATCCTACTCCCAGAGGGAGTAGGACTCCTCCTGGCGCGCCTCTCCTAGGCCGGCCGCACCCCCCCTTGAGCCTTTATATACGGAGGCAGGGGCACCCCAGAGAAACACAAGTTGATCCACGTGATCATATTCTTAGCCGTGTGTGGCGCTCCCTGCCACCATAGTCCTCGATAATATTGTAGCGGTGCTTAGCCGAAGCCCTGCAACAGTAGTACATCAAGATCGTCACCACGCCGTCGTGCTGACAGAACTCTTCCCCGACACTTTGCTGGATCGGAGTCCGGGGATCGTCATCGAGCTGAACGTGTGCTAGAACTCAGAGGTGCCGTAGTTTCGGTGCTTGATCGGTCAGGCCGTGGAGACGTACGACTACATCAACCAAACGCTTCCGTTGTCGATCTACAAGGGTACGTAGATCACACTCTCCCCTCTCGTTGCTGTGCATCACCATGATCTTGCGTGTGCGGAGGAAAATTTTGAAATTACTACGTTCCCCAACAGTGGCATCCGAGCCTAGGTTTTATGTGTTGATGTTATATGCATGAGTAGAACACAAGTGAGTTGTGAGTGATATAAGTCATACTGCTTACCAGCATGTCATACTTTGGTTCGGCGATATTGTTGGATGAAGCGGCCCGGACCGACATTACGCATACGCTTACGCGAGACTGGTTTTACCGCCGTGCTATGCACATAGGTGACTAGCGGGTGTCAGTTTCTCCAACTTTAGTTGAACCGAGTGTGGCTACGCCCGGTCCTTGCGAAGGTTAAAACAACACCAACTTGACAAACTATCATTGTGGTTTTGATGCGTAGGTAAGATTGGTTCTTGCTTAAGCCCGTAGCAGCCATGTAAAACTTGCAACAAACAAAGTAGAGGACGTCTAACTTGTTTTTGCAGGGCATGTTGTGATGTGATATGGTCAAGACGTGATGAGATATAAGTTGTTGTATGAGATGATCATGTTTTGTGGAAGTTATCGGCAACTGGCAAACACCTTATGGTCGTCTCTCTATTGCATAAGATGCAAGCGCCAAACAATTGCTTTACTTTATCGCTATGCGATAGCAATAGTTGCAAGAGCAATAGTTGGCGAGACGTCCACGTGACGACACATTGATATAGATCAAGATGATGGAGATCATGGTGTCATGCCGGTGACGATAGAGATCATGCGGTACTTTGGAGATGGAGATCAAAGGCACAAGATGATCATGGCCATATCATGTCACATATTTTGATTGCATGTGATGTTTATCTTGTATACATCTTATTTTGCTTATTTCGATGGTAGCTTTATAAGATGATCTCTCACTAAATTTCAAGATAAAAGTGTTCTCCCTGAGTATGCACCGTTGCCAAAGTTCGTCATGCCCAGACACCACGTGATGATCGGGTGTGATAAGCTCTACGTCCATCTACAACGGGTGCAAGACAATTTTGCACACGCGGAATACTCAGGTTAAACTTGACGAGCCTAGCATATGCAGATATGGCCTCGGAACACTGGAGACCGAAAGGTCGAGTGTGAATCATATAGGAGATATGATCAACATAGTGATGTTCACCATTGAAAACTACTCCATCTCACGTGATGATCAGATATGGTTTAGTTGATTTGGATCACGTGATCACTTAGATGATTAGAGGGATGTCTATCTAAGTGGGAGTTCTTGAGTAATATGATTAATTGAACTTACATTTATCATGAACTTAGTCCTGGTAGTATTAGCATATCTATGTTGTAGATCAATAGCTCGCGTTGTTGCTTCCCTATGTTTGTTTTGATATGTTCCTAGAGAAAAACTATGTTGAAAGATGTTAGTAGCAATGATGCAGATTGGATCCGTGATATGAGGTTTATCCTCATTGTTGCACAGAAAAATTATGTCCTTGATGCACCGCTAGGTGACAGACCTATTGCAGGAGAAGATGCAGACATTATGAATGTTTGGCTAGCTCAATATGATGACCACTTGATAGTTTAGTGCACCATGCTTAACGGCTTAGAATCAGGACTTCAAAGACGTTTTGAACGTCATGGACCATATGAGATGTTCCAGGAGTTGAAGTTAATATTTCAAGCAAATACCCGAGTTGAGAGATATGAAGTCTCCAACAAGTTCTATAGCTACAAGATGGAGGAGAATCGCTCAAGCAGTGAGCATGTACTCAGATTGTCTGGGTACTACAATCGCTTGAATCAAGTGGGAGTTAATCTTCCAGATAAGATAGTGATAGACAGAATTCTCTAGTCACCATCACCAAGTTAGTAGAACTTCGTGATGAACTATAGTATGCAAGGGATAACGGAAACGATTCCCAAGCTCTTCGTGATGCTAAAATCGATGAAGGTAGAAATCAAGAAAAACATCAAGTGTTGATGGTAGACAAGACCACTAGTTTCAAGAAAAGGGCAAAAGGAAGCAGGGGAACTTCAAGAAGAAGGGCAAGCAAGTTGCTGCTCAAGTGAAGAAACCCAAGTCTGGTCCTAAGCCTGAAACAAAGTGCTTCTACTGCAAAGGGATTGGTCACTGGAAGCGGAACTACCCCAAGTATTTGGTGGATAAGAAAGGATGGCAAAGTAAACAAAGGTATATTTGATATACATGTTATTGATGTGTACTTTACTAGTGTTCATAGCAACCCCTCAGTATTTGGTACTAGTTCAGTTGCTAAGATTAGTAACTCGAAACGGGAGTTGCAGAATAAACAGAGACTAGTTAAGGGTGAAGTGACGATGTGTATTGGAAGTGGTTCCAAGATTGATATGATCATCATCGCACACTCCCTATACTTTCGGGATTAACGTTGAACCTAAATAAGTGTTATTTGGTGTTTGCGTTGAGCATAAATATGATTTGATCATGTTTATTGCAATACGGTTATTCATTTAAGTTAGAGAACAATTGTTGTTCTGTTTACATGAATAAAACCTTCTATGGTCATACACACCAACGGAAATAGTTTGTTGGATCTCGATTGTAATGATACACATATACATAATATTGAAGCCAAAAGATGCAAAGTTAATAATGATAGTGCAACTTGTTTGTGGCACTGCCGTTTAGGTCACATTGGTGTAAAGCGCATGAAGAAACTCCATGCTGATGGGATTTTGGAATCACTTGATGCTTGCGAACCATGTCTCTTGGGCAAGATGACTAAAACGCCGTTCTCCGGAACAATGGAGCAAGCAACAGATTTGTTGGAAATCATACATACTGATGTATGTGGTCCGATGAATATCAAGGCTTGCAGCGGGTATCATTATTTTCTGACCTTCACAGATGATTTGAGCAGATATGGGTATATCTACTTGATGAAATATAAGTCTGAAACATTTGAAAAGTTCAAAGAATTTCAGAGTGAAGTGGAAAATCATCGTGACAAGAAAATAAGGTTTCTACGATCTGATCGCGGAGACAAATATTTGAGTTACGAGTTTGGTCTTCAATTAAAACAATGTGGAATAGTTTCACAAATTCGTGCCACCTGGAACACCACAGCATAATGGTGTGTCTGAACGTCATAGCCGTACTTTATTAGATATAGTGAAAATCTATGATGTTTCTTACCGATTTACCACTATCGTTTTTGAGGTTATGCATTAAAGACAGTTGCATTCACGTTAAAAAGGGGCACCATCTAAGTCCGTTGAGACGACACAATCTGAACTGTGGTTTGGCAAGAAACCAAAGTTGTCGTTTCTTAAAGTTTGGGGTTGTGATGCTTATATGAAAAAGTTTCATCCTGATAAGCTCAAACCCAAATCGGAGAAATATGTCTTCATAGGATACCCAAAGGAGACTGTTGGGTACACCTTCTATCACAGATCCGAAGGCAAGACATTCATTGCTGAGAATGGATACTTTCTAGAGAAGGAGTTTCTCTCGAAAGAAGTGAGTGGGAGGAAAGTAGAAAACTTGATAAGGTAATTGTACCATCTCCCTTATTGGAAAGTAGTTCATCACAGAAATCTGTTCTTGTGACTACTACACCAATTAGTGAGGAAGCTAATGATGATGATCATGTAACTTCAGATCAAGTTACTACCGAATCTCGTAGGTAGACCAGAGTGAGATCCGCACCAGAGTGGTACGGTAATCCTGTTCTGGAAATCATGCTACTAGATCATGATGAACCTACGAACTATGAAGAAGCGATGGTGAGCCCAGATTCCGCAAAATGGCTTGAAGCCATGAAATCTGAGATGGGATCCATGTATGAGAACAATGTATGGACTTTGGTTGACTTGCCCGATGATCGGCAATCAATTGAGAATAAATGGATCTTCAAGAAGAAGACTGACGCTGACGGTAATATTACTATCTACAAAGCTCGACTTGTCACAAAAGGTTTTCGACAAGTTGAAGGGATTGACTACGATGAGACCTTCTCACCCGTAGTGATGCTTAAGTCTGTCCGAATCATGTTAGCAATTGCCGCATTTTATTATTATGAAATTTGGCAGATGGATGTCAAAACTGCATTCCTGAATGGATTTCTGGAAGAAGAATTGTATATGATGCAACCGGAAGGTTTTGTCGATCCAAAGGGAGCTAACAAAGTGTGCAAGCTCCAGCGATCCATTTATGGACTGGTGCAAGCCTTTCGGAGTTGGAATAAACGCTTTGATAGTGTGATCAAAGCATTTGGTTTTATACAGACTTGCGGTGAAGCCTGTATTTACAAGAAAGTGAGTGGGAGCACTACAGCATTTCTGATAAGTATATGTGAATGACATATTGTTGATCGGAAATAATGTAGAATTATTCTGCAAAGCATAAAGGAGTATTTGAAAGGAGTTTTTCAAAGAAAGACCTCGGTGAAGCTACTTACATATTGAGCATCAAGATCTATAGAGATAGATCAAAACGCTTGATAAGTTTTTTCAGTGAGTACATACCTTGACAAGATTTTGAAGTAGTTCAAAATGGAACAGTCAAAGAAAGAGTTCTTGCCTGTGTTACAAGGTGTCAAATTGAGTAAGACTCAAAACACGACCACGACAGAAGATAGAAAGAGAATGAAAGTCATTCCCTATGCCTTGGCCATATGTTCTATAAAGTATGCCATGCTGTGTACCAGATCTATTGTACACCCTACACTGATTTTGGCATGGGAGTACAATAGTGATCTAGGAGTAGATCACTGGATAGTGGTCAAAATTATCCTTAGTGGAATAAGGATATGTTTCTCAATTATGGACGTGACAAAAAGGGTTCGTCGTAAAGGGTTACGTCGATGCAAATTTTGACACTGATCTAGATGACTGTAAGTCTCAATCTGGATACATATTGAAAGTGGGAGCAATTAGCTAAGAGTAGCTCCGTGCAGAGCATTGTTGCCATAGAAATTTGCAAAATACATACGGATCTGAATATGGCAGACCCGTTGACTAAACTTCTCTCACAAGCAAAACATGATCACACCTTAGTACTCTTTGGGTGTTAATCACATAAGCAATGTGAACTAGATTACTGAATCTAGTAAACCCTTTGGGTGTTGGTCACATGGCGATGTGAACTATGGGTGTTAATCACATGATGATGTGAACTATCGATGTTAATCACATGGTGATGTGATCTAGATTATTGACTCTAGTGCAAGTGGGAGACTGAAGGAAATATGCCCTAGAGGCAATAATAAAGTTATTATTTATTTCCTTATTTCATGATAAATGTTTATTATTCATGCTATAATTGTATTAACCGAAAACATAATACATGTGTGAATACATAGACAAACAGAGTGTCATTAGTATGCCTCTACTTGACTAGCTCGTTAATCAAAGATCGTTATGTTTCCTAACCATGGACAAAGAGTTGTTATTTGATTAACGGGATCACATCATTAGGTGAATGATCTGATTGACATGACCCATTCCATTAGCTTAGCACCCGATCGTTTAGTATGTTGCTATTGCTTTCTTCATGACTTATACATGTTCCTATGACTATGAGATTATGCAACTCCCGTTTGCCGGAGGAACACTTTGTGTGCTACCAAACGTCACAATGTAACTGGGTGATTATAAAGGTGCTCTACAAGTGTCTCCAAAGGTACATGTTGGGTTGGCGTATTTCGAGATTAGGATTTGTCACTCCGATTTTCGGAGAGGTATCTCTGGGCCCTCTCGGTAATGCACATCACATAAGCCTTGCAAGCATTGCAACTAATGAGTTAGTTGCGAGATGATGTATTACGGAACGATTAAAGAGACTTGCCGGTAACGAGATTGAACTAGGTATTGAGATACCGACGATCGAATCTCGGGCAAGTAACATACCGATGACAAAGGGAACAACGTATGTTGTCATGCGGTCTGGCCGATAAAGATCTTCGTAGAATATGTAGGAGCCAATATGGGCATCCAGGTCCCTCTATTGGTTATTGACCGGAGACATGTCTCGGTCATGTCTACATTGTTCTCGAACCCGTAGGGTCCGCACGCTTAAGGTTTCGATGATAGTTATATTATGAGTTTATACGTTTTGATGTACCGAAGGTTGTTCGGAGTCCCGGATGTGATCACGGACATGACGAGGAGCCTCGAAATGGTCGAGACATAAAGATTGATATATTGGAAGCCTATGTTTGGATATCGGAAGTGTTCCAGATGAAATCGGGATTTTACCGGAGTACCGGGAGGTTACCGGACCCCCCCGGGAGCTATATGGGCCTTAGTGGGCCTTAGTGGAAAAGAGAAGAGGCAGCCTAAGATGGGCCGCGCGCCCCTCCCCTCCCTTGGTCCGAATAGGACAAGGAGAGGGGGCCGGCCCCCTTTCTCTTTTCCCCCCTCCGTGAATCC
>NC_041382.1:69467808-69477824 GCF_002162155.2 Triticum dicoccoides | reverse complement strand
CCTAGGCCAGCCACACACCCCCTTGAGCCTTTATATACGGAGGCAGGGGCACCCCAGAGAAACACAAGTTGATCCACGTGATCATATTCTTAGCCGTGTGCGGCGCCCCCTGCCACCATAGTCCTCGATAATATTGTAGCGGTGCTTAGGCGAAGCCCTGCGACAGTAGTACATCAAGATCGTCACCACGCCGTCGTGCTGGCAGAACTCTTCCCCGACACTTTGTTGGATCGGAGTCCGGGGATCGTCATCGAGCTGAACGTGTGCTAGAACTCGGAGGTGCCGTAGTTTCGGTGCTTGATCGGTCGGGCCGTGGAGACGTACGACTACATCAACCAAACGCTTCCGTTGTCGATCTACAAGGGTACATAGATCACACTCTCCCCTCGTTGCTGTGCATCACCATGATCTTGCGTGTGCGTAGGAAAATTTTGAAATTACTACGTTCCCCAACAAATACATGACCTGATATACATTATTGTATGATATGATAATTTTTTAAAGGTTATCGGCAACTGGTAGGAGCCTTATGGTTGCCGTTTTATTGTATGAAATGGAAATGGCATGTAATTGCTTTACTTTATCACTATGCGTTAGCGATAGTTGTAGAAGCAATAGTTGGCGAGACAACCACGATGCTACGATGGAGATCAAGGTGTCAAGCCGGTGACGATGGAGATCATAACAATGCTTTGGAGATGGAGATCAAAGGCACAAGATGATGGCCATATCATGTCACATATTTTGATTGCAAGTGATGTTTATCTTTTATGCATCTTATTTTGCTTAGTACGGTGGTAGCATTATAAGATGATCCTCAAGGAAATATGCCCTAGAGGCAATAATAAAGTTGTTGTTTATATTTCCTTATATCATGATAAATGTTTATTATTCATGCTAGAATTGTATTAACCAGAAACTTAGTACATGTGTGAATACATAGACAAACAGAGTGTCACAAGTATGCCTCTACTTGATTAGCTCGTTAATCAAAGATGGTTAAGTTTCCTAGCCATGGACAAAGAGTTGTCATTTGATGAACGGGATCACATCATTAGAGAATGATGTGATTGACTTGACCCATCCGTTATCTTAGCACTTTGATCGTTTAATTTACTCCTATTGCTTTCTCCATAACTTATAGATGTTCCTATGACTATGAGATTATACAACTCCCGAATACCGGAGGAACACATAGTGTGCTATCAAACGTCACAACGTAACTGGGTGACTATAAAGATGCTCTACAGGTGTCACCGATGGTATTTTTTGAGTTGGCATAGATCGAGATTAGGATTTGTCACTCCGTGTATCGGAGAGGTATCTCTGGGCCCTCTCGGTAATGCACATCACTATAAGCCTTGCAAGCAATGTGACTAATGAGTTAGTTACGAGATGTTGCATTACGTAACGAGTAAAGAGACTTGCCAGTAACGAGATTGAACTAGGTATTGGGATACCGGCGATCGAATCGCGGGCAAGTAACATACCGATGACAAAGGGAACAATGTATGTTGTTATGCGGTTTGACCGATAAAGATCTTCGTAGAATACGTAGGAACCAATATGAGCATCCAGGTTCCACTATTGGTTATTGACCGGAGATGAGTCTCGGTCATGTCTACATAGTTCTCGAACCCGTAGGGTCCGCACGCTTAACGTTCAGTGACGTCGGTATTATGAGTTTATGTGTTTCGATGTACCAAAGGTTGTTCGGAGTCCCGGATATAATCACGGGCATGACGAGGAGTCTTGAAATGGTCGATACATAAAGATTGATATATTGGAAGCCTATGTTTGGACATCGGAATGGTTCCGTATGAGTTCGGGCATTTACCGGAACCCACTGGGGAGTATATGGGCCTTATTGGGCCTTAGTGGAAAGAGATAGGGGAAGCCAGGGCAGGCCGCGCGCCCCCTCCCCCTTGGGTCCGAATTGGACTAGGGAAGGGGTGCGGCGCCCCCCTTTCCTTCTCCCTCTTTCCTCCTTCCTTCCTCTCCTACTCCAACTAGGGAAAGGGGGAATCCTACTCCTGGTGGGAGTAGGACTCCCCCTAGGGCGCGCCATAGAGAGGGCCGACCCTCCCCTCCTCCACTCCTTTATATACGGGGGAGGGGCCACCCCATAGACACACAAGTTGATCTCTTAACCGTGTGTGGTGCCCCCCTCCACAGATTTCCACCTCGGTCATATCGTTGTAGTGCTTAGGCGAAGCCCTGCGTCGGTAACTCATCATGACCGTCATCACGCCGTCATGCTGACGAAGCTCTCCCTCGACACTCAGCTGGATCTAGAGTTCGTGGGACGTCACCGAGTTGAACGTGTGCAAATCGCGGAGGTGTCGTACCTTCGGTGCTAGGGTCGATCGGATCATGAAGACGTACGACTGCATCAACCGCGTTGTCATAACGCTTCTACTCACGGTCTACGAGGTACGTGGACAACACTCTCCGCTGTCGTTGCTATGCATCACCTAGATGGATCTTGCATGTGCGTAGGAATTTTTTTTGAAATTACTGTGTTCCCCAACAGTGGCATCAGAGCTAGGTCTATGCGTAGATGTTATATGCATGAGTAGAACACAAAGGAGTTGTGGGCGTGGGTATATACATATTTCTTGCCGTCACTAGTTGATTCTTGATTTAGCGGTATTGTTGGATGAAGCGCCTCAGACCGACATTACGAGTATGCTTATGCGAGACTGGTTCTACCGACGTGCTTCGCACACATGTAGCTAGTGGGTGTCAGTTTCTCCAACTTTAGTTGAGTCGGATTCAATGAACAGGGTTCTTTCTGAAGATCAAAAAGCAATCACTATACTGTGTTGTGGTTTTTGATGCGTAGGTAAGAACGGTTCTTACTCAGCCCGTAGAAGCCACGCAAAACTTGCAACAACAAAGTAGAGGACGTCTAACCTGTTTTTGTAGGGCATGTTGTGATGTGATATGGTCAAGACATGATGCTAAATTTTATTGTATGAGATGATCATGTTTTGTAACAGGGTTATCGGCAACTGGCAGGAGCCATATGGTTGTCGCTTTATTGTATGAAATGCAATCGCCATGTAATTGCTTTACTTTATCACTAAGCGGTAGCGATAGTCGTAGAAGCAATAGTTGGCGAGATGACAATGATGCTACGATGGAGATCAAGGTGTCAAGCCGGTGACGATGGTGATCATGACGGTGCTTTGGAGATGAAGATCAAAGGCACAAGATGATGATGGCCATATCATATCACTTATATTGATTGCATGTGATGTTTATCCTTTATGCATCTTATTTTTCTTAGTTTGGCGGTAGCATTATAAGATGATCTCTCACTAAATTTCAAGGTATAAGTGTTCTCCCTGAGTATGCACCATTGTTACAGTTCGTCGTGCCGAGAAACCACGTGATGATCGGGTGTGATAAGCTCTACGTTCACATACAACGGGTGTAGGCCAGTTTTGCACACGCGAAATACTCGGGTTAAACTTGACGAGCCTAGCATATGCAGATATGGCCTCGGAACACTGAGACCAAAAGGTCGAGCATGAATCATATAGTATATATGATCAACATAGTGATGTTCACCATTGAAAACTACTCCATCTCATGTGATGATCGGACATGGTTTAGTTGATATGGATCATGTGATCACTTAGATGATTAGAGGGATGATAAAGGTATTTGTAATCTGAAATTATAAAAACAGCAAGGTAACAAGTGATAAAAGTGAGCGTAAACGGTATTGCAATGATAGGAAATAAGGCCTAGGGTTCATACTTTCGCTAGTGCAAGTTCCCTCAACAATAATATCATAATTGGATCACATAACTATCCCTCAACATGCAACAAAGAGTCACTCCAAAGTCACTAATAGTAGAGAACGAACGAAGAGATTATGGTAGGGTACAAAATCACCTCAAAGTTATTCTTTCCAATCAATCCGTTGGGCTATTCCTATAAGTGTCAAAAATAGCCCTAGATTTCGTACTAGAATAACACCTTAAGACACAAATAAACCAAAACCCTAATGTCACCTAGATACTCCAATGTCACCTCAAGTATCCGTGGGTATGATTATACGATATGCATCACACAATCTCAGATTCATCTATTCAACCAACACAAAGGACCTCAAAGAGTGCCCCAAAGTTCTACCGGAGAATCACGACGAAAACATGTGCCAACCCCTATGCATAGGTTCATGGGCGGAACCCGCAAGTTGATCACCAAAACATACATCAAGTGAATCACGTGATATCCCATTGTCACCACAGATATCCACGGCAAGACATACATCAAGTGTTCTCAAATCTTTAAAGACTCAATCCAATAAGATAACTCCAAAGGGGAAACTCAATTCATTACAAGAGAGTAGAGGGGGAGGAGAAACATAAGATCCAACTATAATAGCAAAGCTCGCGATACATCAAGATCGTGCCAAATCAAGAACACGAGAGAGAGAGAGAGAGAGAGAGACAGAGAGAGAGAGAGATCAAACACATAGCTACTGGTACATACCCTCAGCCCCGAGGGAGAACTACTCCCTCCTCGTCATGGAGAGCACCGGGATGATGAAGATGGCCACCGGAGAAGGATTTCCCCCTCCGGCAGGGTGCCGGAACGGGTCTAGATTGGTTTTTGGTGGCTACGGAGGCTTCTGGCGGCGGAACTCCCGATCTATTCTCTATTCCGGAAGTTTTAGGGTATATGGAGTTATATAGGCAGAAGAAGCACGTCAGGGGAGCCACGGGGGCCCCACGAGGCAGGGGGCGCGCTCTAGGGGGGTGGGTGCGCCCCCCACCCTCGTGGGCAGCTCCTGTATCTTCTGACGTGGGGTCCAAGTCCATCAGGTGTGTTTCCTTCCAAAAATAACTTTTCCAGTTGATTTCGTTACGTTTCGACTCTGTCTGATAATCCTTTTCTTCAAAACACTGAAATAGGCATAAAACAACAAATCTGGGCTGGGCCTCCAGTTAATAGGTTAGTCCCCAAAATAATATAAAAGTGGATAATAAAGCCCAATATTGCCCAAAACAGTAGATAATATAGCATGGAGCAATCAAAAATTATAGATACGTTGGAGACGTATCAAGCATCCCCAAGCTTAATTCCTGCTCGTCCTCGAGTAGGTAAATGATAAAAAAGATAATTTTTGATGTGGAATGCTAGTTGGCATAATTTCAATGTAATTCTTCCTACTTGTGATATGAATATTCAGATCCGAAAGATTCAAGACAAAAGTTCATTTTGACATAAAAATAATAATACTTCAAGCATACTAACTAAGCAATCATGTCTTCTCAAAATAACATGGCCAAACAAAGTTATCCCTACAAAATCATATACTCTGGCTATGCTCCATCTTCACCACACAAAATATTTAAATCATGCACAACCCCGATGACAAGCCAAGCAATTGTTTCATACTTTTGATGTTCTCAAACTTTTTCAATCTTCACGCAATACATGAGCGTGAGCCATGTACATAACACTATAGGTGGAATAGAATGGTGGTCGTGGAGAGGAAAAAAAGGGAGAAGATAGTCTCACATCGACTAGGCGTATCAACGGGCTATGGAGATGCCCATCAATAGATATCAATTTGAGTGAGTAGGGATTGCCATGCAACGGATGCACTAGAGCTATAAGTATATGAAAGCTCAACAAAAGAAACTAGCGGGTGTGCATCCAACTCGCTTGCTCACGAAGACCTAGGGCATTTTGAGGAAGCCCATCATTGGAATATACAAGCCAAGTTCTATAATGTAAGATTCCCACTAGTATATGAAAGTGACAACATAGGAGACTCTCTATCATGAAGATCATGGTGCTACTTTGAAGCACAAGTGTGGTAAAAGGATAGTAGCATTGTCCCCCCTTTTTTTTTGGCCTTTCCTTTTTTAAGGCCTTTCTCTTTTTTTTGGGACAATGCTCTATTGAATGATGATCATCACACTTCTGTTTATTTACAACTCAATGATACAACTCGATACTAGAACAAAGTATGACTCTATATGAATGCCTCCGGCGGTGTACCGGGATATGCAATGAATCAAGAGTGACATGTATGAAAGAATTATGAACGGTGGCTTTGCCACAAATACTATGTCAACTACATGATCATGCTAAGCAATATGACAATGATGGAGCGTGTCATAATGAAAGGAACGGTGGAAAGTTGCATGGCAATATATCTCGGAATGGCTATGGAAATGCCATAATAGGTAGGTATGGTGGCTGTTTTGAGGAAGGTATATGGTGGGTGTATGGTACCGGCGAAAGTTGCGCGGTACTAGAGAGGCTAGCAATGGTGGAAGGGTGAGAGTGCGTATAATCCATGGACTCAACATTAGTCATAAAGAACTCACATACTTATTGCAAAAATCTATTAGTTATCAAAACAAAGTACTACGCGCATGCTCCTAGGGGGATAGATTGGTAGGAAAAGACCATCGCTCGTCCCCGACCGCCACTCATAAGGAAGACAATCAATAAATAAATCATGCTCTGACTTCATCACATAACGGTTCACCATACGTGCATGCTACGGGAATCACAAACTTTAACATAAGTATTTCTCAAATTCACAACTACTCAACTAGCATGACTCTAATATCACCATCTCCATATCTCAAAACAACTATCAAGTATCAAACTTCTCATAGTATTCAACACACTCATAAGAGAATTTTATTATTCTTGAATACCTAGCATATTAGGATTTTTAAGCACATTACCATGCTATTTAAGACTCTCAAAATAATATAAGTGAAGCATGAGAGTTCATTTATTTCTTCAAAATAAAACTACCACCATGCTCTAAAAGATATAAGTGAAGCACTAGAGCAAATGACACACTACTCCGAAAGATGTAAGTGAAGATCAATGAGTAGTCGAATAATTATGCAACTATGCGAAGACTCTCTCTCATTTAATAATTTTAGATCTTGATAATTTATTCAAACAGCAAGCAAAGCAAAATAAAATGACATTCTAGGAATGGCAAACATCATGTGAAGAAGCGAAAACTTAGGATCAACCGAAACTAACCGATAGTTGTTGAAGAAGAAAGGTGGGATGCCAACCGGGGCATCCCCAAGCTTAGTGTAACGCCCTCGATGTGGCTATATCTCCCATGTGTCGAAGCACGACTTAGAGGCATAACCGCATTGAAAGCAATGTCGCAAGTGAGGTAATCTTCACACAACCCATGTAATACATAAAAGAAAGAGATAGATAGTTGGCTTACAATCGCCACTTCACACAATTACATGAATAAAGCATTACATCAACTAGATACAATCAGGTCCGACTATGGAACCAAAATAAAAGAAGGCTACCCCAAATGCTATACAGATCCCCGATCGACCCCAACTGGGCTCCACTACTGATCGACTAGAACGAAACAACACCAAGGACAAGATCTTCATCGAGCTCCTCCTGAGCTTGGTTGCGGCATTTGTGCGGACTCATCGGCACCTACAAGCTGGTTTTGGAAGTATCTGTGAGTCACGGGGACTCAGCAATCTCGCACCCTCGCGATCAAGACTATTTAAGCTTATGGGTAAGGTAAAGGTATGAGGTGGAGCTGCAGCAAGTGACTAGCATATATGGTGGCTAAACATACGCAAATGAGAGCGAGAAGAGAAGGCAAAGCACGGTCGAGAAACTATGATCAAGAAGTGATCCTAGAACAACCTACGTCAAACATAACTCCAACACCGTGTTCACTTCCCGGACTCCGCCGAAAAGAGACCATCACGGTTACACACGCGGTTGATGTATTTTAATTCAGGTCAACTTTAGGTTTTCTACAACCGGACGTTAACAAATTCCCATCTGCCCATAACCGCGGGCACGGCTTTCGAAAGTTCATAACCCTGAAGGGGTGTCCCAACTTAGCCCATCACAAGCTCTCACGGTCAACGAAGGATATTCCTTCTAGCGGGAAGACCCGATCAGACTCGGAATCGCGGTTACAAGACATTTCGACAATGGTAAAACAAGACCAGCAAAGCCACCCAGATGTGCCAACAAATCCCGATAGGAGCTGCACATATCTCGTTCTCAGGGCACACCGGATGAGCCAGACGTCGGGTGGGCCAGCCCAGAGTTGCCCCTGGTAGCTCCGGACATCGCTCAGTTGGACCAACACTTAGAGAAGCACTGGCCAGGGGGGGTTAAAATAAAGATGACCCTTGAGCCGGCCGACCCAAGGGAAAGAAAAGGCTAGGTGGCAAATGGTAAAACCAATGTTGGGCCTTGCTGGAGGAGTTTTATTCAAGGCGAACTGTCAAGGGGTTCCCATTATAACCCAACCGTGTGAGGAACGCAAAATCCGGGAACATAACACCGATATGACGGAAACTAGGGCGACAAGAGTGGAACAAAACACCAGGCATAAGGCCGAGCCTTCCACCCTTTACCAAGTATATAGATGCATTAATTAAATAAGAGATATAGTGATATCCCAACAAAATAAACATGTTCCAACAAGGAACAACATCTCCATGTTCCAACAAGGAACAAACTTCAATCTTCACTTGCAACTAACAACGCTATAAGAGGGGCTGAGCAAAGCGGTAACATAGCCAAACAACGGTTTGCTAGGACAAGGTGGGTTAGAGGCTTGGTTCAACAATATGGGAGGCATGATAAGCAAGTGGTAGGTATCACAGGATAGGCATAGCAAAAGAGCAAGCAACTAGCAAGCAAAGATAGAAGTGATTTCGAGGGTATGGTCATCTTGCCTGAAATCCTGCAAGGTAGAAGAACCAGTCCATGAAGAAGACAAACGGACGTAGTCGAACGGGTCCTCACAAACACGACGTTACCGGAAACAACCCGAAGAAGCACACCGGAAAGAAGCAGACAACATAGTAAACAACCACCACATAGAGATGGCATGATGCACAAACAATTATGATGCATGTCCGGTTTAATGAAGCATGGCATGGCAAAGTGCACAAACAATAGTACAAGTTAAGTGGAGCTCAATATGCAACGAGTTGCATATTGACAGAGCACCACATGCCTTATTTACTTCTCTCTCGTTTATTTACTCAACAAAATTAAATGTTGGTTAGCATGGCAAGGGGTGAAGCACAACAAAACTACCTATCTAGGCAAGTTTAAATGAGGCCGGAAACAACGAACAACAATTACGGAAACTCCTCATGTGCATATTTTAAGGTTTGGTACTGTTCTGCCCTAAACACAATTTTAGAGTTGTTAAGCATGCAAAGTGAAGGCACCATGTTAAACTAGGAAAAATTCTACCCCATTTACATATAAAGTTTATTAAATTCGGAGCTACGGTTAATTAGTTATAAATTAAAGCATTTTAACATGGCATAGGAGCAAATTTAATCAAACAACATTTTAAACATTTTAAACATAGATGAAAGTTGGATATTATTATCCTACACAAAATTCTAAGCAACTTTCATATTAAGTTTGTTTTAAAATGATGCACCATTTGTGAGTAATGAAATGCATGAAGTCTAGGGGGCTTCCTGTAAAACTGGTTTTTTCTAGAAAAATACTAAAAACGCAGATCTGAAAAAACAGGAACTGGGCCGAAACAGGGGGCGGCTGGGCGCTAACCATGGGCCTTGGTACGGAACTATGGAGAGGAGGAGGCAGGCCGGGACGCTGGGCCTTGGGGAGGCGCTGGCCTCACGCGTGCGCGCTGGGCCTAGCAAAGAGGAAGATGCGGTCAACGCAGCGGTTGCCTCGCTCGTCCTCCTTGCGCACAGAGAGGAGCGGGAGGAGCAGAAGCAGGGCACGACGGCGGTAGGGGACTTGGTCTGGGGCGGCGGTTGCGCGGATCCGACGAGGACGGCGAGAACCAAGAGAGGAAGGGAATCGAGCGGGCGAGGTCAACTAGGCAACAGGGGCGTGTCTTCGGCCTCGTTCGCGTGCAGAAGCAGGGGAGGCAGCGCCCGATGCAGAGGCTGGACGGCGGCCGGACTTGGCGCGAACTCCGGCAAGGAAGCGTCAGATCGAGGCGGAGAAGAGCAGAT
>NC_041382.1:69461693-69467572 GCF_002162155.2 Triticum dicoccoides | reverse complement strand
CATCGCTCGAAGAAATCCTCGTGGTGAAGAAAAGCAGGGAACATGGCAACGACGAGCTCCTCGGAAAGCGTGGGCAGGACGCCGGTTGATCCTTGGGGCCTCCACGGACGACTCTGCCGCGAGGGAAATTGGCGCCGAGGCGAAGTCTTAGGCGACGGACAGTGACGAGGAGGTCGTCCCTGGCATCGGCCTCCTGTGAAGGTGAGCGAGAGAGAGAGACCGTGAGACGAGAGGGAGATGGAGAGGAAAAAAAGGGAAGGGCGGGGGAACGGCCTGGCAGTGGTGGTTCCGGTAGAACTCCGGTGAGGTCGCCGGCCGGTGGTGGCGCGCGGGGTCGAGCGAGGCTCTTGGGCGGTGGCGGTTGGATGGATGGATCGATGGAATAAGTGGCTGGTTGGCTCGGCGCTGAAAACAAAGGGAAAGAAGATTGCGGCGGCGGCGATGGGACAGGCTGCCTAAAATCTAGGGTTAGGCTGCTTATATAGGTAGGTTGGTTAGGTTAGGGGCTACTCGTTCCCTCCGGTCCGAATCAGACTGACGGAAAAAAATATGATAGGAAGACCAATTAACAAAATGGAGACGTTTTGTAGATGTTTGGGGTTGATCCGGATCCAACGGTGACGACTGTCCGGGTCGGGTTCGGGACAGCTTCGGACACATGCGAGGGGTCGAAGCACTGTGCAAAGAAGGGTAGGCATGGGCCTAGGTGGATTGTGGAGAGCGGGTTGGGCTGAGAGAAGAGGGGAGAGATGCAGCCCGGCAGGGTTTCCGTAGACCAAAAACGTCCGACGATTGACCGGCTATAATGCCGCTATAGTTATCCGTTGGAGCATCAAACGATCTCCGAATACGATGAAACTTGACAGGCGGTCTATCTACACTATAATAAGACCACACGTCAACTCTCATCCCATTCCGAGAACATTTTCCGGCCACTTATAAAATACTATTTCAGACATGCCGCGGGCGCGCGCAAGTGTGGTTGGGCTCAGAACGGACAACAAAGAGAACTCGGAGAACCCAGACGAATGAAAGTTTCGAAAACATGATGATGCAATGCACATGATGACATGATAAGATGCAATAAGCAAGCAAATGACACGGCAACGACAATGAATAATTGGAAGACACCTGGCGCAACGGTCTCGGGGTGTCACAACACTCCACCACTACGAGAGGATCTTGTCCCGAGATCTAGAATGGCACCGGAGGGAAATGGAAAAGGAAGAGAAGAGGTAAAAACTAAGTTGCTCCTTTGACAAACGAGTGAAACCAAAGAACCATGAAAAGGTTAAGCCAAATTGAAAGAAAGAATACAACTAAGATGAATAAAGTTGAAAACCTCCGTTAGAAAAGAGAAACAAGGAACAATACTAGAACCTTGTAGGTTGAAAGACATAAGAAAAAGGTTGCAATGAACAAGAAGTACATGCAAGCACTCCGGTTGAAATGAGAAGCAGAAGGAACGATAAAGATCAATTATGACAACACTCCGGTTGGAAAAGGAAGGAATTGAACATGATCTTGACAAGATGAGAGGATACTTGTAAAGAGGACACGACACTCCGGTTAAAAGGATAAGCACGAAAAGAACATGATCCTGACAACACAAGAAGAAGGGTTGAAGAGAGCAACATCACAATGCCTCCGGACGGAAGAAATAGAAGATAGATAATTGAAATAAAAGAATGGAGAAGAAAATGCCAACTTCTGCCACAAAAGAGCTTGAGAAGGCATCCTTAGGAGACGGGTCGAGCGGAGTTGTTGGAACCCCAACAATGAAAAGAATAACCTTGATGTGGTCTTATGGAATACATCCCAAATTAAGAGATGACAACCTGCCACTCACGGGAAAAGAATTGTATTGATATGAACAAGGAGACGAGAAAATATTTCACTGGGAGGATAAAGAAGAACTTGGGTCCTTTATAAGCACCATAGATAGCAACAAACCTTAGGGAAGGCTTTAGGTGAAATATAGCCCAAGATAACTCCAAAGAAGAGATTGATGGATTTAAAATGCATCATACTTAATAACATGTGAATCATGAAACATGAACTCAAATTATCAAGAATGACATAATACCACCTCCAAAGATACGGTAGAAAGAAATTGCACTCCGGATTGCAAGATGAAGAAAACTTGAGCTCCTCTGAAAAGAACCTTGTTGAACACTTCGAGAAGGAATTAAATCATTGGTGAACCATCCTGTAGAACCTTCATGAAGAACTCCGGTAGTAAAAGAATGATCAAATGAGAGAAAAGACAAGTTGAAAACACAAGATGAAGACTTGCAATGATTAGATGGATCTTCACGATGAAACAAATTGAGATAGCTTGGAACTCCGGAAAAGAAAAGAAGAAACAATTGAAACCGAGAATTTGGTGAGCCTCCGGAATAAGGAATTAATCACTTGAATGAACAAGAATAAGAATTATGTTATGCTTATCCTTCACCAATTAAATTGATGACAATCAACGGATTTGGCATACCACTTATTCTCGTTTAAAAGGATTAAGAGAGATATAACATAAACTTGTGAAGGTCTTCAACAAACCACCGATAGGATTTGGGAACAACGAATGAATATGTATGATAACGAAGGAGAAGAACTCTTGAACGAACCATCGTAAGAATTGGAAATGAGAGTAACGAAGGCACAAATCACCGGGTAGAATTGGAAAAACAAATGAAGATACTTGATGGAATTTAGATACAAGGGAACAAAGATATCATGAACTTATTAGAGAACACTTGAACGATGCACCGGTAAGATTTGGATAACGAGAGCTGAAAGCTGGAATGAATAATATTTGAAAAGATGGCCTTCGGAGGAAAGAAATGAAAACAACTCATAAAATGCTCTGGATAGGTGAAAAGAATATCTCACAAACAAAAAAAATTATGAGAGGATGGCAACAAGCTAAAACCATGAATCTTGAAGAGAATGGAGCAAGATTGAGAGAAAAATCTTCTTTGGTCTTCAAATCCGAGAAAGACGACGATAAACACCACCATGAATAGTTGATATACTCCGGATGACGAATAGAAAGGTTGAGCCAACGTTGAAAAGAATTTGAAAGATCTTGGAGAAGGACATTTGACTGATGATAATTCATTATTACGTCAAACTTGGAAAAGAATTTGAGAGTAACACCAGGAAAATAAGAAGAGTCAGGTAAGATCCTGGAAAAAAACCTGTGGGTTAGGGCCCACTCAAAAGATACACCGTTGAAATGATTAGAAAAGAGATTGTGCCAGTTGAATTAAATGGCTTGAATGAGATAACATCCTCGAAAGATCTTGAACGACTGCAGAGTGGAAACACGAATCTTCTGAGCTACCTTCGGCACTCCGGAACAAATTTATAGCGGGAGGTGAATGATTAAGAGGTGCACCGTTATGAGATGGTATTTGAAACGAGGAAAGGATAAGATCAACAAAGCTTGAATTGGTTCCACCGGAGAAGAAGGAGAATGAATAATGATGAACTTGAGGCTCTGTTAGGATCTTCATGAGAATCATCGGATAAGAACATGAAGGGAAAAGAATGGAGAGACTTCCATCAATAAAATGGATACTCGAAAAGAAATCCGAGTCCTTAAAGAAAAGGGGGTGAGAGGGCGGGAAAACAAAGACATCTTGGGAAGGATGAAACAAACACCGTTGAGAATAAATGATAATTGATCTTGCTAATGTTGAAATGATCGGATCCACTTGAAGAGAAATACACCGGTTAAATAGGATTGACATGGCAATCTCGATGATCGAGAAGGATTAGTGTTCACATCAAGGTATGAAAACACCTCTTAGGAAAAGGTATGGAATCCACCTTTGACTTCGAAGCAACTCGAATACCACAACTGAAAACAAAACAAAGGATTGGCTTGCACAATAAGCCGAAACAAACATATGATAGAGATTTCGTTCGAAGTTTTTGTGGTGGGGCCTACACGGGCTCGATCGTACAACACCATCATGTACAAGGCAGTGCACATGACATACGAAGCGTCCCTGAGTCGGCATAGCCAAGGGACTCTTTGAGACACAACGAGACCACTGTAAAACCAATCGTGGATAGGCGGACCACTAGACGTCGAACCCCAATTTCATATCATACATCTGTCGGAAAGAAATCCTAAGATCTACTTGAATTCCCACTTATAAACTCTCGAAACTTTCCGGTTATGCAATCAGGTGTTGGGGATACAGGGGAAGCATAATATCTCACCCAAAACTAGCAAATCCTACATCCAGCTGTATCCATCCTTCAACACATAACCAAGAAACCTTTGGAAATCATCTACCTCAACCTTCAAAAAGCATCCGTTATACAAGTTATGGCAATACTCCCGAACTCCCGCCCCAGTACTGGGTGGCGTCGAGGTTATCTCACCAACAACTGCATAAAAGAGATTTTCGATGTCGGCAAACTAAACTCAGGTATTCCAGAACTGCAGCGATAAAATTGTGACGACAACACCTCGGAGCTCAACTCCTCGGGACACTGCCACAACCCCTAAATGTCAAGAGGCACCAAGAATAATGTTCTCGTCACAAAACCATCGGAACGATTCCAAAATACCCGCGTGATCCTAATTTTTTTAGTGAAATTTGACAAGAGAAGAGTCAAAACTCTACGTCAGGATGCCTCACCAGAGCGACGAAGGGACTGAGGAGTAAAAAGAATTCCTAACTCTCCGATATATATAATTCCTAAATGACTCAAAACATTTCTAGACTCACTAACGCCAGCGGTTCGATCAAGCAGGGGGCTCCTAAGGTCGGGGAAGGCTCTGATTACCAACTTGTAACGCCCTCGATGCGGCTATATCTCCCACGTGTCGAAGCACGACTTAGAGGCATAACCGCATTGAAAGCAATGTCGCAAGTGAGGTAATCTTCACACCACCCATGTAATACATAAGGGAAAGAGATACATAGTTGGCTTACAATCGCCACTTCACACAATTACATGAATAAAGCATTACATCAACCAGATACAATCATGGTCCGACTACGGAACCAAAATAAAAGAAGACTACCCCAAATGCTACATTGATCCCAGATCGACCCCAACTGGGCTCCACCACTGATCGACTAGAACGAAACAACACCAAGGACAAGATCTTCATCGAGCTCCTCCTGAGCTTGGTTGCAGCATCTGCGCGGACTCATCGGCACCTAAAAGCTGGTTTTGGAAGTATCTGTGAGTCACGGGGACTCAGCAATCTCGCACCCTCGCGATCAAGACTATTTAAGCTTATGGGTAAGGTAAAGGTATGAGGTGGAGCTGCAGCAAGCGACTAGCATATATGGTGGCTAAACATACGCAAATGAGAGCGAGAAGAGAAGGCAAAGCACGGTCGAGAAACTATGATCAAGAAGTGATCCTAGAACAACCTACGTCAAACATAACTCCAACACTGTGTTCACTTCCCGGACTCCACCGGAAAGAGACCATCATGGTTACACACGCGGTTGATGTATTTTAATTAAGGTCAACTTTAGGTGTTCTACAATCGGACGTTAACAAATTCCCATCTGCCCATAACCGCGGGCACGGCTTTCGAAAGTTCATAACCCTGCAGGGGTGTCCCAACTTAGCCCATCACAAGCTCTCACGGTCAACGAAGGATATTCCTTCTAGCGGGAAGACCCGATCAGACTCGGAATCGCGGTTACAAGACATTTCGACAATGGTAAAACAAGACCAGCAAAGCCACCCAGATGTGCCAACAAATCCCGATAGGAGCTGCACATATCTCGTTCTCAGGGCACACCGGATGAGCCAGACGTCGGGTGGGCCAGCCCAGAGTTGCCCCTGGTAGCTCCGGACATCGCTCAGTTGGACCAACACTTAGAGAAGCACTGGCC
>NC_041382.1:69446892-69461364 GCF_002162155.2 Triticum dicoccoides | reverse complement strand
GGGGGGGGGGGGTTAAAATAAAGATGACCCTTGAGCCGGCCGACCCAAGGGAAAGAAAAGGCTAGGTGGCAAATGGTAAAACCAATGTTGGGCCTTGCTGGAGGAGTTTTATTCAAGGCGAACTGTCAAGGGGTTCCCATTATAACCCAACTGCGTGAGGAATGCAAAATCCGGGAACAATATGACGGAAACTAGGGCGGCAAGAGTGGAACAAAACACCAGGCATAAGGCCGAGCCTTCCACCCTTTACCAAGTATATAGATGCATTAATTAAATAAGAGATATAGTGATATCCCAACAAAATAAACATGTTCCAACAAGGAACAACATCTCCATGTTCCAACAAGGAACAAACTTCAATCTTCACCTGCAACTAACAACACTATAAGAGGGGCTGAGCAAAGTGGTAACATAGCCAAACAATGGTTTGCTAGGACAAGGTGGGTTAGAGGCTTGGTTCAACAATATGGGAGGCATGATAAGCAAGTGGTTGGTATTGCAGGATATGCATAGCAAAAGAGCAAGCAACTAGCAAGCAAAGATAGAAGTGATTTCGAGGGTATGGTCATCTTGCCTGAAATCCCGCAAGGAAGAAGAACGAGTCCATGAAGAAGACAAACGGACGTAGTCGAACGGGTCCTCACAAACACGACGTTACCAGAAACAACCCGAAGAAGCACACCGAAAATAAGTAGACAACATAGTAAACAACCACCACATAGACATGGCATGATGCACAAACAATTATGATGCATGTCCGGTTTAATGAAGCACGGCATGGCAAAGTGCACAAACAACACTACAAGTTAAGTGGAGCTCAATATGCAACGAGTTGCATATTGACGGAGCACCACATGCCTTATTTAGTTCTCTCTCGTTTATGTACTCAACAAAATTAAATGTTGGTTAGCATGGAAAGGGGTGAAGCACAACAAAACTACCTATCTAGGCAAGTTTAAATGAGGCCGGAAACAACGAACAACAATTACGGAAACTCCTCATGTGCATATTTTAAGGTTTGGTACTGTTCTGCCCTAAACACAATTTTCGAGTTGTTAAGCATGCAAAGTGAAGCCACGATGTTAAACTAGGCAAAATTCTACCCCATTTACATATAAAGTTTATTAAATTCGGAGCTACGGTTAATTAGTTATGAATTAAAGTATTTTAACATGGCATAGGAGCAAATTTAATCAAACAACATTTTAAACATTTTAAACATAGATGAAAGTTGGATATTATTATCCTACACAAAATTATAAGCAACTTTCATATTAAGTTTGTTTTAAAATGATGCACCATTTGTGAGTAATGAAATGCATGAAGTCTAGGGGGCTTCCTGTAAAACTGGTTTTTCTCTGGAAAAATACTAAAAATGCAGATCTGAAAAAAACAGGAATTGGGCCGAAACAGGGGGCGGCTGGGCGCTAACCATGGGCCTTGGCCCGGAACTGTGGAGAGGAGGAGGCAGGCCGGGACGCTGGGCCTTGGGGAGGCGCTGGCCTCACGCGTGCGCGCTGGGCCTAGCTAAGAGGAAGATGCGGTCAACGCAGCGGTTGCCTCGCTCGTCCTCCTCGCGCACAGAGACGAGTGGGAGGAGCAGAAGCAGGGCACGACGGCGGCAGGGGACTTGGTCCGGGGCAGCGGTTGCGCGGATCCAGCGAGGACGGCGAGAACCAAGGCGAGGAAGGGAATCGAGCGGGCGAGGTCAACACGGCAAGAGGGGCGTGTCTTCGGCCTCGTTCGCGTGCAGAAGCAGGGGAGGCAGCGCACGATGCAGAGGCTGGACGGTGGCTGGACTTGGCGCGAACTCCAGCAAGGAAGCGTCAGATCGAGGCGGAGAAGAGGAGATCCGGTCGGTCCCGTCCGGTTCTGACGAAAGAAGTGGCCGGGGGGGGGGGACTTGAAGCTTGGCGCTGCATCGCTCGAAGAAATCCTCGTGGTGAAGAAAAGCAGGGAACATGGCGACGACGAGCTCCTTGGAAAGCGTGGGCAGGACGCCGGTTGATCCTTGGGGCCTCCACGGACGACTCTGCCGCAAGGGAAATTGGCGCTGGGGCGAAGTCTCAGGCGACAGACGGTGACGAGGAGGTCGTCCCTGGCGTCGGCCTCCTGTGAAGGTGAGTGAGAGAGAGAGATCATGAGACGAGAGGGAGATGGAGAGGAAAAAAGGGAAGGGCGGGGGAACGGCCTGGCAGGTGGTGGTTCCGGTGGAACTCCGGTGAGGTCGCCGGCCGGTGGTGGCGCGCGGGGTCGAGCAAGGCTCTTGGGCGGAGGCGGTTGGATGGAGTGATCGATGGAATAAGTGGCTGGTTGGCTCGGCGCTGAAAACAAAGAGAAAGAAGATTGCGGCGGCGGCGATGGGACAGGCTGCCTAAAATCTAGGGTTAGGCTGCTTATATAGGTAGGTTGGTTAGGTTAGGGGCTACTCGGTCCCTCCGATCTGAATCAGACGGACGGAAAAAAATATGATAGGAAGACCAATTAACAAAACGGAGACGTTTTGTAGATGTTTGGGGTTGATCCGAATCCAACGGTGATGACTGTCCGGGTCGGGTTCGGGACAGCTTCGGACACACGCGAGGGGTCGAAGCACTGTGCAAAGAAGGGTAGGCATGGGCCTAGGTGGATTGTGGAGAGCGGGTTGGGCTGAGAGAAGAGGGGAGAGATGCAGCCCGGCAGGGTTTCCGTAGACCGAAAACGTCCGACGATTGACCGGCTATAATGCCGCTATAGTTATCCGTTGGGGCATCAAACGATCTCCGAATGCGATGAAACTTGACAGACGGTCCATCTACACTATAATAAGACCACACGTCAACTCTCATCCCATTCCGAGAACATTTTCCGGCCACTTATAAAATACTATTTCGGACATGCCGCGGGCGCGTGCAAGTGTGGTTGGGCTCAGAACGGACAACGAAGAGAACTCGGAGAACCCAGACGAATGCAAGTTTCGAAAACATGATGATGCAATGCACATGATGACATGATAAGATGCAATACGCAAGCAAATGACACGGCAACAACAACGAATAACTGGGAGACACCTGGCGCAACGGTCTCGGGGCGTCACACTTAGATGCTTGAGACTTCTTGAAATATTATCTTGGGATGCCTTGGGCATCCCCAAGCTTGAGCTTTTGTGTTTCCTTAATTCCTCTCATATCACGGTCTCCCTAAATCTCAAAAGCTTCATCCACACAAAACTCAACAAGGACTCGTGAGATAAGTTAGTATAAACCATTGCAAAAACCTTATCATACTCTACTGTAGCAAATCACTAAAATTATTATTCAACATTGCATACTAAATGCCTCTGCATATTTAATAGTCCTATCCTCAAATAGAATCTTTAAAGAAGCAAACATATGCAAACAATGCAAACATAACAGCAATCTGCCTAAACAGGATAGTCTATAAACAATGCTGCAACATCCATACTGCCCTAGCTCCAAAAAATATGAAAGAAAATTCCCACTGTAGTAAATTTATCAGAGCATAATATGCAAAAGGTTTCAACATTTTATCACATTCTGACTTTTCTAGGGAATTATTGCAACAGCGGTAAACTTTCTGTTTTCAAACAGCAACATGTATACTTGTAACATAGGCATAGTAAAGGCTATCAATGCCACTTTTATTGAAATAAAAGATGCAAAACATTATTCTAAATAGCAGCAAGCAAATCCTAACAAAATAAATTGACGCTCCAAGCAAAACACATATCATGTGGCGAATAAAAATATAGCTCCAAGTAAAGTTACCGATGAACGAAGACGAAAGAGGGGATGCCTTCCGGGGCATCCCCAAGCTTAGGCTCTTGGCTATCCTTGAATATTACCTTGGGGTGACTTGGGCATCCCCAAGCTTAGGCTCTTGCCACTCCTTATTCCATAGTCCATCGAATCCTTACCCAAAACTTGAAAACTTCACAACACAAAACTTAACAGAAAACTCGTAAGCTTCATTAGTATAAGAAAATAAATCACCACTTCAAGGTACTGTAATGAACTCATTCTTTATTTATATTGGTGTTAAACTTACTGTATTCCAACTTCTCTAATTGTTCTCCCTGAGTATGCACCATTGTTACAGTTCGTCGTGCTGAGAAACCACGTGATGATTGGGTGTGATAAGCTCTACGTTCACATACAACAGGTGTAGGCCAGTTTTGCACACGCGAAATACTCGGGTTAAACTTGACGAGCCTAGCATATGCAGATATGGCCTCGGAACACTGAGACCGAAAGGTCGAGCATGAATCATATAGTAGATATGATCAACATAGTGATGTTCACCATTGAAAACTACTCCATCTCATGTGATGATCGGACATGGTTTAGTTGATATGGATCACGTGATCACTTAGATGATTAGAGGGATGATAAAGGTATTTGTAATCTGAAATTATAAAAACAGCAAGGTAACAAGTGATAAAAGTGAGCGTAAACGGTATTGCAATGATAGGAAATAAGGCCTAGGGTTCATACTTTCGCTAGTGCAAGTTCCCTCAACAATAATATCATAATTGGATCACATAACTATCCCTCAACATGCAACAAAGAGTCACTCCAAAGTCACTAATAGCGGATAACGAACGAAGAGATTATGGTAGGGTACGAAATCACCTCAAAGTTATTCTTTCCAATCAATTCGTTGGGCTATTCCTATAAGTGTCAAAAACAGCCCTAGAGTTCGTACTAGAATAACACCTTAAGACACAAATAAACCAAAACCCTAATGTCACCTAGATACTCCAATGTCACCTCAAGTATACGCGGGTATGATTATACGATATGCATCACACAATCTGAGATTCATCTATTCAACCAACACAAAGGACCTCAAAGAGTGCCCCAAAGTTCTACCGGAGAATCATGACGAAAACATGTGCCAACCCCTATGCATAGGTTCATGGGAGGAACCCGCAAGTTGATCACCAAAACATACATCAAGTGAATCACATGATATCCATTGTCACCACAGATATCCACGGCAAGACATACATCAAGTGTTCTCAAATCTTTAAAGACTCAACCCGATAAGATAACTCCAAAGGGGAAACTCAATTCATTACAAGAGAGTAGCGGGGGAGGAGAAACATAAGATCCAACTATAATAGCAAAGCTCACAATACATCAAGATCGTGCCAAATCAAGAACACGAGAGAGAGAGAGATCAAACAGATAGTTACTGGTACATACCCTCAGCCCCAAGGGAGAACTACTCCTTCCTCGTCATGGAGAGCACCGGGATGATGAAGATGGCCACCGGAGAAGGATTGCCCCCCCCCCCCGGCAGGGTGCCAGAACGGGTCTAGATTGGTTTTCGGTGGCTACGGAGGCTTCTGGCGGCGGAACTCCCGATCTATTCTCTGTTCCGGAAGTTTTAGGGTATATGGAGTTATATAGGCAGAAGAAGCACGTCAGGGGAGCCACGGGGGCCCCACAAGGCAGGGGGCGCGTCCTAGGGGGGTGGGCGCGCCCCCCACCCTCGTGGGCAGCTCCCGTATCTTCTGACGTGGGGTCCAAGTCCATCAGGTGTGTTTCCTTCCAAAAATAACTTCTCCAGTTGATTTTGTTCCGTTTCGACTCCGTCTTATATTCCTTTTCTTCAAAACACTGAAATAGGCATAAAACATCAAATCTGGGCTAGGCCTCCAGTTAATAGGTTAGTCCCAAAAATAATATAAAAGTGAATAATAAAGCCCAATATTGCCCAAAACAGTAGATAATATAGCATGGAGCAATCAAAAATTATAGATACGTTGGAGACGTATCACATACGGATCTGAATGTTGCAGACCTGTTGACTAAGCCTCTCTCATGAGAAAAACATGATCAGCAGCAAGACTCCATGGGTGTTAGAATCATCACAATGTAATCTCGATTATTGACTCTAGTGCAAGTGGGAGACTAAAGGAAATACTCCCTAGAGGCAATAATAAAGTTGTTATTTATATTTCCTTATATCATGATAAATCTTTATTATTCATGCTAGAATTGTATTAACCGGAAACTTAGTACATGTGTGAATACATAGACAAACAGAGTGTCACTAGTATGCCTCTACCTGACTAGCTCGTTAATCAAAGATGGTTAAGTTTCCTAGCCATGGACAAAGAGTTGTCATTTGATGAAAAGGGATCACATCATTAGAGAATGATGTGATTGACTTGACCCATCCATTAGCTTAGCACTTTGATCGTCTAGTTTACTAATATTGCTTTCTCCATAACTTATACATGTTCCTATGACTATGAGATTATGCAACTCCCGAATACCGGAGGAACACTTAGTGTGCTATCAAACGTCAGAACGTAACTGGGTGACTATAAAGATTCTCTAGAGGTGTCTCTGATGGTGTTTGTTGAGTTGGCATAGATCGAGATTAGGATTTGTCACTCCGTGTATCGGAGAGGTATCTCTGAGCCCTCTCGGTAATGCACATCACTATAAGCCTTGCAAGAAATGTGACTAATGAATTAGTTAAGGGATGTTGCATTACAAAACGAGTAAAGAGACTTGCCGGTAACGAGATTGAACTAGGTATTGGGATACCGACGATCGCATCTCGGGCAAGCAACATACCGATGACAAAGGGAACAACGTATGTTGTTATGCGGTTTGACCATTAAAGATCTTCGTAGAATATGTAGGAACCAATATGAGCATCCATGTTCCGCTATTGGTTATTGACCGGAGATGAGTCTCGGTCATGTCTACATAGTTCTCGAACCCGTAGGGTCCACACGCTTAACGTTCGATGACAATCGATATTACGAGTTTATGTGTTTTGATGTACTGAAGGTTGTTCGGAGTCTCGATATGATCTCGGGCATGACGAGGAGTCTCAGAATGGTCGAGACATAAAGATTGATATATTGGAAGCCTATGTTTGGACATTGGAATGGTTCCGGGTGAGTTCGGGCATTTACCGGAGTACCGGGGGGTTATCGTAACCCCTGGGGGAGTATATGGGCCTTATTGAGCCTTAGTGGAAGGAGAGAGGGGAAGACAGGGCAGGCCGCGTGCCCCCTCCCCCTTGGGTCCGAATTGGACAAGGGAAGGGGCGGCGCCTCCTTTCCTTCTCCCTCTTTCCTCCTTCCTTCCTCTCCTAATCCAACTAGGGAAAGGGGGGAATCCTACTCCCGATGGGAGTAGGACTCCCCCTAGGGCGCGCCATAGAGAGGGCCGGCCCTCCCCTCCTCTACTCCTTTATATACCGGGGAGGGGCACCCCATAGACACACAAGTTGATCTCTTAACCATGTGCGGTGCCCCCCTCCACAGATTTCCACCTCGGTCATATCATTGTAGTGCTTGGGCGAAGCCCTGCGTCGGTAAGTTCATCATCACCGTCGTCACGCCGTCGTGCTGACGAAGCTCTCCCTCGACACTCAGTTGGATCTAGAGTTCGTGGGACGTCACCGAGCTGAACATGCGCAGATCGCGGAGGTGTCGTACCTTTGGTGCTAGGATTGGTCGGATCATGAAGACATACGACTACATCAACCGTGTTATCATGACGCTTGATGTCTACTACACAACCTTCTTCTTGTAGATGTTGTTGGGCCTCCAAGTGTAGAGGTTTGTAGGACAGTAGCAAATTTCCCTCAAGTGCCTGACCTAAGGTTTATCAATCCGTGGGAGGCGTAGGATGAAGATGGTCTCTCTCAAACAACCCTCCAACCAAATAGCAAAGAGTCTCTTGTCTCCCAACACACCCAATACAATGGTAAATTATATAGGTGCACTAGTTCGGTGAAGAGATGGTGATACAAGTGCAATATGGTTGGTAGATAAAGGTTTTTGTAATCTGAAAATATAAAATCAGCAAGGTAGCAAGTGGTAAAAGTGAGCATAAACGGTATTGTAATGCTAGGAAATAAGGCCTAGGGTTCATACTTTCACTAGTGCAAGTTCTCTCAACAATAATAACATAATTGGATCATATAACTATCCCTCAACATGCAACAAAGGTCACTCCAAAGTCACTAATAGCAGAGAACAAACGAAGAGATTATTTTATGGTACGAAACCACCTCAAAGTTATCCTTTATGGTCGATCTATTCAAGAGTCCATAGTAAAATAACACAAAGCTATTCTTTCCGTTCAATCTATCCTAGAGTTCGTACTAGAATAACACCTTAAGACACAAATCAACCAAAACCTTAATGTCACCTAGATACTCCAATGTCACCTCAAGTATCTGTGGGTATGATTATACAATATGCATCACACAATCTCAGATTCATCTATTCAACTAACACAAAGAACTTCAAAGAGTGCCCCAAAGTTTCTACCGGAGAGTCAAGACGAAAACGTGTGCCAACCCCTATGCATAAGTTCACGAGGTCACGAAACTCGCAAGTTGATCACCAGAACATACATCAAGTGGATCACGTGAATATCCCATTGTCACCACAGATAAGGACATGCAAGACATACATCAAGTGTTCTCAAATCCTTAAAGACTCAATCCAATAAGATAACTTCAAAGGGAAAAGTCAATTCATCACAAGAGAGTAGAGGGGGAGAAACATCATAAGATCCAACTATAATAGCAAACCTCACGATACATCAAGATCGTTCTGAATCAAGAACACGAGAGAGAGAGAGAGATCAAACACATAGCTACTAGTACATACCCTCAGCCCCGAGGGTGAACTACTCCCTCCTCATCATGGAGAGCGCCGGGATGATGAAGATGGATATCGGAGAGGGATTCCCCCCTCCGGTAGGGTGCCGGAATGGGTCTAGATTGGTTTTCAGTGGCTACGGAGGCTTCTGGCGGCGGAACTCCCGATCTAGGTTATTTTCTGGTGGTTTCGCTATTTATAAGAGGTTTTGGCGTCGAGAACAAGTCAGGGGGGTCCCCGGGCTGTCCACGTGGTAGGGAGGCGCGCCTAGGGGGTGGGCGCGCACCCCACCATCATGGGCAGCCCGGGACTCTTCTGGCCCAACTCTTTTACTCCATGTCCTTCTTCTGGTCCAAAAATAAGTTCCGTGAAGTTTTAGGTCAATTGGACTCCGTTTGGTTTTCCTTTTCTGCGAAACTCAAAAACAAGGAAAAAACAGAAACTGGCACTGGGCTCTAGGTTAATAGGTTAGTCCCAAAAATCATATAAAATAGCGTATAAAACATCCAAGGTTGATAATGTAATAGCATGGAACAATCAAAAATTATAGATACGTTGGAGACGTATCAAGCATCTGCAAGGTTAATTCCTGCTCGTCCTCGAGTAGGTAAATGATAAAAACAAATTTTTTGATGTGGAATGCTACCTAACATATTTATCCATGTAATTATCTTTATTCTGGCATGAATATCCAGATCTGAAAGATTCAAGACAAAGTTTAATATTGACATAAAAATAATAATACTTCAAGCATACTAACAAAGTAATCATGTCTTCTCAAAATAATATGGCCAAAGAAAGCTATCGCTGCAAAATCATATAGTCTGGCTATGCTCTATCTTCATCACAAAAAATATTTGAATCATGCACAACCCCGACGACAAGCCAAGCAATTGTTTGATACTTTTGACGTTCTCAAACTTTTTCAATCTTCACGCAATACATGGGCGCAATCCATGTACATAGCACTATAGGTGGAATAGAATGGTGGTTGTGGAGAAGACAAAAAGGAGAAGATAGTCTCACATCAACTAGGCGTATCAACGGGATATGGAGATGCCCATCAATAGATATCAATGTGAGTGAGTAGGAATTGCCATGCAACGGATTCACTAGAGCTATAAGTGTATGAAAGCTCATAAAGAAACTAAGTGGGTGTGCATCCAACTCACTTGCTCATGAAGACCTAGGGCATTTTGAGAAAGCCCATCATTGGAATATACAAGCCAAGTTCTATAATGAAAAATTCCCACTAGTATGTGAAAGTGGCAACATAGGAGACTCTCTATCATGAAGATGATGGTGCTACTTTGAAGCACAATTGTGGTAAAAGGATAGTAGCATTGCCCCTTCTCTCTATTTATCTCTTCTTATTTTTTTTGTTTTGGGCCTTCTCTTTTTTATGGCCTCTTTTTCTCTTCTTTTTATTTTTCGTCCGGAGTCTCATCCCGACTTGTCGGGGAATCATAGTCTCCATCATCCTTTCCTCACATGGGACAATGCTCTAATAATGATGACCATCACACTTTTATTTACTTACAACTCAAGAATTACAACTCGATACTTAGAACAAAATATGACTCTATATGAATGCCTCCAATGGTGTACCGGGATGTGCAAAGACTCATGAGTGACATGTATGAAAGAATTATGAACGGTGGCTTTGCCACAAATAAGATGTCAACTACATGATCATGCAAAGCAATATGACAATGATGAAGTGTGTCATAATAAACGGAACAATGGAAAGTTGCATGGCAATATATCTCAGAATGGCTATGGAAATGCCATAATAGGTAGGTATGGTGGTTGTTTTGAGGAAGGTATATGGTGGGTGTATGATACCGGCGATAGGTGCGCGATATTAGAGAGGCTAGCAATGGTGGAAGGGTGAGAGTGCGTATAATCCATGGACTCAGCATTAGTCATAAAGAACTCACATACTTATTGCAAAAATCTATTAGTTATTGATACAAAGTACTACACGCATGCTCCTAGGGGGATAGATTGGTAGTAAAAGACCATCGCTCGTCCCCGACCGCCACTCATAAGGAAGACAATCAACAAATAAATCATGCTCTGACTTCATCACATAACGGTTCACCATACGTGCATGCTACGGGAATCAACAACTTTAACACAAGTATATCTCAAATTCATAACTACTCAACTAGCATGACTTTAGTATCACCATCTTCATATCTCAAAACAATCATCAAGTATCAAACTTCTCATAGTACTCAATGCACTTTATATGAAAGTTTCTATTATATCCCTCTTGGATGCCCATCATATTAGGACTAAATTCATAACCTAAGCAAATTACCATGCTGTTTAAGTCTCTCAAAATAATATAAGTGAATCATGAGAGTTCATCTATTTCTTCAAAATAAAACCACCGTCGTGCTCTAAAAAGATATAAGTGAAGCACTAGAGCAAATGACAAACTACTCCGACAGATATAAGTGAAGATCAATGAGTAGTCGAATAATTATGCAACTATGTGAAGAATCTCTAACATTTAAGACTTTCATATCTTGGTATTTTATTGAAACAGCAAGCAAAACAAAATAAAATAAAATGACACTCCAAGCAAAACACATATCATGTGGTGATTACAAATATAGCTCCAAGTAAAGTTACCGATGAACGAAGACGAAAGAGGGGATGCCATCCGGGGCATCCCCAATCTTAGGCTCTTGGTTATCCTTGAATATTACCTTTGGGTGCCTTGGGCATCCCCAAGCTTAGGCTCTTGCCCATCCTTATTCCATAGTCCGTCAAATCTTTACCCAAAACTTGAAATCTTCACAACACAAAACTTAACAGAAAACTCGTGAGCTCCGTTAGTATAAGAAAACAAACCGCTACTTTAATGTACTGTAATGAACTCATTATTTATTTATATTGGTGTTATATCTAATATATTCTAGCTTCTCTATGGTTCATACCTTCCGATACTACTCATAGATTCATCAAAATAAGCAAACAACACAATGAAAACAGAATCTGTCAAAAACAGAACAGTCTGTAGCAATCTGGAGGTTTCGAATACTTATATCACTCCAAAAATTCTGAAATAAATTGGTGGACCTGAGTTATTTTTCTATTAATCATCTGCAAAAAAATCAACCTAATCTCACTCTCCAGAAAAAATGGCAGCTAATCTCGTGAGCGCTAAAGTTTCTGTTTTTTACAGCAAGATCGCAAGGACTTCACCCAAGTCTTCCCAAAGGTTCTACTTGGCACAAACACTAATTAAAATGTAAAACCACATCTAAAAAGGGGATAGATGAATTATTTATTACTAAACAGGAGAAAAAAGCAAAGAACAAAAAAAACTTGGGTTGCCTCCCAACAAGCGCTATCGTTTAGCGCCCCTAGCTAGGCATGATAATTTCAATGATGCTCACATAAAAGATAAGAATTAGAACATAACAGGGGCATCATGAAGCATATTACAAGCACATTGAAGTCTAACCCACTTCATATGCATAGGGATTTTGTGAACAAACAATTTATGGGAACAAGAATCAACTTGCATAGGAAGGTAAAGCAAGCAACACTTCAAGATTTTCAACATGTAGACAGGAAACTTGATATTATTGCAACTCCTACAAGCATATATTCCTCCATCATAATAATTTTCAGCAGCATCATGAATGAATTCAACAATATAACCATCACATAAAGCATTCTTTTCATGATGCACAAGCATAGAGTTTTTATTACTCTCCACATAAGCAAAATTCTTCTCATGAATAGTAGTGGGAGAAAACTCAACAAAATAACTATCATGTGAGGCATAATCCAATTGAAAATTAAATTCAAGATGACAAGTTTCATGGTTATCATTGTTCTTTATAGCATAAATGTCATCACAATAATCATCATAGATAGAAACTTGGTTCTCATAATAAATTGGAACCTCTTCCGAAATAGTGGATTCATCACTAAATAAAGTGATGACCTCTCCAAATCCACTTTTATAATTATCACAATAAGATTCAACATCCTCCATAATAGTGGGATCATTACTTCCTAAAGTTGACACTCTTCCAAACCCACTTTCATCAATATAATCATCATAAATAGGAGGCACGCTATCATCATAATAAATTTGCTCATCAAAACTTGGGAGACTAAAAATACCATCTTCATTAAACATAGATTCCCCAAGCTTGTGGCCTTGCATATCATTAGCATCAAGGATATTCAAAGAATTCATACTAACAACATTGCAATCATGCTCATCATTCAAAGATTTAGTGTGAAACATTTTAATGCATTCTTCTTATAACACTTTGGCACAATTATCGGAATCCATATTTACATGAAAGATATTAAAAAGATGAAGCATATGAGGTACCCTCAATTCCATTTTTTGTAATTTTCTTTTATAGACTAAACTAGTGATAAAACAAGAAACAAAAAGATTCGATTGCAAGATCTAAAGATATACCTTCAAGCGCTAACCTCCCCGGCAACGGTGCCAGAAAAGAGCTTGATGTCTACTACACAACCTTCTTCTTGTAGACGTTGTTGGGCCTCCATGTGCAGAGGTTTGTAGGACAGTAGCAAATTTCCCTCAAGTGGATGACCTAAGATTTATCAATCCGTGGGAGGTGTAGGATGAATATGGTCTCTCTCAAACAACCCTGCAACCAAATAGCAAAGAGTCTCTTGTGTTCCCAACACACCCAATACAATGGTAAATTCTATAGGTGCACTAGTTCGGCGAAGAGATGATGATACAAGTGCAATATGGATGGTAGATAAAGGTTTTTGTAATCTGAAAATATAAAAACAGCAAGGTAGCAAGTGGTAAAAGTGAGCGTAAACGGTATTGTAATGCTAGGAAATAAGGCCTAGGGTTCATACTTTCACTAGTGCAAGTTCTCTCAACAATAATAACATAATTAGATCATATAACTATCCCTCAACATGCAACAAAGAGTCACTCCAAAGTCACTAATATCGGAGAACAAACAAAGAGATTATTGTAGGGTACGAAACCACCTCAAAGTTATCCTTTCTGATCATTCTATTCAAGAGTCTGTAGTAAAATAACACGAAGCTATTCTTTCCGTTCAACCTATCCTAGAGTTCGTACTAGAATAACACCTTAAGACACAAATCAACCAAAACCCTAATGTCACCTAGATACTCCAATGTCACCTCAAGTATCCGTGGGTATGATTATACGATATGCATCACACAATCTCAGATGCATCTATTCAACTAACACAAAGAACTTCAAAGAGTGCCCCAAAGTTTCTACCGGAGAGTCAAGACAAAAATGTGTGCCAACACCTATGCATAAGTTCACGAGGTTACAGAACTCGCAAGTTGATCACCAAAACATACATCAAGTGGATCACGTGAATATCCCATTGTCACCACATATAAGCACATGCAAGACATACATCAAGTGTTCTCAAATCCTTAAAGACTCAATCCGATAAGATAACTTCAAAGGGAAAACTCAATTCATCAGAAGAGAGTAGAGGGGGAGAAACATCATAAGATCGAACTATAATAACAAAGCTCGCGATACATCAAGATCGTTCCGAATCAAGAACACGAGAGAGAGAGAGAGAGAGATCAAACACATAGCTACTGGTACATACCCTCAGCCCCGAGGGTGAACTACTCCCTCCTCATCATGGAGAGCACCGAGATGATGAAGATGGTCACCGGAGAGGGATTCCTCCCTCCGGCAGGGTGCCGAAACGGGTCTAGATTGGTTTTCGGTGGCTACGGAGGCTTCTGGCGGCGGAACTCCCCATCTAGGTTATTTTCTGGAGGTTTCAGTATATATAAGAGGT
>NC_041382.1:69420151-69446621 GCF_002162155.2 Triticum dicoccoides | reverse complement strand
GGCTGTCCACGAGGTAGGGAAGCGCACCCAAGGGGGTGGGCGCGCCCCCACCCTCTTGGGCAGCCTGGGACTCTTCTGGCCCAACTCTTTTACTCTATGGCCTTCTTCTGGTCCAAAAATAAGTTCCGTGAAGTTTTAGGTCAATTGGACTCCGTTTCATTTTCCTTTTGTGCGAAACTCAAAAACAAGGTAAAAACATAAACTGGCACTGAGTTCTAGGTTAATATGTTAGTCCCAAAAATCATATAAAATAGCATATAAATGCTTATAAAACATCCAGGGTTGATAATATAATAGCATGTAACAATCAAAAATTACAGATACGTTGGAGACGTATCAACGCTTCCGCTTACGGTCTACGAGGGTATGAGGGTACGTGGACAACACTCTCCCCTCTCGTTGCTATGCATCACCTAGATGGATCTTGAGTGTGCGTAGGAATTTTTTTGGAAATTACTGTGTTCCCAACAGATCCCTCACTAAAATTTCAATGTATAAGTGTTCTTCCCGAGTATGCACCATTGCGAAAGTTCGTCGTGTTGAGACACCATGTGATGATCGGGTGTGATAGACTCTACGTTCACATACAATAGGTGCAAGACAGTTTTGCACATGCAGAATACTTGGGTTAAACTTGACGAGCCTGGCATGTACAGACATGGCCTCGGAACACTGGAGACCGAAAGATCATCATAGAGATGTTCACCACTGAAGACTACTCCATCTCACATGATGATCGGACATGGTTCAGTTGATTTGGATCACGTATCATTTAGATGACTTGAGGGATGTCTATCTAAGTGGGAGTTCTTAAGTAATTTGATTGATTGAACTTAATTTATCATGAACTTAATTAGTCTTCATAGTTTTGCATATCTATGTTGTAGATCAATAGCTCGTGATATAGCTCCTATTTTTTTGATATGTTCCTAGAGAAAAACTAAGTTGAAAGATGATAGTATCAATGATGCGGACTGGGTCCGTGATCTGAGGATTATCCTCATTGCTGCACAGAAGAATTATGTTCTTGATGCACCGCTAGGTGACAGACCTGCTATTGCAGGAGCATATGCAGGCGTTATGAACGTTTGGCAAGCTTGATATGATGACTACTTAATAGTTTAATGCACCATGCTTTACGGCTTAGAACCGGGACTTCAAAAACGTTTTGAACGCCACAGAGCTTATGAGATGTTCCAAGAGACGAAATTGGTATTTTAGACTCATGCCCGTCTCGAGAGGTATGATACCTCTGACAAGTACTTTGCCTACAAGATGGAGGAGAGTAGCTCAACCAATGAGCATGTGCTCAGAATATCTTGGTACTACAATCGCTTGAATCAAGTGGGAGTTAATCTTTCAGATAAGATAGTGATTGATAGAGTTCTCTAGTCATGATCACCAAGCTACTAGAACTTAGTATGAACTATATATGCAAGGGATGACAAAAACAATTCCCTAGCTCTTTGCGATGCTGAAATCAGCAAAGGTAGAAATCAAGAAAGAGCATCAAGTGTTGATGGTTAACAAGACCACTAATTTCGAGAAAAAAAAGGCGAGGGAAAGAAAGGGAACTTCAATAAGAATGGCAAGCAAGTTACCACTCCCGGGAAGAAGCCCAAAGCTGGACCGAAGCCTGAAATTGAGTGCTTCTACTGCAAAGGAAATGGTCACTGCAAGCGGAACTGCCCCAAATACTTGGTGGATAAGAAGGATGGCAAAGTGAATAAAGGTATATATGATATACATGTTATTGATGTGTACTTTACTAGTGTTCTTAGCAACCCTTGGGTATTTGATACCGGTTTAGTTGCTAAGACTCACTACTAGGGAAAAGCCTAGCAGCAACGCGGGTTTTGGATGTATCAGTAGTGCGGGTGCCCGCGCTACTGATACGGCGCCACAGCTAACTTGTAGCAGTAGCGCGTGTTGACACATGCTACTGCTATACATGGTTAGCTATAGTGTGCATTGCAAACAACGCTACTGCTAATTAGCTGTAGCGGGTCTTATACCCCGCGCTACTGCTATTACTTTCAAAAACAAAAAAAATCTCGATCCCGTGCGTGCTGTCAATGGCAGCAATGGTAAGATCTAGCGATGATTGGCGTCGCCGGAGGCATGAACGGACAGTGGAAGACAAGATCCAATAGTGGATGTTGGAGAGGGCCCGTTTCTATGGCAGAGCCAGGCCGCGGCGTGGGGCTCCTCTTCCCGACCATGCCAGATAGCTCCGGGTCATCCATGGCGACGACCTGCACGGGCATGGACATGGGAGGGTGAGTCAAACTTGAGGGAGAGAGAGAAAAGGAAAACCGAGGGAGAGAGGAAGGTGATGTAGGGAGCAGCGGAGCTAGTCACCGGTGGCGAGGTGCTCCAGTGTGGTGGCGCGGGGCGGCGGCCTCCTAGACGTCGGTGGAAGACCGACGACCTCCTAGATGCCGGTGGCGCGAGGCGGCGGCCTCTTTCGGCGCCATGGAGGAGGATGGGTGCATGGGCAAGAGGTCCATGTGAGAGCGTATGGAAAGTGAGAGGAGCGAGTGGTGGAAGAGAGGAGGGATTTGGGGGAGGAGATGGGGATTTGGCCGAGGGTATGGCGACTTCACCTACCTCGTACTTAGTAGTAGCGAGGGGTACAAAACCGCGCTACTACTATCAACTTAGTAGTAGCGCGGGTTTATACCCCTCGCTACTACTATGGCATGTGTCGGGGGGCACGGTAGAGACCGCTTAGTAGTAGCGAGGGTTAAAAACCCGCACTACTACTATCAACTTAGTAGTAGCGAGGGTTAAAAACCCGCGCTACTGCTGATTAGTAGTAGCGCTTCTTTTTGTGCCACGCTACTGCTAAGATTCTGTGTATAAGGTTTTCCCTAGTAGTGACTAGTAACTCAAAACAGAAGTTACAGAATGAATAGAGACTAGTTAAGAGCGAAGTGACGATGTGTGATTCCAAGGTTGATACGATCAGCATCGCACACTCCCTCTACCTTTGGGATTGTCGTTGAACCTAAATAAATGTTATTTGGTGTTTGCATTGAGCATGAATATGATTAGATCATGTTCATTGCAATACATTTATTCATTTAAGTCAGAGAATAATTGTTGTTCTGTTTACATGAATAAAACCTTCTATGGTCATACACCCAATGTGAATGGTTTATCGAATCTCGATCGTAGTGATACACATATTCATAATATTGATGCCAAAAGATGCAAAGTTGATAATGATAGTGCAACATACACTACAAAAAAGACACATCCGTGACATTTTGGGCCGAACGAAAAAAGTTTATGTCATACTTATGACACTTCTATGACAATAATTGTGACAAAACACGATATCATCATAGATGTGGTGGGGTCCTACTTCTATGACAAAAAATCATGACAGAAAATGGGATTTTCGTCCTGGGCGGTCTGGAGACGCAGCTGCATGACATTCTTTGGGCCGTCCATGACGGAAAAAACCGTGGTAGAAGCGAGGGCGAGGAAAATATCGGGGTGTTCCCGGTTACGGTGGGTGGTCGGGGCCGAGCGATGCGCGTTTCTCTTGTACACGCACACGCGTGGGTGCGAGGCGGTTGGCTCTAGCTGAACCCGAGTGAGGCATTGGGCTCTAACTGAACCCGAGCGATTGCACTGCGGGCTACGTGTTAGTGAACCCGAGCGATCGATCCATGGCTGTTAACTGAACCCGATCGAGCGATTCCTTCGCTACTGCTGCTAACTGAAGCCGATCGATGTTGCCTCTAGATGAACAGTGAGTGTTGCTGGGGGGGTGGATGAACAGTTCCCGGTGGGGGTGGATGAATAGGACCCCGTGGTGTTGCCTCTGGATGAACAGTGAGTGTTGCTGGGGGGGTTGGATGAACAGTTCTCGGTGGGGGTGGATGAACAGGCCCCCGTGATGTTGCCTCTGGATGAACAGGACCCCGATCGATCGAGCCGGTTGGGGCTGGATGAACACGACCCCATGGAGGGATGGATGAATAGGACCACCCCGTGGAGGGCAGGATGAACAGTAGATGATAGAGGGCTGAATGAACAGTAGCCCGTGGAGGGGTGGTTGAACCGGAGCCCATGGAGAGGGCTGGTTGGACAATAGCAGGTGGAGTAGCGCGCTGTGGAGGCTGGATGAACAGGAGCCCATGGATGAACAGTCGCAGGTGGAGGCTGGAGGAGGTGGACGGTGGATGAACAGTAGCCCGTGGAGGCTGGAGGGGGTCGACGGTGGAGATGAAAAATATCCCGTGGAGTCCCGTTTTGCGGTACGCCACACCCCTCCCGATGAACAGGACCCCCGTTTCGACCGTAGCGCTCCAACACAAGTCCATTTCCTCTGTTTTGCGGTACGCCACACCCCTCCCGATCAACAGGACCCCCGTTTCGACCGTAGGAGGTCCGTTTCCTCCGTTTTGTGGTACGCCAGACCCCTCCCTATGAACATGAGCCCGTTTCGAACATGTCCGGTCGAACACAAGGCTGTTTCCTCCGTTCTGCGGTACTCCAGGCCTCGTTTCCATCGGCTGTTCCATCCAAACCCTCCCGATGAACACGACGACGCATTCCGTTCCGACCCAGCCGGTTGGCTCCCCATGAACACGACAACGACGTAGTTTCTCTGTTCCGACCCGGCCATGTACACGAGCCCTGGCCGTACGTATGCGCGAGTAGGCGTTCGAGACCCTGCCCGTATGTACGTACGTGGCCGTATTTTCTTTCTTGCACACTGGCCACTGTACGTACGTGTACATGCTACGTGCGCGCCTCTACTACGACACGTGCGCGCCTCTACATCGACCAGTATGTACGTAACATTCGCGACCAGAATGAAAACGCTACGTACGCTTCAACCAGGTGGGTCCCGACTGTCAGGCACTTCCTTGCCTGTGAAGATGTAGCTGGTGGGTCCCAGCAGTCAGGGGGGAAACATTTTTTTCGCGAAATGCGGTGGCCCGTGCGGTGGGTCCCTGCTATCAGGTGGAGGAATTATTATTTTGCGCGTAATAAGGAGGCACTTCCTTGCGACCGCCGTGGACCCAGTTGTCAGCCTCTCGATGTACAATACTCTTCCGATGGAAGTCGTTCCTTGACCACGTTGTCCACGCCGCGTCGAGAGCACCAGGGCGGTGGACGACAGCGAGGCCTAGAGGGGATGACGTGGAGCCGGGGAAGACGCGGCAGTGGAAGCCCGCGCGGAGAGGAGTACGAGGGTTCACTGGTTCGGCTGCGGTGTGAGGCCGCCGTCGCTGCAGAATAACAGGGGGTGTGGGTGAGTAGAGGGATGGCCTGGCCAGTGGTGGGAGTAGTAGGGGCGGTGAGGCCTCCGCGGCATCATAGCCGGCCACGAGAGGCAGGAGCGCGTGGCACGACCGGCGCTGGTTTGGGCGGCTAGAGCAAGAAGACCAGAGGTTGAAGAAGCACTACGACCATTGGATGGACATCTTACGGTCACTGGAGCTAGAATCGTTCATATTGACTAGGTTGACAAAGCCCTCCATCCCGTCAACTTAGTAGGCCCACAAGTCAGCCTCCCACCAAGGTGGGTCCCATGTAGCAGGGGGGAGTATCCATTTTTTCTGCATAATAAGGAGGCACTTCCGGTGGGTCCGAGCAAACAGCAGGGGGAACGTTTTTTTCGCGAAATACGGTGACCCGTCCGGTGGGTCCCAGCAGTCAGGGGCTTCAGTTTCAACAGTAACATTCAGATTCCATAGTAAATTTCAGTTTTGACAGTTAAGTTCAGAGTCAACAGTTTTTACCTCATGTGTTGTAGTCAGGTGATTTTTGGTGATGTAAATTTTACATCTATTTTACATCATCTATTGGAGATGCTATTAGAATCCCACTTGAGATTGACGATGTCTGTCTTGTGCTGCTTTAGCCTTGACGTCTTACAGCTCACCGGGGCTGCTCCAACGACAGAACGATCCATCACAACAGAGCAGTGCCCTGGACGCCGTCTACAGATTCCACAGATCTTCCTCCACAACTCCGACAGCCACCTCTGCCTCAACTACTTCAGCGACCAACCCAATGATGCTGAGGTCGACACGGCTACGTCAAAGAGGTTGTACACTTGTTGCATGACTTATTACTATACATTCATGTCGATCCATTAGGGCTATTTTGGTTCGACGGAAAAACATAGCAATAGGGAATTTTCCAATGGCACTCTACTATTCAATTATTCATGCATTTTGTTGAAAGGAATGAAGCAAAACATCCACCTGGACCTACTTTTCAAAATCCTATGCATGAAAACAAGACCAAGTGCATTAGTGGTAGAATAACATTCTAACTGTACACGCTTTCATATGGTTTCACTTTGTTTTGGCCATGTTTCTTTGCATTCCTCTGCTCTTCCAATTCTTGTAAACCAAACACTCAAGTTGACAGAAATCATGTGTTTACAAATGCTCTGTTTACCATGTGCATTCCTATCCTATTCTGGTGTTTTTCCTATCCCTGCGTTTTTAGAATCATGCAAGCCAAATGAGCCCTTACAGAATTACTTCAGTTACAGGTAGGTGTCGAAGGGAACTTTGTGTGGTTTGTCCTGCTCCTGCCACGATGTCATCCACCTCAACTGAGCTGCTCCATCGACAGAAACATCCACCAAACCAGACATCACGACTCCTGACCATCTTTCTCCGCCTCAGATCTCCTTCCCTGCCGCCGGCACCCACCGCAAGGGCATCACCATCATCGACTCAGCAGATGAACCAGAGGAGTACACGGGTCCACAAGAGAGGTCACACTCTTTTGTTTCTGCTTATGTTATGCATTGCTTAAAATTACCTGCTACTTTATCGTCCTATTCACCTCTTGGACTCCAAGTCAGGTCCAAATTAATGTTCAAACTTGAGTTCTAAATTAGTTGTGGGGCACATATTGAGGAAGCAATGAATAGTATCTTTGTCTAATATCTGGTTTACCTAGGGTATGCCTATGTTGTTCATCTTGGGTAGGAAACAAATAGTAAAGCAATCATCATCTGTCTTTTTATTAAATTAAAGCAATCATCAACCTGCTATCGTTATTTTTGGATCCATCCACTGGTTGTTACCATCACTCTAAATTTCTGCATGCTCTTCTTACATAATCTCACCATATTTTTTTCATATGCATGTCAGATATTGTACACATTCATGCTGAACATGTAGAGAAAAAGAGAAGAGTTTTGCGCGGCAATACAATGTCATGCAGACATCGCTCCATGGTGGGTTCAATGGCAAACCCTCCCCACCCTCTCCAGATTGTAATCCATAGGAAGATATCTGTTCTAAGGCGGATTCAGACACCGCTGACCACTCCTATTTACCCCCCAAGGTGTTTGCTCTACCTTGGCATGATGGTGTTAGTCATATCATGCATATGTTGCCTTGCAGTGCCTACTTTTGACATCATATATGTCATCTGCTTAGTTTAGACATGTTCTCTAATGCCACCTGTTTAGTTTCTATATCATATATGGGAATTATGCAGTCTCATGTCTTTTAGCCAGCCATAATATACGTGAAATGTGCAATGCCATCCTATTTAACCAGGCATCATATATTTGAATGATATCTTGCCCATCCTTTTCTTCATTACATTTACATTTGTCGACAATGTTTGTACATTAAACTACTCTTCCTGTGAATCAACCATTTGGGTGGGAGATTGAAAATCTGGAGTGGAAATAAGGCCTTCAGAGCAGACAGTGCTACCTGTCGAAGCAGATCTCTTGTAGGGTCCCGATATCTCCTCGGAGATGGATTTAGAGACAGATGACCAGTCGTATTCCCCCACCGAGGTGTATGCTCTAACTTGGCATAGTTATACTGCTCATATCATGCATATGGTGTCTGCATTGCATAGTTTAGACATCATATACGCAATATTCAACACCATGTTCTTAGTTCAGACATCATATCTAATGCCCTCTGTTTAGCATATAAATCACATATGTGAATTAAATGATGCGATCCTGATTACTTAGATAACATGTATGTGAATTATGTCATGTGGTCCTGTTTAGTTATTCATCATATCTTTGAATTATGTTATGCTATGCTATCTAGTTACATCACATATGTGAAATTATGTCATGCTATCCATTTTAGTTAAACAATATACATGTCAACTATTTCATGCCCTCTTTTTTCCACTATCTATTGCATCTGTCTCTCATACAATGTCTGTACATTCAACTATGTTTCCTGTTTATCAGCCATTTGAATTGGAGTGGGTGATGCGAGTGATACATCAGTTTTGCATCATGCTTTTATATCGATATTTATTGCATTATGGGCTGTTATTTCACATTATGTCACAATACTTATGGATATTCTCTCTTATTTTATAAGGTTTACATAAGGAGGGAGAATGCCGGCAGCTGGAATTCTGGGCTGGAAAAGGAGCAAATATTAGAGATCTATTCTGCACAACTCTAAAAGTCCTGAAACTCCATAGAATACCTTATAATAAATAATGAAAAATCCTCGCCAAAGATGAAGACCGGGGGGCCCACACCCTTTCCACGAGGGTGGGGGGCGCCCCCCTAGGGCGCGTGCCCCTACCTCGTGGCCCCCCTGGTGGCTCTCTGATGACCATCTTCTGCTATATGAAGTCTTTCGTCGAGAAAAAAACCAGAAGCAACCTTTCGGGACGAAACTCCGCCACCATGAGGCGGAACCTTGGCGGAACCAATCTAGGGCTCCGACAGAGCTGTTCTGCCGGGGAAACTTCCCTCCCGGAGGGGGAAATCATCGCCATTGTCATCACCAACGCTCCTCTCATCGGGAGAGGGCAATCTCCATCAACATCTTCATCAGCACCATCTCATCTCAAAACCCTAGTTCATCTCTTGTATCCAATTCTTGTCTCCAAGTCCGGGATTGGTGCTAGTAGGTTGCTAGTAGTGTTAATTACTCCTTGTAGTTGATGCTAGTTGGTTTAATTGGTGGAAGATCATATGTTCAGATCCTTTATGCATATTATTACCCCTCTGATTATGAACATGAATATGCTTTGTGAGTAGTTACGTTTGTCCCTGAGGACAAGGGAGAAGTCTTGCTATTAGTAGTCATGTGAATTTGGTATTCGTTCGATATTTTGATGAGATGTATGTTGTGTAGCCTCTAGTGGTGTTATGTGAACATCGACTACATAACACTTCACCATTATTTGGGCCTAGAGGAAGGCATTGGGAAGTAATAAGTAGATGATGGGTCGCTAGAGTGACAGAAGCTTAAACCCTAGTTTATGCGTTGCTTCGTAAGGGGATGATTTGGATCCATATGTTTCATGCTATGGTTAGGTTTACCTTAATACTTTTGGTGTAGTTGCGGATGCTTGCAATAGAGGTTAATCATAAGTGGGATGCTTGTTCAAGTAAGAACAGCACCCAAGCACCGGTCCACCCACATGTCAAATTATCAAAGTACCGAACGCGAATCATATGAACATGATGAAAAGCTTGACGATATTTATTGAAAGGACTACGAAAGATCCCCTATACTTGTGGGTCATGAAGACTCTTTTCTGGCGCTATTGCCGGGGAGTGAAGCGCCTTTGGTAGGTGGAATTTGGTAAGGAAAAATTTATATAGTGTGCTGAAATTTACTGTCACTTGTTACTATGGAAAGTAATCCTCTGAGGGGCTTGTTCGGGGTATCTTCACCCAGACCAGTAGAGCAACGAGTTGCTCCTCAACCTACTGAACCTATTGAAAATGAAATTCCTTATGAGTATCCTTCGGGTATGATAGAAAAACTGCTAGCTAATGCTTTTACAGGAGATGGAACAAAGCATCCTGCTTAACACCTAATATATGTGGATGAAGTTTGTGGATTATTTAAGCTTGCAGGTATACCCGATGATGTTGCTAAGAAGAAGGTCTTCCCTTTATCTTTGAAGGGAGACGCATTGAAATGGTATAGGCTATGTGATGATACGAGATCATGGAACTATAAAGATTGAAATTGGAATTTCATCAAAAGTATTACCCTATGCATCTTGTTCCTCGTGACTGCAATTATATATATATATATATATATATATATATATATATATATATATATATATATATATATAATTTTTGGCCTCGCGAAGGAGAAAGCATCGCTCAAGCTTGAGGGAGGCTTAAATCAATGTTTTATTCATGCCTCAATCATGAGCTCCCAAGAGAAACAATCCTTCAAAAATTTTATGCTCAGCTTTCTGAAAATAATCGCACCATGCTCGATACTTCTTGTGCTGGCTCTTTTATGATGAAGACTATTGGATTTAGATGGGATTTATTGGATAGAATTAAACGCAACTCTGAAGATTGGGATCTAGACAAAGGTAAGGAGTCAGGTATGACATCTATGTTTGATTGTGTTAAATCTTTTATGGATACCGATATTTTCTGTATGTTTAGCACTAAATATGGACTTGATTCTGAGATAGTAGCTTCTTTCTATGAATCTTTTGCTACTTATGTTGATCTCCCTAAGGAGAAGTGGTTTAAATATCATCCTCCCATAGAAGTAAAAGTAGCTGCACCAATTAAAGTTGAAGAAAAGACTGTCACTTATAATGATCCTATTGTTCCTACTTGTTATGTTGAGAAACCACCTTTCCCTATTAGGATAAAGGATCATGCTAAAGCTGCAACTGTGGTTCGTAAAAGCAATATTAAAACATATACACATCCTGAGCAAGTTAAAGTTGAACCTAATATTGCTATTGTTAAATATCTCTTGTCTGATAATATAGATGGTCATGTTATTTACTTCTGTAATGAAACTGCTAGAATTGCTAAACCCTGTGATATAGATAAACCTAGACTTGTGGTAGGCATGCCTATTATTTATGTTAAAATAGGAGATCATTGTTATCATGGCTTATGTGATATGGGTGCTAGTGCTAGTGCAATACCTATTGACTTATACAAAGAAATTATGCATGACATTGCACCTGTTGAGTTAGAAGAAATTGATGTTACTATTCAACTTGCTAATAGAGATACTATTTCACCAATGGGAATTGTTAGATATGTTGAAGTCTTGTGTGGGAAAACTAAATATCCTGCTGATTTTCTTGTTCTTGGTTCCCCACAAGATAGCTTTTGTCCCATTATATTTGGTAGACCCTTCTTAAATACTGTTAATGCTACCATAGATTGCACAAGTGATGTTGTTACTGTCGGCTTAGATGATATGACTCATGAGTTTACTTTTGCTAAATTTAGTAAACAACACCGTGAATAAAAATTGCCTAGTAAGGATGAAATTATTGGTCTTGCTTCTTTTATCGTACCTCCTAGCGATCCTTTAGAACAATATTTGCTAGACCATGAGAATGATATGTTTATGAATGAAAGAAGGGAAATAGATGAAGTATTCTTTAAACAGGAACCTATTCTGAAACACATTTTGCATGTTGAAATCCTAGGGGATCCCCCTCCGCCTAAGGGTGATCCCATGTTTGAGCTTAAACCGTTGCCTGATAATCTTAAATATGCTTATCTTGATGAAAAGAAGATATCTCCTGTTATTATTAGTGCTAACCTTTCAGAGCATGAAGAAGAAAGATTATTGAAAACTCTGAAGAAGCACCGTGCTGCTATTGGATACACTCTTGATGATCTTAAGGGCATTAGTCCCACTCTATGTCAACATAAAATAAATTTGGAAGCAGATGCCAAAATAGTTCGTGATACTCAACGACGTCTGAATCCTAAAATGAAAGAAGTGGTAAGAAAAGAAATACTAAAGCTTCTGGAGGCAGGTATAATCTATCCCATTGCTGATAGTGAGTGGGTAAGTCCTGTCCATTGCATCCCTAAGAAGGGAGATATTACTGTTGTTCCCAATGATAAAGATGAATTGATTCCACAAAGAATTATCACAGGTTATAGGATGGTAATTGATTTCCGCAAATTAAATAAGGCTACTAAGGAAGATCATTACCCTTACCTTTTATCGATCAAATGCTAGAAAGATTATGCAAGCATACACATTACTGCTTTCTAGATGGTTATTCTGGTTTCTCTCAAATACCTGTGTCGGCTAAAGATCAATCAAAGACTACTTTTACATGCCCTTTTGGTACTTTTGCTTCTAGACGTATGCCTTTTGGTTTATGAATGCACCTGCTACCTTTCAAAGATGCATGGTGGCTATATTCTCTGACTTTTGTGAAAAGATTTGTGAGGTTTTCATGGACGACTTTTCCGTCTATGGATCTTCTTTTTGATGATTGCTTGAGCAATCTTGATCGAGTTTTGCAGAGATGTGAAGAAACTAATCTTGTCTTGAATTGGGAAAAGTGCCACTTTATGGTTAATGAGGGTATTGTCTTGGGGCATAAAGTTTCTGAAAGAGGTATTGAAGTTGATAAAGCCAAGGTTGATGCTATTGAAAAGATGCCATGTCCCAAGGACATCAAAGGTATAAGAAGTTTCCTTGGTCACGCTGGATTTTATAGGAGGTTCATTAAGGACTTCTCAAAAGTTTCTCGGCCTCTGACTAATTTATTACAAAAAGATAATACCATTTGTCTTTGATGATGATTGTGTAGAAGCATTTGAAATACTTAAGAAAGCATTAGTCTCTGCACCTATTGTTCAGCCACCTGATTGTATTTTACCCTTTGAAATTATGTGTGATGCTAGCGATTATGTTGTAGGTGATGTTTTAGGGAAAAGAGTTGATAAGAAATTAAATGTTATCCATTATGCTAGTAAGACCCTAGACAATGCTCAAAGAAATTATGCTACTACTGAAAAAGAACTTTTAGCAGTTGTATTTGCTTGTGATAAGTTCAGACCTTATATTGTTGATTCTAAACTAACAATCCACACTGATCATGCTGCTATTAAATATCTTACGGAGAAGAAAGATGCTAAACCTAGACTTACTAGATGGGTTCTCTTGCTACAAGAATTTGATTTGCATATTGTTGATAGAAGAGGAGCTGAGAACCCCGTTGCAGACAACTTATCTAGGTTAGAGAATGTTCTTGATGACCCACTACCTATTGATGATAGCTTTCCTGATGAACAATTAAATTTCATAAGTACTTCTCGTAGTACTCCTTGGTATGCTGATTATGCTAATTACATTGTTGCTAAATTCATACCACCTAGCTTCACATACCAACAAAAGAAAAAGTTCTTCTATGATTTGAGACATTACTTTTGGGATGACCCACATATTTATAAAGAAGGAGTAGATGGTGTTATTAGACGTTGTGTACCTAAGCATGAACAGAACATATCCTACGCAAGTGCCAGTCTGAAACTTATGGAGGACACCATGCGGGAGACAGAACTGCACATAAGGTATTGCAATCCGGTTTTTATTGGCCTACTCTCTTCAAGGATGCCCGTAAGTTTTTCCTATCTTGTGACGAATGTCAAAGAATTGGTAATATTAATAGACGTCAAGAAATGCCTATGAATTATTCACTTGTTATTGAACCATTTGATGTTTGGGGCTTTGATTATATAGGACCTTTTCCTGCCTCTAATGGATATACACATATTTTAGTTGTTGTTGATTATGTTACTATGTGGGTAGAAGCTATTCCAACTAGTAGTGATGATCATAACACTTCTATTAAAATGCTTAAAGAAGTTATATTTCCTAGGTTTGGAGTCCCTAGATATTTAATGACTGATGGTGGTTCACATTTTATTCATGGTGCTTTCCGTAAAATGCTTGCTAAATATGACGCCAATCATAGAATTGCATCTCCGTATCACCCACAGTCTAGTGGTCAGGTATAATTGAGTAATAGAGAACTCAAATTAATTTTGCAAAAGACTGTCAATAGGTCTAGAAAGAATTGGTCCAAGAAAATTGATGATGCATTATGGGCCTATAGAACTGCATATAAAAATTCAATGGGTATGTCTCCGTATAAAATGGTATATGGAAAAGCATGTCACTTACCTCTCGAACTAGAACATAAGGCATATTGGGCTATTAAAGAGCTCAACTATGATTTCAAACTTGCCGGTGAAAAGAGGTTATTTGATATTAGCTCACTTGATGAATGGAGAACCCAAGCTTATGAAAATGCCAAGTTGTTTAAAGAAAAGGTTAAAAGATGGCATGACAAAAGGATACAAAAGCGTGAGTTTAATGTAGGTGATTATGTACTATTATACAACTCTCATTTAAGATTTTTTGCAGGAAAACTTCTCTCTAAATGGGAAGGCCCCTATGTTATTGAGGAGGTCTATTGTTCCGGTGCCATAAAAATCAACAACTTCGAAGACACAAATCCGAAGGTGGTAAACGGTCAGGGAATTAAACATTATATCTCAGGTAATCCTATAAATATTGAAACCAATATTATTGAAACCGTAACCCCGGAGGAATACATAAGGGACACTTTCCAGAACGTTTCAGACTCCAAAAAGGAATAGGTATGTGGTACGGTAAGTAAACCGACTCCAAAACAAATTTTAAGGCAATATTTCTCTGTTTTGGAATATTTAGAAAAATAGAAAATTAAGTAGCAGTCCGAGAAGGACAAGAGGGCCCCACGAGGGTGGAGGGCGCGCCCCTTACCTCGTGAGCACCTCGTGTGCCTTCCGGACTCCGTTTTCTTGCACGATACGTATTTTGGTCGGTAAAAATTCACTATATATTCTCTCGAAGGTTTTGACTCCTATATCATGCAATTATACTCTGTTTTTGTTTTGAGCTGTACCGCTACAGATTAGATCAACATGTGTTCCCAGGATTCGAAAGGAGAAAGCTATGTGGATGATTACTTAGCTAATCCTAAGGTCTATGGAGATGTGGAGCACGATGGTTGGACCACGGAGGAAGAAGAGGACTATGAACCCAATGGGAAGGAGGAGACGAGCTCAGATGAAGATGAAGCCCCATTACCTCAACCTAGGGACATGCACGTGGAGTTCAAAAAGTCAAGTCTCCCTGATAGGGTAAAGAAACCAAAATTCAAGTTTATCCCTTTTCATCTCTTGTAGGAAAATAAGCAGGACCTATGCAAAAAGATATTAACCCTGGAGTGGGAGATTGATGATCTGAGGGATCAAAATGCCATCCTCAAGCGTAAATTAAGGGAGAAGTCTATGCCATCAACTAAGTCAACAACACCTCCACCTTCTTCACCAACCAAGGAGATATAATCACATGGGTATGGGCACTCCCCTTGGCAACCGCCAAGCTTGGGGGAGGTGCCTCGATATCGTATCATAATCACAACTTCTATCTTTACCGTTTTCCTTAGTTCGATCCTATTAGTAGTATTTTGATCTAGTAGAATAAAGTTTATGGCATGATCTAGTTTAGAGTTTTGCCTTATGATCACTCTATGTAATCGAGTGCGTGAGCTATATAATAAAGATTAGTGTTGAGTCAAGGGCTGGATTTTCTTGCTATGATCTTGGGTGAATAAAAGAAAAGAGAAAAAAGAATAAGAAGAAACAAAAGTTCATATTGATCTTATTAAGAGTAATGACTTCACATAGGAAGAATATGATGATTTAAAAGTTGTTGGGAGTTGGCAGACATAGCTTTGGTCATCGTTGCAATTAATAGGAAGTAATAAGGAAAGAGAGGTTTCACGTATAAATATATTATTATTGACATCTTTTATGATTGGGAGCACTCATTAAAATATGACATGCTAAAGAGTTGATATTGGACAAGGAAGACAACATGATGAGTTATGTTTTCTTATATCTGAGATAAAGTATGTTGTCATGGATCCTCCAACATGTTGAGCTTGCCATTCCCCCTCTTTCTAGCCAAATTCTTAGCACCAAGTAGAGATACTACTTGTGCTTCCAAATACCCTTAAACCAGTTTTGCCATGAGAGTCCACCATATCTACTTATGGATTGAGTAAGATCCTTCAAGTAAGTTGTCATCGGTGCAAAGCAATAAAAATTTCTATAAATATGTATGATTAGTGTGGGAGAAATAAGCTTTATACGATCTTATGATGTGGAAGTAATAAAAGCGACGGACTGCATAATAAAGGTTCGTATCACAAGGGGCAATATAAAGTGACATCCTTTCGCATTAATATTTTGTGCATCCAACAATAAAAGCGCATGGCAACCTCTGCTTCCCTCTGCGAAGAGCCTATCTTTTATTATTATCTTCTACCTTATGCAAGAGTCATGGTGATCTTCACCTTTCTTTTTTACATTTTATCCTTAGTGTGTTGGAAAGATCCTGATAGATATATCTAATTGGATGTAGGGGGCATGAGTTATTATTGTTGACATTACCCTCGAGGTAAAAAATTGTGGGGTGAAACTATAAGCCCCTATCTTTCTCTGTGTCCGATTAAAACTCCGTAACCACAAGTATTGCGTGCAATTATGAAGGACTAGATGATAGTTGAGTATGTGGACTTGCTTTTTAGCTCTCACATAGACTCTTTCTGATGTTATGATTAATTGCAATTCCTTCAATGACTGAGGTTATAGTTTGTTGGTTCTCAATAAGGTTTCTGATTCATACTTTTGCATTGTGAATAGATCATCACTTGAACATAAGTAACCATATGACAATATCTATATATGTTGCTGTTATGAGAATAATCATGATGCCTCCATGTCCGTATTTTATTTTTATCGACGCCTCTACCTCTAAACATGGGGACATATTTATTGTTATCGGCTTTTGCTTGAGGACAAGCGAGGTCTAAGCTTGGGGGAGTTGATACGTCCACTTTGCATCATGCTTTTATATCGATATTTATTGCATTATGGGTTGTTATTTCACATTATGTCACAATACTTATGGCTATTCTCTCTTATTTTATAAGGTTTACATAAGGAGGGAGAATGCCGGTAGCTGGAATTCTGGGCTAGAAAAGGAGCAAATATTATAGACCTATTCTGCACAACTCCAAAAGTCCTGAAACTCCACATAATACCTTATAATAAATAATGAAAAATCCTCGCCAAAGATGAAGACCAGGGGGCCCACACCCTTTCCACGAGGGTGGGGGCGCCCCCCCTAGGGCGCGCCCCCTACCTTATGGGCCCCCTGGTGGCTCTCCGATGACCATCTTCTGCTATATGAAGTCTTTCGTCAAGAAAAAAAAAGCAACCTTTCGGGAAGAAACTCCGCCGCCACGAGGCGGAACCTTGGCGAAACCAATCTAGGGCTCCAGCAGAGCTGTTCTGCTGGGGAAACTTCCCTCCCGGAGGGCGAAATCATCGCCATCGTCATCACCAATGCTCCTCTCATCGGGAGAGGGCAATCTCCATCAACATCTTCATCAGCACCATCTCATCTCAAAACCCTAGTTCATCTCTTGTATCCAATTCTTGTCTCCAAGTCCGAGATTGGTGCTAGTAGGTTGCTAGTAGTGTTAATTACTCCTTGTAGTTGATGCTAGTTGGTTTAATTGGTGGAAGATCATATGTTCAGATCCTTTATGCATATTATTACTCCTCTGATTATGAACATGAATATGCTTTGTGAGTAGTTACGTTTTCCTGAGGACAAGGGAGAAGTCTTGCTATTAGTAGTCATGTGAATTTGGTATTCGTTCAATATTTTGATGATATGTATGTTGTCTAGCCTCTAGTGGTGTGATGACCCACAAGTATAGGGGATCTATCATAGTCCTTTCGATAAGTAAGAGTGTCGAACCCAACGAGGAGCAGAAGGAAATGATAAGCGGTTTTCAGCAAGGTATTCTCTGCAAGTACTGAAATAAGTGGTAACAGATAGTTTTGTGATAGGAAATTGTAACGAGCAACAAGTAACAAAATTAAATAAAGTGCAGCAAGGTGGCCCAATCCTTTTGTAGCAAAGGAAAACCCGGAACAAACTCTTATAATAGGAAAGCGCTCCCGAGGACACATGGGAATATTGTCAAGCTAGTTTTCGTCATGTTCATATGATTCGCGTTCGATACTTTGATAATTTGAAATGTGGGTGGACCCGTTCTTGGGTGATGTTCTTACTTGAACAAGCATCCCACTTATGATTAACCTCTGTTGCAAGCATCCGCAACTACAACAAAAGTATTAAGGTAAACCTAACCATAGCATGAAACCTATGGATCCAAATCAGCCCCTTACGAAGCAACGCATAAACTAGGGTTTAAGCTTCTGTCACTCTAGCAACCCATCATCTACTTATTACTTCCCAATGCCTTCCTCTAGGCCCAAATAATGGTGAAGTGTTATGTAGTCGACGTTCACATAACACCACTAGAGGCTAGACAACATACATCTTATCAAAATATCAAACGAATACCAAATTCACATGACTACTCATAGCAAGACTTCTCCCTTGTCCTCAGGAACGAACGTAATTACTCACAAAGCATATTCATGTTCACAATCAGAGGGGTAATAATATGCATATAGGATCTGAACATATGATCTTCCACCAATTAAACCAACTAGCATAAACTACAAGGAGTAATCAACACTACTAGCAACCTACTAGCACCAATCCCGGACTTTGAGACAAGAATTAGATACAAGAGATGAACTAGGGTTTGGAGATGAGATGGTGCTGGTGAAGATGTTGATGGAGATTGCCCTCTCCTGATGAGAGGAGCGTTGGTGATGACGATGGTGATGATTTCCCCCTCCCGGAGGGAAGTTTCCCCGGCAGAACAGCTCTGCCAGAGCTCTAGATTGGATCCGCCAAGGTTCCGCCTCCTGGCGGCGGAGTTTCGTCCCGAAAAGTTCGTTCTTATTTTTTTATCATCGAAAGACTTCATATAGGAGAAGCTGGACGTTGGAGAGCCCCTAGGGGGCCCACAAGGTAGGGGAGCGCGCCCTAGGGGGGGCGCCCCCCACCCTCGTGAGAAGGGTGTGGGCCCCCTGGCCTTCATCTTTGGCGATGATTTTTCTGTATTTATTTTTAGATGTTCTGTGAAGTTTCAGGACTTTTGGAGTTTCGCAGAATAGGTCTCTAATATTTGCTCCTTTTCCAGCCCAGAATTCCAGCTGCCGGCATTCTCCCTCCTTATGTAAACCTTGTAAAAATAAGAGAGAATAGCCATAAGTATTGTGACATAAAGTGAAATAACAGTCCATAATTCAATAAATATCGATATAAAAGCATGATGCAAAATGGACGTATCAACTCCCCAAGCTTAGACCTCGCTTGTCCTCAAGCGAAAAGCCGATAACAATAAATATGTCCTCATGTTTAGAGGTAGAGGCATCGATAAAAATAAAATACGGACATGAAGGCATCATGATTATTCTCATAACAGCAACATATATATATTTTGTCATATGATTACTTATGTTCAAGTGCTGATCTATTCACAATGCAAGAGTATAAATCATAAACCTTATTGGGCTCCGACAAACTATAATCTCAGTCATTGAAGCAATTGCAATTTATCATAACATCGGAAAGAGTCTATGTCAGAGCTAAAAAGCAAGTACACATACTCAACTATCATTTAGTCCTCCATAATTGCTAACACTCACGCGATACTTGTGGTTACGGAGTTTTAATCGGACACAGAGAAAGATAGGGGATTATAGTTTTGCCCCACAACCTTTTACCTCAAGGGTAATGTCAACAATAATGGTTCATGCTCCCCTACATCCAATTAGATATATATATCATGTTCTTTCCAACATGCTGAGCTTGCCAAAGGATAAAATGAAAAAGAAAAGGTGAGGATCACCATGACTCTTGCATAAGGTAGAAGATAATAATAAAGGATAGGCCCTTCGCAGAGGGAAGCAGAGGTTGCCATGCGCTTTTATCGTTGGATGTATAAAATCTCAATGCGAAAGAATGTCACTTTATATTGCCCCTTGTGATATGAACCTTTATTATGCAGTCTGTCGCTTTTATTACTTCCACATCACAAGATCGTATAAAGCTTATTTCTCCCACACCAATCAATCATACATATTTAGAGCAATTTTTATTGCTTTGCACCGATGACAACTTACTTGAAGGATCTTACTCAATCCATAGGTGGATATGGTGGACTCTCATGGCAAAACTGGTTTAAGGGTATTTGGAAGCACAAGTAGTATTTCTACTTGGTGCTGAGAATTTGGCTAGCATGAGGGGGAAAGGCAAGCTCAACAAGTTAGAGGATCCATGACAACATACTTTATCTCAGATATAAGAAAGACATAACTCATTACGTTGTCTTCCTTGTCCAACATCAACTCTTTAGCATGTCATATTTTAATGAGTGCTCCCAATCATAAAAGATGTCAATGATAATATATCTATATGTGAAAACCTCTCTTTCCTTATTACTTCCTATTAATTGCAACAATGACCAAAGCTATGTCTGCCAACTCCCAACAACTTTTGATCATCATACTCTTTCTATGTGAAGTCATTACTCTCAATAAGATCAATATAAACTTTTTGTTTCTTTTTATTCTTTTTCTCTTTTCTTTTATTCACCCAAGATCATGGCAAAATAATCTAGCCCTTGACTCAACACTAATCTTTATTATATATAGCTCACTGACTCGATTACATAGAGAGATCATAAAGCAAACTGAAAACTAGATCATGCCATAAACTTTATTCTACTAGATCAAGATACTACTAATAGGATCGAACTAAGAAAAACGGTAAAGATAGGAGTTGTGATTGTGATACGATACCGGGGCACCTCCCCCAAGCTTGGCAGTTGCCAAGGAGTGCCCATACCCATGTGATTATATCTCCTTGGTTGGTGAAGAAGGTGGTGGTGATGTTGGCTTAGTTGATGGCTTAGGCTTCTCCCTTAATTTGCGCTTGAGGATGGCATTTTGATCCCTCAGATCATCAATCTCCCACTCCAGGGTTAATATCTTTTTGCATAGATCCTGCTTATTTTCCTGCAAGAGACGAAAAGGGATAAACTCGAACTTGGGTTTCTTTACCCTATCAGGGAGACTTGACTTTTTGAACTCCACGTGCATGTCCCCAGGTTGAGGTAATGGTGCTTCATCTTCATCTGAGCTCGTCTCCTCCTTCCCCTTGGGTTCATAGTCATCTTCTTCCTCCGTGGTCCATCCATTATGTTCCACATCTCCATAGACCTTTGGATTTGCTAAGTAATCATCCACATAGCTTTATCCTTTCGAATCCTGGGAAGACATGTTGATTTAATCTGCAACGGGACAGTTCGAAACAAAGACAGGAGATTTTTGCGTGATACGAGAGTCAAAATCCCCGAGAGATTATATAATGAATTTTTACCGACCAAAATACGTATCGTGAAAGAAAACGGAGTCCGGAAGGCACACGAGGTCCTCATGAGCTAGGGGGCGCGCCCAGGGGGTAGGGCGCGCCCACCACCCTCGTGGGGCCCTCGTGTCCTTCCCTGACTGCTACTTATTTTTCTATATTTCTAAATATTCCAAAACGGAGAAATATTGCCTTAAAAATTGTTTTGGAGTCGATTTACTTACCGTACCACATACTTATTCCTTTTCGGAGTCTGAAACGTTCCGGAAAGTGTCTCTTATGTATTCCTTTGGGGTTACGGTTTCAATAATATTGGTTTCAACATTTATGGGATTACCTGAGATATAATTTTTAATTCTTTGAACGTTTACCACCTTTGGATTTGTTCCCTCGAAGTTGTTGATTTTTATGGCACCGGAACGATAGACCTCTTCGATAACATAGGGGCCTTCCCATTTAGAGAGAAGTTTTCCTGCAAAAAATCTTAAACGAGAGTTGTATAGCAATACATAATCACCTACATTAAACTCACGCTTTTGTATCCTTTTGTCATGCCATCTTTTAACTTTTTCTTTAAACAACTTGGCATTTTCATAAGCTTGGGTTCTCCATTCATCAAGTGAGCTAATATCAAATAACCTCTTTTCACTGGCAAGTTTAAAATCATAGTTGAGCTCTTTAATAGCCCAATATGCCTTATGTTCTAGTTCGAGAGGTAAGTGACATGCTTTTCCATAAACCATTTTATACGGAGACATACCCATAGGATTTTTATATGCAGTTCTATAAGCCCATAATGCATCATCAGGTTTCTTGGACCAATTCTTTCTAGACTTATTAACAGTCTTTTGCAAAATTAATTTAAGCTCTCTATTGCTCAACTCTACTTGACCACTAGACTGTGGATGATAAGGAGATGCAATTCTATGATTAACATCATATTTAGCAAGCATTTTACGGAAAGCACCATGAATAAAGTGTGAACCACCATCAGTCATTAAATATCTAGGGACTCGAAACCTCGGGAAAATAACTTCCTTAAGCATTTTAATAGAAGTGTTATGATCAGCACTAATGGTTGGATTAGCTTCTACCCACTTAGTAACATAATCAACATCAACTAGAATATGTGTGTATCCATTAGAGGCAGGAAAAGGTCCCATATAATCAAAGCCCCAAACATCAAACGGTTCAATAACAAGTGAATCATTCATAGGTATTTCTTGACGTCTACTAATATTACCAATTCTTTGACATTCATCACAAGACAAGACAAACTTACGTGCATCCTTGAAGAGAGCAGGCCAATAAAAACCAGATTGCAATACCTTATGTGCAGTTCTATCTCCAGCATGGTGTCCTCCATAAGACTCAGAGTGACACTTGTGTAGGATTTGTTCATGTTCATGCTCAGGTACACAACATCTAATAACGCCATCTTTGAAGACAAACTTACGGGCATCCTTGAAGAGAGCAGGCCAATAAAACCAGATTGCAGTACCTTATGTGCAGTTCTATCTCCAGCATGGTGTCCTACATAAGCTTCAGAGTGACACTTGCGTAGGATCTGTTCCTGTTCATGCTCAGGTACACAACATCTAATAACGCCATCTACTCCTTCTTTATAAAGATGTGGGTCATCCCAAAAGTAATGCCTCAAATCATAGAAGAACTTTTTCTTTTGCTGGTATGTGAAACTAGGTGGTATAAACTTAGCAACAATGTAATAAGCATAATCAGCATACCATGGAGCAGTATGAGAAGCATTTATGACACTTAATTTCTCATCAGGAAAGCTATCATCAATAGGTAGTGGATCATCAAGTACATTTTCTAACCTAGACAAGTTGTCTGCAATGGGGTTCTCAGCTCCTTTTCTATCAACAATGTGCAAATCAAATTCTTGTAGCAAGAGAACCTATCTAATAAGTCTAGGTTTAGCATCTTTCTTTTCCATAAGATATTTAATAGCAGCATGATCAGTGTGAATAGTTACTTTAGAATCAACAATATAAGGTCTAAACTTATCACAAGCAAATACAACTACTAAGAATTCTTTTTCGGTAGTAGCATAATTTCTTTGAGCATTGTCTAGAGTTTTACTAGCATATTGAATAACATTTAGTTTCTTATCAACTTTTTGTCCTAGAACAACACCTACAGCATAATCACTAGGATCACACATTATTTCAAAGGGTAAATTCCAATCAGGCGGCCGAACAATAGGTGTAGAGATCAATGCTTTCTTAAGTATTTCAAATGCTTCTACACAATCATCATCAAAGACAAATGGTATATCTCTTTGTAATAAATTAGTCAGAGGCCGAGAGATTTTCGAGAAGTCCTTAATGAACCTCCTATAAAAACTGGCATGACCAAGGAAACTTCTTATACCTTTGATGTCCTTGGGACATGGCATCTTTTCAATAGCATCGACCTTGGCTTTATCAACTTCAATACCTCTTTCAGAAAATTTATGCCCAAGACAATACCTTCATTAACCATAAAGTGGCACTTTTCCTAATTCAAGACAAGATTAGTTTCTTCACATCTCTGCAAAACTCGATCAAGGTTGCTCAAGCAATCATCAAAAGAAGATCCATAGACGGAAAAGTCATCCATGAAAACCTCACAAATCTTTTCACAAAAGTCAGAGAATATAGCCATCATGCATCTTTGAAAGGTAGCAGGTCCATTACATAAACCAAAAGGCATACGTCTATAAGAAAAAGTACCAAAAGGGCATGTAAAAGTAGTCTTTAATTGATCTTTGGCTGACACAGGTATTTGAGAGAAACCAGAATAACCATCTAGAAAGCAAAAAATGTGTATGTTTGGACAATCTTTCTAGCATTTGATCAATAAAAGGTAAGGGGTAATGATCCTTTTTAGTAGCCTTATTTAATTTGCGGAAATCAATTACCATCCTATAACCTGTAATAATTCTGTGAGGAATCAATTCATCTTTATCATTAGGAACAACAGTAATACCTCCCTTCTTAGGGACACAATGGACAGGGCTTACCCATTGACTATCAGCAACGGGATATGCCTCAAGGAGCTTTAGTATCTCCTTTCTTACCACTTCTTTCATTTTAGGATTTAGCCGGCGTTGATGATCACGGACTGGTTTAGCGTCTTCTTCCAATTTAATTTTGACATAGAGTGGGACTAATGCCCTTAAGATCATCAAGAGTATACCCAATAGCAGCGCGGTGCTTCTTCAGAGTTTTCAATAATCTCTCTTCCTCATGCTCTGAAAGGTTAGCACTAATAATAACAGGATATATCTTTTTCTCATCAAGATAAGCATATTTAAGAGTATCAGGTAACGGTTTAAGCTCAAACACGGGATCACCCTTGGGTGGAGGAGGATCCCCTAGGATTTCAACAGGTAAATTGTTTTTCAGAATAGGTTCCTGTTTAAAGAATACTTCATCTAATTCCCTTCTCTCATTCATAAACATATCATTTTCATGGTCTAGCAAGTATTGTTCTAAAGGATCACTAGGAGGTACGGAAATAGAAGCAAGACCAATAATTTCATCCTTACTAGGTAATTCTTCTTCACGGTGTTGTCTACTAAACTTAGAAAAATTAAATTCATGAGTCATATCATCTAAACCGATAGTAACAACATCTCTTTTGCAATCTATGGTAGCATTAACAGTGTTCAAGAAGGGTCTATCAAGTATAATGGGACAAAAGCTATCTTGTGGGGAACCAAGAACAAGAAAATCAGCAGGATATTTAGTTTTCCCACACAAGACTTCAACATCTCTAAAAATTCCCATCGGTGAAATAGTATCTCTATTGGCAAGTTTAATTGTAACATCAATTTCTTCTAACTCAACAGGTGCAATATCATGCATAATTTCTCTATAAAGGCTAATAGGTATTGCACTAGCACTAGCACCCATATCACATGAGCCATGATAACAATGATCTCCTATTTTAACAGAAATAATAGGCATGCCTACCACAAGTCTAGGTTTATCTTTATCATAAGGTTTAGCAATTCTAGCAGTTTCATCACAGAAATAAATAACATGCCCATCTATATTATCAGACAAAAGATCTTTAACAATAGCAATATTAGGTTCAACTTTAACTTGCTCAGGAGGTGTATATGTTTTAATATTGCTTTTACGAACTACAGTTGAAGCTTTAGCATGATCCTTTATCCTAACAGGGAAAGGTGGTTTCTCAACATAAGAAGTTGGAACAATAGGATCATTATAAGTGATAGTCTTTTCTTCAACATAAGCAGCAAAAGATTCATAGAAAGAAGCTACTATTTCAGAGTCAAGTCCATATTTAGTGCTAAATTTACGAAAAATATCGGTATCCATAAAAGATTTAACACAATCAAAACTAGGTGTCATACCTGACTCGTTACCATTGTCGAGGTCCCAATCTTCAAAGTTACGTTTAGTTCTTTCCAATAAATCCCATTTGAATTCAATAGTCTTCATCATAAAAGAGCCAGCACAAGAAGTATCAAGTATGGTGCGATTGTTACCAGAAAGCCGAGCATAAAATTTTTGAATAATCATTTCTCTTGAGAGCTCATGATTGGGGCATGAATATAACTTTGATTTAAGCCTCCCCCAAGCTTGAGCGATGCTTTCTCCTTCGCGAGGCCAAAAAATTATATATATAATTGCGATCATGATGAACAAGATGCATAGGATAAAACTTCTAATGAAATTCCAATTTCAATCGTTTGTAATTCCAAGACCTCATATCATCACATAGTCTATACCATGTTGATGCATCTCCCCTCAAAGATAAAGGGAAGACCTTCTTCTAACGCGGCCATCATAACTGTTTGTGGTCAGAAGATTTCCCCGCAGAATCTCCTAGATGGTCTGAAGGTTTGGGACGATGGGGGTTGGGACTGGCAGGTGCGCCAGCTTTCAGAATATGAGTTCGCAGTGGTCTTTCCCTCCAAGGACTGTCTAAGGATGATCTCCTCGTGCACTAGCTTTACTCTTCCTCTAAGCCAACTGGTGGTGTCAGTCAAAGCAGCTACTTGTGGTGCGAAGGCGGTTGGCCCTCTCACCAAGACTTGGGTGTTAGTGGATGACGTGCCAGTTGGTTTATGCTCTATGGAGTTCATGATGGCATTTGGTAATCTCATTGGCAAGCATGTGGAAGTTGATGCGGAGTCTTTGGGCAAGCTTGGTCCGATTCGTCTCAATGTGTGGTGTATTGATCCTGTCTGTGTTCATGGTGTCGTGGATGTTTTTCCATCTCCTGAGGGTGTGCGCTTACGAGTTCGGGTCGAGGGTGCTGATTTCCAT
>NC_041382.1:69399320-69419715 GCF_002162155.2 Triticum dicoccoides | reverse complement strand
CTCCTCCTTCCAACCCTTCTGATCATGATGACATGCAGGGGGATGGTTCGGCTGGGGGGCAAAACCCAAGTGGTGGCACGGATCCTCGTTTTACTCAGTCTGAATGGGATAAATTGGAGCCTGATGAAAAGGAGTTGCTCAAGGACAATGCCTCGGCTGCTAATCCTCATAACGATGGTTTGGCTCCTCGCGAGACTGCTGCTAGTAAGGGGACCCCCTTTTATGGTGTTTGCTCCAACGTGCCTACTCGTCTGCAGTCTCCATCCTTCTCTGGGATAGAGGATCTTCTCGCTCCCCCCCCACAATCCACCAAGCACTCAACTAAGAAGAAGAAGTCGGTTCGGAAATTTTCTGCTAAGAGCCGAGCATCTTCTACCTCCAAGCAATCTGTGGCGGGTCTGGCTCATCATCTGGGGTCTGCTTCAAGATCTGGCCCGGGGTCGGTGTCGCCTGTGCGGTGCTCCCCGTTGCTGCGCTCTCCGGCGTCCACAGCGCGCAAGGGCCGGCGCATGCGTGACTCTGACGTTTCGGTGGCGGTGCAGGCTGAGAGGCGCGCTGTGGCCAGGGACCTTCCTCCTCCAGGTTCGTCTGTCCAACCCCCTCTCCCTGCTTCCCCTATTCGCCTTGTTTTACCTGCGCTGTCGGATGATCATTTGCTTCATATTATGTCTGATGTTGGGGTGGCTGTTGAACTGGGGTTGGGATCCCCTTCTCGCCTTCTTTCTGTCATTAGGGCTAATGAGGTTGCCCAGGCAGCTATTGCCAAGGCCATGGAGGCCGCGGCTGTTGCCGGACCTGCTGGGGCCCAGGGTCAGTCTGGGGAAGGTGGAGCGAAAAATGGTTGTGGCCAGTCGCCTCCACCTCATGCTCAAGTTAAGAGAGGTCATTCCAAGCGCTCTAAGCCTTGTTTGGCCACGTGCAGATCGATCCTCCGTATTAAAAACCTTTCCTATAAATGAAAGCTCTCTTTTGGAACGTTCGAGGTTTCGGTGCTAGGGGGCGCCGAGACCATATTCATGACTTGGTTTGCGGAGAGCATATTGACATTTTAGGGTTGGTTGAAACGTTTAAGGAATCCTTTTCCTCTCCTGAACTGTCTGCGGTGGCTGGCATGGACAGGTTCAACTCGCACTTTCTCCCTCCTTCAGGCCATTCTGGGGGCATCTTGATAGGGTCTAAACGGGACGTGTTTGATTTCATTACCTTTGATCATGGCATCTTTCGGGCTAGCTGCGTGGTTCATCATCGCCAGCTTAACAAATTATGGGAATTTTTGGTGGTTTATGGCCCCACGGACCAATCTCTTGTCCCTTTGTTTTTGGATGAACTTTCAATTAAGATTGAATCCTCTAATATTCCTCTTCTAATTGGTTGTGATTTCAATTTGTTACGCACCCCGGCGGATAAAAATAGCCCTAATTTTTCTTGGCCTCTTGCCAATGCTTTTAATGAGTTCATTAGTAATTGCGCGCTCCGTGACCTCCCTAGGGTGGGGGCACGGTTCACCTGGTCTAACCATCAGTCCTCTCCTGTTCGGTTGGTGTTGGATCGGGTCTTTGTCTGTGATAGGTGGGATTCACTTTTCCCCCGTGCTGTGCTGAAAGCCAGGCCTGTGGTTGGCTTCGATCATGTCCCCCTCGTCGTGGATGTGGGCATCCTTTCCCTTGTGTCGCCTTCCCGCTTCCAATTTGATGCCTCTTGGCTTGTAGTGGAAGGATTCTGTGAGATGATGGCTTCCAAGATCTCTAATCTTCTTTCCTCCCCTCGCCGTTCCTTTGGCCCCATGGATGACTGGCATAAGGTGTCATATGAGCTTCGTAAATTCTTAAGGGGATGGTCTCGGAATAGGGCAGTCGAGCTCCGTAGAGAAAAGGCGACCCTTGAATCTCAACTCCGGGATCTGGACCACTCTACTGACTTGTCTGGGCTCTCCGCTTCTCAATGGGCTACTCGTTACTCCCTGGAAGATGCTTTGATGCTGCTGCACTAGCAGTCAAAAATTTACTGGCGTCAGCGTGGTGCCCTTAATTGGACCTTGAAGGGTGATGCTATGACGGCTTATTTCTTCGCGATCGCCAATGGTAGACGCCGGAGATGCTTCATTGGCAGTCTTTTGATTGATGGCGTCAGAGCCTTGGACCAGTCTCTCATTATGAATCACATTGGTGGGTTTTACTCCAATCTCCTCGGCTCTAAGCCGGATCCTGGGCTTGCCCTCTCCTCTGACTTCTGGGATGCGGGTTGTAAGATTTCTCCGGATGAGAACATGGGACTGATGGTTCCTTTATCTGACGAGGAGATCTGGCAGGTGATTAGTTTGGCTAATCCGAGCGCTGCCTCTGGGCCTGATGGTTTCTCGATTCCCTTCTTTAAGAAATTTTGGCTGCAGTTGCGGGCTCACGTGTGTAAGATCATCCAAGGTTTCTGGTTGGGGGTGGTGGATATCTCTCGTCTTCACTATGCTGTCATTACTCTTATTCCTGAAGTCAAGGGAGCAGACTTGATTTCGCAGTTTAGGCCTATTGCCCTTACCAATAATTTCACCAAATTCCCTGCCAAAGGGCTAGCCACTCGCCTCTCTCCCATTGCCCATCGTACCATCAGTCCTTTTCAATCGGCTTTTATTAAAGGTCGTTTCATCTTGGATGGGGTTCTTTGCCTTCATGAAATTGTGCATGACCTTAAGACTCGTAAATTGAAAGTGGTGATTCTTAAACTCGATTTTGAGAAGGCCTACGATTCGGTGAGCTGGCCTTTTTTGTGTAGGGTCTTGCTATCTAAAGGGTTTGAGGGGCCCCTTGTTCATAGAATCATGCAGTTGGTCTCGGGAGGCCATACTACCATCTCTGTTAATGGTCAGGTTAGTAATTTTTGCCAATGGTAGGGGCCTTCGGCAAGGTGATCCCGCCTCGCCCATTTTGTTCAACTTCGTTGTGGATGCCTTATCCCGCTTGCTTTCTAGGGCAGCAGCGTATGGGCACATCTCTCCGGTTAGCTGTAATCTTCTTCCCCAAGGGATGACCCACCTTTAGTATGTGGATGACACTATCATTATGGTTGTGCTGAATGATGCCTGCCTCGCTCATCTCAAATTTATTCTCCTCTGCTTCGAGGCGATGTCGGGCCTTAAGATAAACTTTGCCAAGAGCGAAGTGAGTGTTCCTGGCGTGGACGAGTCGGAAGCTGTGCGAGTGGCACATCTTCTTAATTGTAAGCTAGGGTCTTTCCCTTTCAGATATTTGGGCCTTCCCATATCCCCGGATGTGCTTCATGCGAAAGAATTTGCCCCGGTAGTCACAAAGGTGGGCAACAGGGTCCTTCCCTGGCGTGGTAGGTATAATTCCAATGCGGGTAAAGTGGCTTTGGTCAATGCTTGTCTGTCCTCCCTCCCCATGTTCCTGATGGGCTTCTACCTCTTATTGGTTGGGACACATGCTGGTTTTGATAAACACCATGGGGCGTTCTACTGGAACGCTGCTGATAATCGCTGTAAATATCGCTTTGTTAAATGGAAGTTGTGTAGGCCCCAAAACCTTGGGGGTTAGGGATTATTAACACTTCCATCATGAACCAATGTTTGTTGATCAAATGGTGGTGGAAGATTATGAGTGCTGAGGACCAGCCCCTTTGGCTGTCTATTCTTAAGGCTAAATATTCCCCTTCCTCGAGCCCGATGTTTGCTCACTCGCGGGGTGGCTCTCAGTTTTGGAAGTCCCTGGTCAAAGTTAGGCCTGTTTTCTAGTCTTTTGTTAAGTTTGTAGTTGGGGATGGTTCCTCTATTAGGTTTTGGCTGGACTGGTGGTGTGGAGACTCACCCCTCTCGGTGACTTTCCCCACCTCATTTTCTTATTGCTCTGTTCCGAATATTTCTATTGCGGAGTTGACTTCCCATGGGTGGAACCTGGCCTTCTGTCGATCCTTGTCGCCTGTAGAGTTTGAAGACTGGCAATGCCTTACTGCCTTCTTCCCTACGCTCTTGACGAACAGGGATTCGGTGTTTTGGCCGTTGTCTGCCTCTGGGCGCTTCTCTGTTAAGTCACTCTACTCTAAGCTTGTTGGTGGCACGCCTACTAATCGTTTTCCCCAGATTTGGAAGGCACGGATTCCCCCTAAGATTAAGATTTTCTTATGGCAAGCCTTCAGAGGCTGGCTGCCTTCGGGTGATCAGATTCGTAAGAGAAATGGGCCGGGATCCCAATTCTGTGCTTTGTGCGGTGCTGTGGAGGATGCGGAGCTTATCTTTTCCCACTATGTCTTGGCTAAGCTCATTTGGAGTTGCGTGATGGATTGGCTTCTTGTCTCTTGGGCCCCTTCCTCCTTTGCCGAGCTGCGCAGCTTAGCAAGCAACCTTTCCGGCATCTCCAGACGTATCTTTTGGGTGGGCCTGGGGGCTTTTTGTTGGTCCCTTTGGACGACTAGGAACAAATTTACTATTGAGCACGTGTTTCCGGCTAAACCTGCTGATTGCTTATTTAAATCATGTGCTTTCTTGCAGCAGTGGAGATCATTGACTGAGGTTGACGACCAGGATGCGCTCTCTATGCTGATCTCCAAAGTTCGGGCTTCGGCTTCTCAGTTATGCAGACAAGAGCAGGATGATTTGTTGCATTTCTTTTGGGCCGACATTTTAGCTTTATTTGGGCCTTTCTCTTCCGGCCTGCGTGCCGTGTACTGGAGAGGGAGCCATGTACCTGACTGTCTTCTCTTTCGTTTGAACCGTCGTTGGGGTCTGGCTGGTGTGTGGTACGTTCTGTTATGTGGTTGCTACCTGCCTTATGGCTTTATTTATAAAGACCGGCGTATGCCTTTCCTCTAAAAAACAAGGTTTGCTTGCTCTGGTGAGGGATGGCAATGACAGTGACGCGTCTTTGGCTCGCTCCAGCAATTATAGTCGTCGTTAGGTGGTCTACGAACTTGGATGTAATTTATGTAATTTCTGGTATTCCTTGTACTACCACGATAGTTGATGAATAGATCAAAAAAAATTTGTAAAAAGAAAGATTAATAGTTTTTGACAAGAAAATGATTAATAGTTGTTGACAAAAAGTTAGTCAGTCTCCAAAGTGATGGAATTGCATAATGCCAATGCCAGCAACATGAAGACCCACTAAACATGGGCCGGAGCTCCGCCTCCTCCACACTCGAGCACATTATGTAGAATGATTTAGACTTTGCGTGCTCCATCCATGGGCGTCAGGCGATTGTGCTGAGTTCCGACGGACGCGAAAGCGATGACTCCCATGTCCACAACGTCGGGTTCCGACCGACATGCACTACAACACGGATGAGGTTACGAGGCATTATAAAATGCCTTTGTATGAATTGAAAACGCCTTCAATTCTCTTTCGAGGCGTTTACGAAGAATGCTAGAGTTGGTCATCAACGGCATTTTTAAGAAACGCCTCGGAAGCTCCCTGGCAATTCCAGATAGCGCCGCTAAGTGTAAAAAACCCACGATTAATTAATGATTGAAACTATGCTATGTATCTTCTCAGCTGGATGTCTAAGTTGTTGTGGAACTGTGCACACATTTCTTCCTTTTAAACACGTCCAACTCTTGTTAGCTAAGTAGTATGGGACTAAATTGATCGGTTGAGTAAATAGCATAAAACTACTACTTTACAGGTTAGGGTTCCAAAAAACTACCGGTTTTTAATTTTTCTCAGATAATTACCAAGTGAGCGGTCCGCTGTTTCAGAAAACCCAAATCGCAGAGTGTTTTTCAATTGATCACGATTATGATAGTTGGGCCCCACATGTAAGAGCTCTGATTGTTTGACCATTTGTTTGACCGTTAGGGGTGGGCCTGCACATAAATTTAAAAAAGCAATCAGGTCCCTACATTTTTTTCCAAAAATCAATCCGGTCCTACTCTAGATCAGCACAGCCATGGCGCTGGTCCTTTCACTCCCGAGCTCTCCTAACAGAATCTCGCGAGGCCGCCTCCTCCGGCCGGCGAGCCGCCCGCCGCCGGTGATCACCGGGGCTCAACCCCTGGCCGCTCCTCCACCTCACCTCCTTCTCCCCCTACGTTTCTCCGCCCGCCGCCGACCCGTGATGCACGACGCCGCTGCGCCAGTGGCCGCCTCTCTACGCCGGCTCCCCATGGCGTAGGGCGAGCCCTGGCGACCCCGTGGCAGGAGGCGACCACCAGCCGGTCTCGATGGCGAGCGGCAGTGCAGTGACCCGAGCGGAGCCCCGTGGCGGGCGGCGGCCCTCAGCGGCTCCCATTGGCGCGCGGCGACGCGGCGACCCGAGCGGAGCCCATGGCGGGCGGCGGCCCTCAGCGGCTCCCGTTGGCGCACAGCGACCCGTGCCGGAGCCCCATGGCGTGCGGCGGAGACTCCAGGCGGCGCGCGGCAGGGTCGTCGGCCTTTGGTATGCCTCCTCGTCTCCACCTTGTCATCAGGAGCTCCGACGAGCTTCTACCAGCGGCAGCAGCGGAGGAAGGGGGGTCGAAGTGGCATAGGGCGGTGGCCAGACGTGGCACAGGACGGCGGCATGGGCCAGCAGTGTGCCAGCGGCCATGGCGGATCTGTGATGTTCTTGACGAGCATCAAGAGTGGAGGAGAAGGGAGGCAAAGGGGGGAAGAGGAAGATAAAGAAGAGACACTGACATGTGGGCCCCACATGTCAGTTAACGGTCAAACTAACGGTCAAACTAACGCTTCGTTTAGGTGTGGGCTCGACTTGTCATAATTGTGATCAATTGATAAGCACTCGGCGATTTGGGTTTTCTGAGACAGCGGACCACTCACTTGGTAGTTATCTGAGAAAAATTAAAAACCGGTAGTTTTTTGGAACCCTAGCCTGTAAAATAGTAGTTTTATGCTATTTACTCTGATCGGCTGTGTGGAAAGCTCAGCCAGAAACAAAAAAAAACTTAGTTAAATGACAATAACAGGATTTGAACCCGCACCATTCGGTGGTAGCCTCGCATTCACAACCAATAGAACTAATCCGAAGTTGTAATTTTCTACGGAATCAATATCATAAATAATGATGATCTCGTCGTCATCAACCTCCAGCCACTGCTGTCGCTAATGTCCCCAGTCCCCACCAGGAACTTTCACGCCACCTTAGACAAGTGAACAATTCTTCAGTTCCCTGGAGCCTTGGAGTAGTCAGATTCTTCCGAACCAAATTCCAAAGAATCTGCAGACTAGCATGTCCCCCAATCAAAAATCATTACGCAGCTCATCTCCGATATGTCAATAATCTCATCGCCGGTGGATTGAACGACGACGGCCAAGAGAGAGAGACTCATGCAAGCTTGAACACTGAATGTCGCGTTGCAGCAGCACAGCAACCCGCATCAGCCGCAATATATGGCCAATTTGCCGCTGTCGGCCCTGCCACGCTGCATCAATCAAAGGCATTTTGCTAATACGCCTCCAATCTGCAACAATCCAAGGCGTTTTCCAAAAGTGCCTCGCCAAAGCTACATCAACCAAGGTGCTTTTCTCTAACGCCTTCAAAGCTGCATCAATCTGAGGTATTTTTTTGAAACACTACCTTTAGACACGATTTTGAGGCATTTACAAAGTGTCCTTATAAAAATGCCTTCAATTAACAACCGTGGTGTAGTGACGACGGACGGCACGCATCGCCGGGCGAAAGGACACGGTCCTGTCGGTTTCCTGGCTAGGTCCAGCCGGTTGCACAACAAGACGGGGCGGTGTTGTGGCAGCGAACAACATTTTATGTCGATTGGAGTTCTATTGCAGATTGATTGAGAGTTAATCAGTCATTGGTAGTTGGACAAAACCCGAGGGGCCAAAAATGGACACCGAAAATCATGGAGCCCCTGTCGAGGCGACAGGAGGGTGAGGCCCGAAGGCCCGAGGGGCCGGCCCACCGGCGGACAACCTCGGCGACTGGAGAAGAGAGGATAGAGACACCGAGGGTGGTAGGGAGTCGGAGCCGGCAGTGGGCCTGTTGAGGCTCCGCGAGGCATGGCTGCGAATGAGGAAAGAGAGTAAGCAGATCGGCATGGAAAAGGAGAAGATCGGCATGTTCCGATCTGGGATCGTGGGGAAGGTACAGGCAATTGATGGTGTAGCCATGAAAAGGATCGGGGAGAGATTGCAAGCCAAGAGGAAAGATCTGGATCAAGGGAGGGGAAGGAAAGTCTCTAGGGTTTGGGCTCCAGAATCATTCTGCTCAAAGGATAGGGATCCCCCGGATAAGCTCAAAGGATCACCAGTATCGGACGACAGGGCAAGGAATCAAGAGGAAGGAAGGATATCACCCACAAGGATCACGGAATCGCTGGGAGCAAATTGGGCAGAGGCCTGTTTAAAAAGAGGAGGCGAGCTGGAAGAACACACAAATCTCGCCTCTCCTCTGTCTGCAGGCGCGCTGTACGCTTTCACAAAACCACCAGTGATGGCGAACATGGAGTCCCGGAAAGACAAGGCCCCCATGGAAGGTGAGGCTGGTCCCAGCCTCGCGGGCGGGAGGAACATGATCGGGGCCCTGCTCCGCAGAGACAACTCCCGCAGCCAGGGAGATAGGGCGTCGATGAGGAGGCTTGGGGCGGGCAGTGACATCGTTGCCCCAAGATTCCCGACCCGCTACGCCCCCCGTGGGGAGGGGGTGGTGGAGCTGGACCTGACGAAGGAGCGAGCTGCCATGAACTACCGGTGGGTTGCTGTAGGCCTCTTCTTCTCGCCCCTGCCCTACAGCAATGAAGGGCTCTTCGGAGAGCTCAAGGGCAAGTGGGGTCTCCACGGGGGCATGGACTACAAGCCCCTGAAGAACAATCGCTTCCTCGTCGAATTCGAGCGGGAGGGGGACCGGCGTTTCATCCTCAACAATGGCCCTTGGACTCGCCAGGGGGATGCCTTCCTCATGGTTACGGTGGATGGCGGCGCCCCGCCAGGCGAGGTGGAGGTTGCACACATGCCCATCTGGGTGTGTGTCCATGATGTTCCCCCCATTATGCTCGATGAAGGTGTCGCGTGGAAACTCGGAGCGCAGTTGGGAGAGATTTTGGAAGTAGATACTGATAGCAGGGGCAAGATATGGGGAGATTTCATTAGGATCCGCATCAATCATGATGTTGATGAGCCCCTCAGAGATAGGATAAAATCCCGTGATAAACCTAGCGATAAGGTGTTCTCTCTAGAGGTTAAGTATGAAAGGGTGCCGTGTTTTTGCAGTTACTGTGGGTATATTGGGCATGGCCAACGCGACTGTAAGTTGCCGGAGGACCTCCATGAGATGAGGTTCACGGCAACAATGTGTGCCTCCCCATATAAGAAAAGCAGTAGTAGAGGGGGCTTTGTGGCTCCTGTGGCGAATAGCGCGCGTCGCCTCGTTAGTTTTGGGAGAGAAGTTCACAGAGGGAAGAGCTCAAATCATGAGAAGAGGGCCTGCGAGAAGATCCCGGAGGAGGTGCTACTAAATCCGCAAGTGCAGGCGGCTATTGCTGTTGTAAGTGCTCTCAGGGTCTCTGATGATAGCGGCCCCCCAAGGTCATCTACACCAACATTGACCAAGAGACCTGATGGGGTCGGGATCGTTGCTAGGCAAACCGTGGCGAGCACGCCCCTTTCTGGAGGAGTGGGTGCCCTACTGGATCAGAGCCTACCCCCTCGTACCATGGGGGCAGATCAGACGGAAGGTCAGGCCGACGCTGTGGACAATTCAGTTCCAAGCAAGTCAGGTGGAAAAGCTCCCATGGTTAACCTCGAGCTTGGACTGGCGCAGGAGCAGGCTTATCCGGACCTTGAAGAGGGCAGCGATGTGTTGCCCAGGAGCGAAGGCACAAAGGTCGATGAGGATGCGGGAGAGACCACTGAGGAGCTGCTGGTCCCTCCTGGTTTTGGGCCAGCTCCTCGCTTCACAAAGCAGCAGATTGTGTGGACGGTGGAGGGCTTGTTCAACCGTAGGGTGATAAAGGACAGTAGGTCAAAGAAAAGAGCCGGACAGGTGCACTCGATTCTGGGAAAAAGGGGTGGGTGTGATGAGCTTGTTGTCGAAGCTCCAGTGGAGGCTGAGTCTGATGGGGGACCGGACAAGTTCAGGAAGGTGTGGCGGCTAGCATGGTGAAAGAGGGATCTGCGGACAGCAAGGAAGCGACCGGGCAGGGGGCTCCCGGTGACCTGGTGGGTGCCAAGGGCGGCGCCCACCAGGAGCCATGACGATCATGAGCTGGAACTGTCGAGGCCTCGGGCAACCTCGTACAGTTCAAGAACTAGTGTGTCTTGTACACACACATAAGCCCAAGCTCATCTTCCTTACTGAAACGCGGCAGAATAACAAGTTTGTTACAAACCTAAAGTGGAGGCTGGGTCTCCGCCATTGTATCACGCAACCCGGCATTGGTAAAGGTGCCGGCATTGCTCTATTCTATGATGATAGTGTGGAAATAAAAAAGATTGCCACGGGGACGAGGTATATTGATGTGTTGGTCAGGCTTGATGTTCATGGCCCCCAATGGAGGGGAACTTTTGTTTATGGGGAACCTAAAGCACATGAGCGTCATCACATGTGGTCACTCCTGAGAAGAATCAAAGACACAAGCAACTTGGCGTGGCTCATGACCGGGGATTTCAATGAAACTATGTGGCAGTCTGAACATTTTTCAGCCGCTAAGAGGTCAGAAAGATATATGTGCAATTTCAGGGAGGTGTTGTCCGACTGTAATCTCTTCGATCTGGGCTTCAAAGGGCCGAGATGGACCTACAACAACAAGCAGCAGGGCAACAACAATGTCCGAGCGAGGCTGGACAGGTTCGTCGCTTCTCCGTCATGGTCGGACCTGTTCAAAAACGCATCTGTGGATCATATTTGTTCTTCGCGCTCAGATCATCTCACTATTATTTTGAGGGTGGGGCACAGGAAAGAATGGAGGCCAGTGGTACAGGGTAGACAGAGCAGCTTCAGATATGAGGAGATGTGGGAAAGGGTGGAGTCGCTTCAGCCAACTATAACTGCATCTTGGGGCAAGTTCGGGCCGGCCGCCAGTTTACATATGATAGGCGCAAAACTGCAGAACATGCAAAAAGAGCTATCTGAGTGGGCCAAGCGAGATTTTGGCTCGGTACAACGGAAGACAGCAGAAATCAGGAAAAGGTTAAGAAGAATCTGTTGTGCCACCCCAACGGCTGCTCTGGAGGTGGAAGCAGCCAAGCTCTCAAAGGATCTAGACGAGCTGCTCCTAAGAGAGGAATTAATGTGGAGACAGAGATCTAGAGTGACATACCTGCGTGAGGGGGATAGGAATACGAAGTGGTTTCAGCGAAAAGCTACTTGGCGTCAGAAGAAGAATGCTATTCAAAAATTAAGAGACACAGATGGCAATTGGGTCGAGGACACTAGCGGTCTGCATGCAATAACGAAGGCCTTTTTTTGCAACCTGTACACTTGTGAGGAGAACACCGACCCAATAGATATCTTGGAGCTGGTGACAACTAGGGTTTAGGGTGACATGAACAAAGATCTAACAAAGCCGTTCTCCGACGAGGAAATTAGCGATGCTCTTTTTCAGATTGGCCCTCTGAAAGCACCTCGACCAGATGGGTTCCCAGCTCGTTTCTTCCAAAGAAACTTGGGAGATATGAAGGATGATGTGATCAAGAGCGTACGGAGTTTCCTTGTGGATAGTGTCATGCCTGAAGGAATAAACGACACAGTGATCGTGCTTATCCCAAAAGGAAAAGACCCGCAGTCTCTTAAGGATTTCAGACCTATTAGTTTGTGCAACGTCATATACAAGGTCATCTCCAAGTGTCTTGTAAATCGCCTGCGTCCTATTCTAGACGAGATCATCTCAGAAACCCAGAGCGCTTTCATACCGGGCAGAATGATTACGGATAATGCCATCATTGCCTTTGAGTGTTTCCATAAGATTCAACACTGCAAGAATGTGAACGACAACTACTGCGCTTACAAACTGGACCTAGCCAAGGCTTATGACAGAGTGGATTGGGGTTTCTTGGAAGGGGTGCTCCAAAAAGTTGGCTTTTGCTCCAAATGGACTCAATGGGTGATGCAATGTATCAAATTAGTGAGATACTCGGTGAAGTGCAATGGAGAGCCGCTGGAGCCGTTCTTACCCTCCCGGGGGCTGCGGCAAGGGGACCCGTTAAGTCCTTATCTTTTCCTCTTTATTGCAGATGGTTTGGTGCTTTTGCTGAAGAAGGAGCTGGCTGAGAACAATATCAACCCTATCAAGATTGCTAGAAATAGCCCGGGCATTTCAAATCTACTTTTTGCGGATGATAGCTTGATCTTCTTTAAAGCGGTGCCAGAACAAGCCGCAACGATCAAGAAAGTGTTGGATACTTTCCAAAGGTGCACCGGGCAGCTTCTCAGTTCTAACAAATGCTCTCTACTGTTCAGCGAAATCTGCCCACCGGAAAGAAGAGAGGCAATCAAGAACATCCTGGGTGTGGTTTCGGTTTCTTTCGAAAGCAAATACCTAGGCTTACCTACCCCTGAGGGGAAGATGAAGGAGGATCAGTTTCAGCCTATTTTGGATAGATTCGGTAAGAGATGCAGCGATTGGTCTGAGAAGTTTATGTCCTTTGCTGCAAAAGAAGTTCATGCGAAATGAGTTGTGCAGGCACTCCCAACTTTCACCATGAGTGTCTTCTTGCTCTCCAAAGGCTTTTGTGACAAATACGAGAAAATGATAAGGGACTTCTGGTGGGGTGACACGGAGGGACAGAGAAAGGTACATTGGATGTCTTATGATTGTATGACAAAACCAAAAAGAGCCGGGGGCATTGGCTTTAGAGACATGCATTTGTTTAACCAAGCACTGCTGGCCAAGCAAGGTTGGAGGCTCCTGCAAAAGCCAGACAGTCTGTGTGCGAGAGTGCTAAAATCTAAATACTACCCTAATGGAAATCTGTTGGATACGGTGTTTGCACATGATGCCTCACCGGTGTGGCGAGCTATTGAGTTCGGCTTGGAACTACTGAAGAAGGGGCTTATATGGAGGGTGGGAGATGGAAAAAGTATACAGATCCAAAGGGACCAATGGATCCCGAGAAAGGAAGGCCTCATGACAGCCGCTTTTGTGATGCGTTCCCGGATCAGATGGGTTAACCAACTCATGGTACCAGATAGGAAAGCATGGAATGAAACGCTCATCAGACAAATTTTCCACCCCTTCGATGCTGATGAGATATGCAAACTCAGCATTCCAACCTCGGAGGTAGGCGATTGTATTGCCTGGCACCATGAGAAAAACGGTGTTTTCTCGGTTAAGAGCGCTTACAAGCTGGCCGCGGCCATACAGGATCAGTCGGCTCAGAATCCTTCGAGCTCTACCAGGGAATCGTATGACAGAAGCATTTGGGATCTTATTTGGAAGGCAAAGGACCCCGGCAAGGTCCGTATCTTTGCATGGAGGATTGCGACAAATACTCTGGCTACCAAGAAAATAAATGGAAGAGAACTTTGGAAGTGGATGCCACATGCAGCATTTGTGGAAACGGTGAGGAGGATGAACACCATGCAGTCATAACTTGCACCAAAAGCCGGGCCTTGAGAGCAGAGATGAGGAAGATCTGGGTGTTACCGGCTGAGCAAAAGCTAAGAAATACCGGAACAGACTGGCTACAAGTGGCCCTCGATGCAGAAAACGAAGAGGTGCGCGCCAAGCTACTATTACTCCTATGGCGTTGCTGGCATCATAGGGAAGACTGCATGCGCCAAGATGGAAAAGAATCTATCAGGGGATCTGTGTTGTTTCTGCAGAAGTACGAGGAGGACCTGAGGTCAGCGACTGGGACCAATGACAGTCATGGCGTTTCCAAGAAGGCGGGAGTGGATGGAGGAGCCCGCCTTGAGGGACCAACACTCCAAGGTGACAAGTTGTCTGCACCGAATCGGGGAACGTCCAAAATCAATTGTGATGCCGCTTTCAAAGCTGTAACTGGAGAGAGCACAGCCGGTGTGATTGCTAGGGACCATAGAGGACTGGTATTTCTTTTAGTCTGCAAAAAGTTGCCGGTCTGTAGCAGTGTAGAAGAGGCAGAAGCTAGAGCTGCCCTGGTCGGGCTCATGACAATGAGCAAATATTATAATGGGGAGGTGGTGCTCGAGATGGACAATCAAAACGTCATTGCTAAGTTAAACTCAAAGCTTCCACCCCGCTCGGACCGCTATGGACTCATCATGCACATAAAAGATGTGATGAAGAGATTTATCGCTTGCAGAATCCAGTATGTGAAGAGGAAGTGTAATGAGCTGGCGCATGGTTTGGCGGCTCTAACCAGGAGTACAGGCGACCAACTGGTGATTGCAGATGTTCCGCAGAGTCTTCGATCCCTGATGTTGGCCGAGTTAAGTGCTCCTTCTGAGTAGTTTGTACTACTCTGATCTCAAAAAAATCAGTCATTGGTAGTTACGGATATATAATTGCAGGTTGGTGATGTTTGTCGATTCGTTTTTTCTTATACACTAGTAGAAAAGGGGGCAACGGTCCAGGCCCGGTCAGCCCATTAGTCCCGGTTCAGTCCAGAACCGGGACCAATGGGGGCATTGGACCCGGTTCGTGAGCCCAGGGGGCCGGCCGGGCCACGTTGGCCATTGGTCCCGGTTCATCTGGACCTTTTGATCCCGGTTGGTGGGACGAACTGGGACCAGTGGGCCTCGCGCCTGGCCCACCACCATTGGTCTCGGTTGGTGGTTTGAACCGGGACCAAAGGCTCCCCTTTAGTCCCGGTTCATGCCACCAACCGGGACCAATGAGGTGCCTATATATACCCCCTCGCGTAAGAGCAGAGCACACTGCTCTGTTTTTTTCTGGCCGAGGGGGAGAGGGCTTGGTGGTGCTCTAGCTCACCTCCTATGCACACAAGGTGTTCGATGGAATGCCCGAGCCACACTACTTAAGCTTTCTCCTCTCCAAGCTCGACCTCCAAGCTCCATTTTCCTCAATATTTGTCTAGGTTTAGCGGTCCGTCATGCCCCGTCCCCGTCTTCACCGCCGTCGATCACCCGCGCCGAGCTCATCGCCGGCACCACCGTGGTGAGCCTCTTGTTCTTATCTTCTTTCTGAAAGGAAAAATATTCTTACTTGTATGTTTACATAGATAATTGTATTATTTTCTTACTTTTATTATTGCATCTTATATAGCGCGATGGTTTTGGTATCCGCCCCCGTCGGCCCTCGTCCTGTCTATGATTCGGATGTGGTATATATATTATCTTTATAACTATTGGTTCATTTATTGTTTATGAAAATTATGCCGACCAACGTGACATAGATTTTATTTATGTAGGATGTATGTGAATCGGAAATTCCAACCGACCCTATTGTCGAGAGGTTAAATTTAGTTGAAGAAGAAAACAATTTGTTGAAGGAAAAAATAAAAAAAATTGAGGAGAAGATGATATTGGAGTTGCATGTTGCGGATGTCGTCGATGATCACAAGATCAAGATGGATGCAATGCGCTTGAAGATTAGAAAGATTAGAAAATATGTCATTCATACCGAGGCTTGGTATCATTATGCCGTTGGATCAATTGTTACCTTGGTTGCGATTATGATCGCATTTGTTTTCGCATTGAAATGTTTTACATAGTTTCAATGTATGGTTTAATTAATTAGATGCTCTGGAGAGCTATATGTTGTTAGATGAGAACTATGTATGTACTTTGGTTTTAATGTGATGATGAACTTCTATTAATTTGGACACTTAATTATATATAATACACGCAGATGAACCGGCAATAGATGTACGGTGACAGACACACCTCCGAGTACATTAAGGGCGTGCATGAGTTTCTCGATGCGGCTGAGGCAAACAAGCAGAATGGTTTTATGTGTTGTCCATGCACTGAATGTGGGAATACAAGGTCTTACTCTAACCGAAAAATCCTTCACTCCCACCTGCTTTACAAGGGTTTCATGCCACACTATAATGTTTGGACGAGGCACGGAGAAATAGGGGTTATGATGGAAGACGGCGAAGAAGAAGAGTACGATGACAACTATGTGCCCCCTGTATACGGTGATGCTGCAACGGGGGGAGCTGGTGAAGATCAAGAGGAACCAGACGATGTGCCCAATGATGCTGCAATAGGTGAAGCTGCTGAAGATCAAGAGGAACCAGACGATGTGCCCGATGATGATGATCTCCGCCGGGTCATTGTCGATGCAAGGACGCAATGCGAAAGTCAAAAGGAGAAGCTGAAGTTCGATCGCATATTAGAGGATCACAAAAAAGGGTTGTACCACAATTGCGAAGATAGCAACACAAAGCTCGGTACCATACTGGAATTGCTGCAGTGGAAGGCAGAGAATGTTGTGGCTGACAAAGGATTTGAGAAGCTACTGAAAATATTGAAGAAGAAGCTTCCAAAGGATAACGAATTGCCCGACAGTACATATGCAACAAAGAAGGCCGTATGCCCTCTAGGATTGGAGGTGGAGAAGATACATGCATGCCCTAATGACTGAATCCTCTACCGCGGTGCATACAAGGATCTGAACGCATGTCCGGTATGCGGTGCATTGCGGTATAAGATCAGACGAGATGACCCTGGTGATGTTGATGGCGAGCCCCCCAGGAAGAGGATTCTTGCGAAGGTGATGTGGTATGCTCCTATAATACCACGGTTGAAACGTCTGTTCAAAAACGAAGAGCATGCCAAGTTGATGCGATGGCACAGTGAGGACCGGAAGAAAGACGGGAAGTTGAGAGCACCCGCTGACGGGTCGCAGTGGAGAAAAATCGAGAGAAAGTACTGGGATGAGTTTGCAAAGGACCCAAGGAATGTATGGTTTGCTTTAAGCGCGGATGGCACTAATCCTTTCGGGGAGCAGAGCAGCAATCACAGCACATGGCTCGTGACTCTATGTATGTATAACCTTCCTCCTTGTATGTGCATGAAGCGGAAGTTCATTATGATGCCAGTTCTCATCCAAGGCCCTAAGCAACCCGGCAATGACATTGATGTGTAACTAAGGCCATTAGTTGAAGAACTTTTACAGGTGTGGAATGGAAACAGTGTACGTACGTGGGATGAGCACAGACAGGAGAAATTTAACCTAAAGGCATTGCTATTCGTGACCATCAACGATTGGCCCGCTCTCAGTAACCTTTCAGGACAGACAAACAAAGGATACCACGCATGCACGCACTGTTTAGATGACACTGAAAGTATATACCTGGACAAATGCAGGAAGAATGTGTACCTGGGCCATCGTCGATTTCTTCCGACCAACGAACAATGTCGAAAAAAAGGCAAGCATTTCAAAGGCGAGGCAGATCACCGGAAGAAGCCCGCCATGCGTACCGGTGATCACGTACTTGCTATGGTCAATGATTTACACGTAATCTTTGAAAAGGGTCCCGGCGGACTAGCTGTTCCGAATGACGCTGAGGGACACGCACCCATGTGGAAGAAGAAATCTATATTTTGGGACCTACCCTACTGGAAAGACCTAGAGGTCCGATCTTCAATCGACGTGATGCATGTGATGAAGAACCTTTGCGTGAACCTTCTAGGGTTCTTGGGCGTGTATGGGAAGACAAAAGATACACCTGAGGCACGGGAGGACCTGCAACGTTTGCACGAAAAAGATGGCATGCCTCCGAAGCAGTATAAAGGTCCTGCTAGCTATGCTCTTACGAAAGAAGAGAAAGAAATCTTCTTTGAATGCCTGCTCAGTATGAAGGTCACGACTGGCTTCTCATCGAATATAAAGGGAATAATAAATATGCCAGAGAAAAAGTTTCAGAACCTAAAGTCTCATGACTGCCACGTGATTATGACGCAACTGCTTCCTGTTGCATTGAGGGGGTTTCTACCGGAAAACGTCCGATTAGCCATTGTGAAGCTATGTGCATTCCTCAATGCAATCTCTCAGAAGGTGATCGATTCAAAAATCGTACCAAGGCTAAGGAGTGATGTGGCACAATGTCTTGTCAGTTTCGAGCTGGTGTTCCCACCATCCTTCTTCAATATCATGACGCACGTCCTAGTTCATCTAGTCGACGAGATTGTCATCCTGGGGCCCGTATTTCTACACAATATGTTCCCTTTGAGAGGTTCATGGGAGTCCTAAAGAAATATGTCGGTAACCGCGCTAGGACACAAGGAAGCATCTCCATGGGCCATCAAACAGAGGATGTTATCGGGTTTTGTGTTGACTTCATTCCTGGCCTTAAGAAGATAGGTCTCCCTAAATCGCGGTATGAGGGGAGACTGACTGGAAATGGCACTCTTGGAAGTGACTCAATAATATGTAGGGACGGATATTCTTGGTCTCAAGCACACTACAAAGTTCTACAGAACTCTACCTTGGTGACCCCGTATGTCGATGAACACAAGAACAGTCTGCGCTCCACACACCCGGAGCAGTGCGACGACTGGATTACATGTGAACACATCAGGACTTTTAGCAGTTGGTTGGAAACACGTCTCAGAGGTGACAACACTGTTTGTGATGAGTTGTACTTGTTGTCCATGGGACCATCTTTGACTGTATTGACTTACAGAGGATACGAGATACATGGGAATACATTTTACACGATCGCCCAAGATCAAAAGAGCACCAACCAAAACAGCGGTGTCCGCTTTGATGCAGCAACCGAGAGTGGAAAGGACACATATTATGGTTACATAGTGGACATATGGGAACTTGACTACGGACATGATTTTAAGGTCCCTTTGTTTAAGTGCAAATGGGTCAATCTGTCAGGCGGCGGGGTACAGGTAGACCCACAGTACGGAATGACAACAGTGGATCCGAAAAATCTTGGGTACACTGACGAACCGTTCGTCCTAGCCAATGAAGTGGCACAAGTTATCTATGTGAAGGACATGTCTACCAAACCGAGAAAAAGAAAAGATAAGGAAGCGAATACAATGATGAGCCAAAGCGCCACATAGTTCTTTCAGGAAAAAGGGATATCCTGGGAGTGGAGGGCAAGACAGACATGTCTGAAGATTATGAAAAGTTTTATGAAATTCCTCCCTTCAATGTCAAGGCTAACCCAAGCATCCTGATAAACAATGAAGATTATCCATGGTTACGACGCAATAAGAAAATGACACAAGCGAAGAAAAAGTGAAGACTTCCTCCCGCAACTATTATGATGATACCATGTCAACTTTGTCACACACAAGTATGCTATGCCAATTTTTTCAGAGTTCATTTGAAAACTATGAATTTAGGTCGAATTTTCTCTATAGGTGTATCTATGTTCATTTTTTTAGTAAAGTTAATCACAAACTTGTGATTCACACAAATTTCAAAGAATTCAAATTTCAACTATTCAAATTTGAAAACTAATGGCACTAACAGAAAGTTTATAGTTTTTCTAAAACTAATGGCACTAACAGAAAGTTTATAATTTTGCTGGCCTAAAAGCAAAAATAATTAAAAATGAAAAACTGATGGCACTAACAGAAAACAAAACAAAAAACTGAAAAAAATTAAAAATAGCAACAATAAATATTTTGTTGTAAGTAGAAACAAAATAAAATAAATAAAGCAACAAAGAAAACAAAAAAACTAAAAAAGTGTTTTCAAATTTGAGAACTAATGGCACTAACAGAAAGTTTATAATTTTTCTAAAACTAAAAGCAAAAAGAATTAAAAAATAAAGCAAAAAAACAAAAGAAAATAAATAATGCAGAAAGTTTATAATTTTTGTGACCTAAAAGAAAAAGAAATCACTAAAAAACTATAAGTATTTTGTTCTAAGTAGAAATGAAAAAACAAATAGTAAAAAAATGCCACCTACTGGGCCACCACGGCCTGAATACGACTAGAAGCCCATCCATGGGCTAGGATTCAGGCCCGTGGAAGGCCCAGCAGGCCCACAGGTATAGATGTGTGAGATTAGGCCCAAAGGCCTGCAGTTCTGAGGAGTTCGATGGAGAGGGCGGGGAAGCGGTTATAAACAGGTGCGGCCGCTCCTCAGCTAGCGAGGTGGGACTAAACATCCCACCGCATCGCGGCTTTGGCAGGCGCAGGCCTTTGGTCCCGGTTGATGGCACCAGCCGGGACTAAAGGGGGCATTGGTCACGGTTCGTGGCACAAATCGTGACCAATGCCCCCCTTTAGTCCCGGTTGGTGCCACCAACCGGGACCAAAGGCCGCCACTTCCCGCCCTTTGGCTGCTGAAAAGAGGTCTTTGGTCTTGGTTGGTGGCACCAACCAGGACTAAAGGTGGCATTGGTCCCGGTTGGTGCCACGAACCGGGACCAATGCTTCGTCTATATAACTAGCACTTGTGAAAATTTCCATTCAGTTCTTCTTCCCCGCCCGACGCCGCCAGGCTGCCCCTCTGCGCCTCGCCGTCGCCGTCATCGCCTTTGCCTCCGGCGTCGTCCCGCGCCGCCCAGACGCTGTCGCCACCCCGCGCCGCCCCGACTCCGTCGCCACGCGCCACCCCGCGTCGTCGCGGTCACCTCC
>NC_041382.1:69398502-69399117 GCF_002162155.2 Triticum dicoccoides | reverse complement strand
CGCCTCGCGTCGCCACCCCGACGCCGTCGCCGCCCCGCCTCTGCCTCGCCGTCGCCGCCCCGCGCCGCCGTCGCCTCTCGCTTTGGTCAGGGCCGGCACCTCCCCCCTCTTCCCCCCTATTTTTTTTTGCAAATTCATATATGTTTTTTTCCTGATTATATGTATATGTATAATATATGTATGTGTGTATATGTATGCAAAAGATAGATTAACAGAAATATAGTATTTTTTTTCTGTTCATAGATTTTTTTGGTGATATTGATTATTGTAAATATGCAAATGTTTGCATATTCATATGAACAATGAATTAGGCAAAACCTTTACTTTTTTTCTAAAATTTCTATTTGAACATTATTACAAAAACAAGCAATACTACTTCATGTATTTTTAAGAAGGAAGAAGAAGAAAAATAATGAGAGGAAAAAGGAAATAAGAAGAGGAAGAAAGGAGAAGAAGAGGGGAGAGGAAGACGAGGAGAAATAAATAAGAAGAAGAAAAAAGAAGAAAAAGAAGAGGAGAAGAAGAAAGGAATAGAGGAGAAGAAGAGAAAAATAGAATATATATTCTATTTTCTCTTTTCTCCTCTATTCCTTTCTTCTTCTCCTCTTTTTTTTC
>NC_041382.1:69383299-69398251 GCF_002162155.2 Triticum dicoccoides | reverse complement strand
CGATATACCCCCTCCCCGATAATATTATTTTCCCATGTACGTATGTCGTGTCGATATAAACTCCCGATAACTTCAACACGAGGGGGGTCGATATATATACCCCCTCCCCGATAATATTATTTTCCCGCATGTACGTATGTCGTGTCGATATAAACTCCTGATAACTTCAACACGCGGGGTGGGGTCGATATACCCCCTCCCGATAACTTCAACACGTGGGGGGTCGATATACCCCCTCCCTATAACTTCAACACGAGGGGGGGTCGAACATGAGAGGAAGAAGAGGATAAAAAAAGAAGAGGAAGAAGAAAAAAAAGAGGAGAAGAAAGAATAGAGGAGATTATTCTCCTCTATTCTTTCTTCTCCTCTTTTTATTCTCCTCTATTCTTTCTTCTCCTCTTTTTTTTCTTCTTCTTCCTCTTTCTTTTTATCGGGAACGAGGGTCGTCCAGGACCGCGTCACTTGTGGGACGTGGATGTAGTGTCCGACACCGACGGCCACATGTATCTCACATCGATGATACTTGCTATTTAGGGTTTCCTCTACCGCTCGGCGACCCTGACCCTTGACGACCCTCATTCCCGATAAAAAAAGAGGAAGAAGAAGAAAAAAAGAGGAGAAGAAAGAATAGAGGAGTTCTTACTCCTCTATTCTTTCTTCCCCTCTTTTTTTCTTCTTCCTCTTCTTTTTTTATCCTTGAAGCATTGTCGAGGCCACCCCAAACCCTAGAGAAGCAGCGTCGAGACCACCCCAAACCCTAGAGAAGCAGCGTCGAGGCCACTAATTAATATTAGTTCTACGTTTGCCACTAATATATCCATCTGTCATATTTGAATAATAATTGCCATGTTGTAAATATTTGAAGAAACTATGGATACTGCCCGAGACGAAGTACAAGAAGAGTTGTTGGGGGACATAATCGCACAAGGAAGTGATGCCGTCTGCTCGTTGTTTCTCAACAACACCGATGGTCTGGAAGCAGCTGGCTATGATTATGATGGCTCCGGTTATCTAATGCCGGTGCAAGAAGGAGACCGTGAGGACGGCTCCGGTGACACAATGCCAGTGCAAGAAGGAGACCGTGATGACGTCTCCGGTGACCGAACCGAGTCCGGCCAGGTATATATATATTAGTTAAGCTTCTGCTGACTAGCTAATTGATGCATTCATTGTTTTGGTATGTACACATATTAATTAAGTCTTTGTTCTTTTTTCTAGCCCTCCGGATCGAGCACAACTTCGGTAAAGAGACGAGGCCCGAAGGGAAAGTTGAGCTCGGATGAAAAGTTTGAGATCATAGCAATCGCGCTCGACGGCCAACCGATTGAACCCCTCCGGACAAAGAGCGCATTTTTTACTCAGTGCGGGGTTTTGGTTAGGGACAAGATCCCGATCAGCATCCAGCAATGGTTAAAGCCGGCTACAGAAGACCCTGAGGTGTCTTATGTCAATGATATGCAGAAAAATGATCTTTGGACTAAGCCGAAGTCAAATTTCACCCTACCGCTAGAGGATGATCCGGAGAAGCCAGTTAAAGAGCAATTAATCAAGTCTTTTGCTCTTAAGAGGATGGCAGAACTATTCAGGAGGTGGAAGAAAGAGCTGAATAAGTTTGTTGAAAATAAAGAGACACCAGAATTCAAGGGCAGATATGAGAAGATCAGAGATCACTGGCCCGCATTTGTGGCCCACAAGACATCAGAAAAGAGTAAGAAGATGTCGGTGACAAACAAGCAAAATGCTGCGAAGAAGAAGCATCACCATCGCACGGGGTCAGGTGGCTACCTCGCAGCCCGGCCTAAGTGGGCCAAGATTGAGAATGATATGGTTGATAAAGGGATCGAACCAGAGACAATTAACTAGCCAGACCGTTGCCGGACTTGGTTCTTCAGGGCTGGCGGAACCTTGGACCCTGTATCAGGGAAGTGCATTTGGACGGACAAGCAAATAGAAATACCAGTCAAGAGGCTTAAGCACTATATCGAAGCAGCGCAGCAAGGGACGTTCATTCTAGACAGAGAGAACAACGAGCTCACAATGGCCCTCGGGAATCCTGAGCACCCTGGACGGACACGAGGCACGCCAGGCTCCATTCCGTGGAAGGCTGGGTTTCTGGACGCATGCGGTTACAAATGCCACGAGAGGAGGAAGAAAGTGGAGCAGACCCAACTGCAGGCGTTGCACGCTAGGGTACAAGCGATAGAGGAACAAGAAGCAAATCGCAGCAAACGAACTGCCGAAGCTTCCCCCGAAGCTACCCCGGCATCTCAGCAGAGAAGCAGCGTGGCTTCCACCGAGCTGCTTCAGCCGGAGCATGTCTTGACGGCTCCTGCCAGCTATCCCGTGGATGCTATCACGAAGTCTCAAAATTGCCACCTTATGACGCAATGGATTAATATGAAGGTCAAGGCGGCTGTTGGCTCTATTTTTCCTACTGAACCCGGCGCAACTTTTCACTGCCGGCCGATTCCAGAAGGATATGCTAGGGTGATGGTGGATGAAATAACGGAGGGATTTGAGGACCTCCAGCTTGACCACCCTACCGGTGAAGGGGAGACTCGGCTGGGTTCTGCTCTGAAGACTCCATGCCTATGGCGGAAGGAGCTCATCAACCTTCCGAACTGGACGCCTCCGCCTCCTCCTCCTCCTCCGGCGAGTTAGGGCACTCTGCCTCCTCCACCGCCTCCTCCTCCGGCGAGTGACGATCAGGGCACTCGGTCGGCTCCTTCTCCGGCGCGTGATGGCACTCCGCATCCTTCTCCGCCTGCGTCGGCGCGCTCGAGCAGCCAGCCTCCTCCTTCTCTGCCTCATCAGCAAGGGCGGAAGAGACCTGTCGCCGCTCCGACTGCTCCGGCACGTCGTAGTCCTTCTCCTCCGCCTTGTAAGCAAGTAAAGAAGACAACCGCTCCGTCTGCTCTGTCGGCGTCTAGCAGTACAGCTAGAGGCGGGAGGACATACAGATTCGGTCCTTCTCTGAAGACTCCAGAGAAGTTACAATACGAGAGGACCCCGGAGGATAACGCCGAGATCACGCGAGAAGAAGTGAGGAACTTCTTTGAAGGGGTGAAAGCAAAGAAACATCCACCTCCGGAGGAGAAGGTAGATCCGGTGAAAGCGAAGCGCACTCTGGCTGCCCTGACAAAACCACCCAAGTCTCCGTCGAAAGGAAACTATGAGCGCATTATTGGAAAGTAATTTGCCGAAGCGGAGCGGTCAGGAAGTACTGTCAGTGATCAAAGGCTGAAAGAACGACGAGCTGGGAAACAAATTGCCTAGCTCGGCGAACAAGCGAAGCAATCATGCCCCCCGCTCAAGGTGCCTAGCGACATCGTCGCTAATGATCCGAGGATGGTGCCCGGTTATAGCAATCTTGGAGATTACCTGCCCGACGATTAACATTATGATTTCATGGAGGTGCAGATACAAAGATACGAGTACGGGAAGCCTCTTGTCAAAGATGAAAGATCTCTATCAACGATGATGCGAAGATTGCATGATTGGTACTTGAAAATCTGCAGAGAGTCTGGAGGGGAGGAATACTTTGTATGTGATAGTTAAAATGGAGCATGACCTCGTTGGAATTGATCTGTTGCCTGTTCCATTTGAGGAGTTCTTTCAGTTTTTCAATCAATTGGCCCTCGCTAAAGCAACGGTCACCTGCTACTGTCTGTAAGTAGTACTACTTCTGTCATTAAGTCTCTCTATATAGCTCAGCTCTTTCATTGCATGTATTTATAATTATCCTCACTATATTATGCAGATTGAAGATCGTCGAATTGAAGAAAAGACAAATCGGTGATATTGGATTCATTAACACAAATATCATAGATGCAACTCAGGTTAAATTTCATGCCGCAGATACCGATGCCAACTTGCTACGATCGTTGGTAATAAATGAAAACAAAGATATAATACTCTTTCCTTACAACTTCAAGTGAGTGTTACTGTCTTGTGCGTATTCGGTTTCCCTTATATATTAGTCAAGGTTATAGTAATGTAATTGATGAGTTATGCATGCGTGTGCAGTTTCCACTATATTCTCCTAGAGATTAAGCTTGAGCAGGGACTAGTAACCGTCTTAGACTCAAGACGAAAAGATCCCCAGGACTATGCGGACATGACTCAAATGCTCGAGAAGTAAGTTAAATCAATCATTATCCACCATATCAGCAACTTTGTTCATTTCCTGATATATCAAGTAATTGTTTTCTTTGTCTGGCAGGGTTTGGAAAAAATTCATCAAAAAAGCTCCGGGACTCCCGAAGAAGCTGCAATTTAGACACCCGAAAGTAAGTACTATAGTAGCATGTTCCGCACATCTCCTATTGATTCAAGCGCTAGTTTCATCAATACCATTTGGCATTCTTGCTTATCAGTTTGATTGACCTCTATTTCTTGTAAAGTGGTTGTGGCAGGAATAAGGGAATTATTTTTGTGGATACTACATTTGCGAGTCCATCCGCTACACGACCTGTGAGCGGGGCTACTCTGACGAACAATACGAAGTGTGTAAATAACAACATTCACAATTTTATTTTATTACCATCATTTGTGTTGAGTTTCATTCATTCATATGTATATGTATTGACCCCCTTCTTCAAATTAGATGTTTCGGAAGCGGGATGAACTCCTAGCACCAGCTCGCATGCGAGCAATTCAAGAGGAATTGGCGGCATTCTTTTTTGACCACATGATCGCTGAAGACGGAGAATACTATGTGGACCATGAGTCCGTATGTTAGGAGATTATATTTGTAAGAGATAATTATTGTATATATGTAGCCGGTAGTGTCGGATAGATATACGAGAACTTGTTGTTCGACCAATCTCTCGGAGAAGGAGAGGTGGTCGATATCACTTCTCTCTGTATGCATATATGTTCATGACGATCTTCTGTTTCCTTCGTTTGCTTACTAGCTAGCTAGCGTGTCTAGTCCTCTCTATACGTATGTATAGTACATAGCGTCGACCAAGCACGGACATAAGAGAGGACACTTCTCTCTATTAATTATAGCTAGCTAACACAATATATGAAACACCTAAATTAACCCCCCGAAACCCCCAACCCCCCCCCTCTTTAAAAAAATAAAAACCCCAGCCACAGAAATGCTGACGCGTGAATGCCTATTGGTCCCGGTTGGTGCCACCAACCGGGACCAAAGGCTCTCCTGCCTGGGCTCCGCGCACAGGCCACGTGGAGGCTCATCTGTCCCGGTTCAGGATTGAACCGGGACTAAAGGGACAAGGCATTAGTATCGACCCTTTAGTCCCGGTTCAGGAACCGAGACAAAAGTCCCTTGCGAATCGGGACAACAGGCCCTTTTTCTACTAGTGATAGGTTGTGTTCGGGACAAGGAATTTTACAGGATTTGTGGAGGTTTCATTTCCTAGGGATTTCTGTCCTTCACAATGTGTTTGTTTAGGGGGAATTAGAAATGCAGAATGAGAGTTGAGGGATGAAGATATTAAAAGTTCACTGATTGATTAGAGGGAATGGGGTTTAAGTGCGAAGGGGAATAGGAGTTGAAGAAGCCAATTTTCATCCATTTCTTCTCAGGGTATTTAATTCGTGAGCAGAGTTTTATCTCACGCTAATTCTTATCATATACCAAATAAGAGAACGAGAGTAAAACTTTACATCCCATGCCTAATCCCTTCGCAAACACCCTTGTGAAAACTCCTATTCCCGTGCCCGAATGGTTACCAAACAGTAGGCTGAGGGGGTACAAAGGGACAACCGCAATGATTCCTTAGGAAACGTTCCCTATCCTCCATTTTTCACGGGAACATGCGCCAGAGCTTATTTTTCGCGTAGGTCCGAGACAAACAGGTGCAGACCTGTGATTGCTGGATTTGACGTGTTTGATTGTACTAGTAAGTGTGCACGTGCAACGCACGTCTATTTGAACTAATAAGTGTGCACACGCAATACGCATCTATTTGGATTAACATATTATACTAAACTTAATACAAGATAATTTATTCATAAATTTGAAATTTCCCTATAAAGTACACGATCTCTTATTTCCAACTCGTACAAATAATTTGAAATATCGTTTCTTCTTAATCAACATGTCTCCTGTATTAAAAGACCACACACTTTTCTCAATGTATAAAATTCAAAATTATTTAGAAGATTCATCATGATTCTTCATGTGCACACATTTATGCAAGTATAGTCACGCATGAAAATGTCACTTAGGACAAGCTAAGGAACCATTTCAGTGCCAACAAATTCCAGTCAAGAATTACACAAGATCATCATGAACATATACAAAGAGAAGTGACCTCTCTTTCTCCGAGATCGATCGAACAACAAGTTTTTGTATATATCTATCCGACACTACTACATATATATACAATATGACATCTCTTATAATCCCTAACATCTAAAATCGATTTGAACTTCCACATGGCATTCTCCGTCTTTATGTATGACATGGTCAAAAAAGAATCCCGCCAATTCCTCTTGAATTGCTCGTATGCGATCATGTGGTATGAGTTCATTCCGCATCTGTCATATCTAATTTAAAGAAGAGGGTCAATACATATATATGAAAGAAACTCAACACAATTGATGGTAATAAAATAAAATTGTGAATATTGTTTATGTACTAAATGATATGAAATTTACCATGACCACAAAATATCCTACATCCATCATCATCATAATCAACATGCAGTTTTTGCTTCTCTTGTATGTAGTCCAAGTTTTCTATCAGGAAAACATGTTAACTCAACTGTAGATAAGGATGGTATGAAAATGCTCATGTAAAATACAATTGCCATGTATCTGCTGGACAAACAAATACACTTATGCAAACTTCAGGGTTTTTTAGTAAAACTTATGCGAACTTTAGTTTTTTCAAATACACTTATGCAAACTTCAGGGTTTTTTAGTAAAACTTATGCGAACTTTAGTTTTTTTCATTAAAACTTATGCAAACTTCTGGGTTTTTTCAGTGAAACATAATTTCATGACTGCAAGTAAGGTCTTGGTTCAGCGAATTTGTCTGTGAGTTCACTATGTAGTCGTGAGTTGGCCATGTAATAACCGGTAGTCAGTACTTAAAAAAATAGGGATGTCTGTTGCAGGTACGTGAAAATCAGTGAAAAAATAAAGAAAGAAAGAAAGAAGGCGAACGTCTCTGTGTGTGCTCCAACGCTCCTCTGTTTCTCATTGCCTCATCTCTAGTTCCTGTACTTCTAGATGTGTCACCACCGGCGAGGTAGCGATGACAGTAAAAAAAACAACACTCGATACTTACTTGATTAATGCCTGTGTGTGGTGCGTTCGCGTGAAGGCGAGAGTCTCTGTCGTTTAGGCCTGCGAGCGGCCGCGGCGACCGTGTCCTCTAACCAGCTGGGCGGCATTGTCGACGCAGGTGAGTCAGTCGTCCAGCTTTGAGGCGGCGGCCTCCACGCACCGGGATTAGCTTTGGACGACGTCGTCCACGCGCGAGTACTGGACAAGCGTGTCCAACGGAGCAGCACGCGTCAGAGCTGAGGGAGTCGGGGGTGGCTTCGGACGAGTGAGATGGGGCCGTGATTAGCTTCACCTGTTGCACAGTGGCCGAGACCTGCACCGCCCTGGGACGATGATGGTTGGCGACCAGGCGAATCTACATGCATGGTTATGGGGGCAGATTTTTTTGGCCCGCTTATACTGGTCCAAGATACTCAGCGTTGCCCCCACTTGAAGGACCTCGGCGGTGGGTGGTTGTCGGCGTGGGTGTTGTGGATGGAGCCGAAGTCGACGCGGATGCCGATGGTTCCCGGAGAGCATGCCCAGGATGTGGACGAAGTCGTTGCAGTCAGTAGAAGTGTGTTCGGAGGAAGCCGCAGCTCCTCCTCGCGTGTCTCCCATTGTGGCTCGCGTGGGTGGTGGGCTGGTGACGGCTGGCGACTCGCGATCACGATTCCCTGATAGGAGACGATAGGATGCGCTCGCGATTAGTTTCCTAATAATTAGATACGTTCGTGATTAGTTATCTAATAGGATGCAGCCATGATTAGTTTCCCAATAATTAGATGCGTCCGTGATTAATTTCCTAATAGGATGGCTCGTAATTATTTTCCGAATAATAGGATGCACGCGTGATTTTTTTCCCCTAATAATAGGATGAGTTTGCGATTAGTTTCCTAATAATTAGATGTGCCCGTGATTAGTTTCTTAATAGGATGTGTCCGTGATTATAGTTTCCTAATCGACCAGACATGGACTTTCATATTTTCCTCCGCGGTGGAGTACGGTCAGTCAATGTAAATTGCTAAGTGCACACAGAGAACAGATTCGGTTAAGGCTAGTCGTTAGATTGAGTTTAGTGGGACTAATCATGCGGTGGTAATATATCCGTGTACGTTTTGTGGGGTGCACTTAGAGAAGATAATGCTTGCTCTTTTATAAGTAGTATAGACTAATAGGATGGCTCGTAATTATTTTCCTAATAATAGGATGCACGCGTGATTTTTTTCCCTAATAATAGGATGAGTTTATGATTAGTTTCCTAATAATTAGATGTGCCCGTGATTAGTTTCTTAATAGGATGTGTCCGTGATTATAGTTTCCTAATCGACCAGACATGGACTTTCATATTTTCCTCCGCGGTGGAGTACGGTCAGTCAATGTAAATTGCTAAGTGCACACAGAGAACAGATTCGGTTAAGGCTAGCCGTTAGATTGAGTTTAGTGGGACTAATCATGCGGTGGTAATATATCCGTGTACGTTTTGTGGGGTGCACTTAGAGAAGATAATGTTTGCTCTTTTATAAATAGTATAGAAACTTATGCAAACTTCTGAGTTTTTTCAGTGAAACATAATTTCATGACTGCAAGTAAGGTCTTGGTTCAGCGAATTTGTCTGTGAGTTCACTATGTAGTCGTGAGTTGGCCATGTAATAACCGGTAGTCAGTACTTAAAAAAATAGGGATGTCTGTTGCAGGTACGTGAAAATCAGTGAAAAAATAAAGAAAGAAAGAAAGAAGGCGAACGTCTCTGTGTGTGCTCCAACGCTCCTCTGTTTCTCATTGCCTCATCTCTAGTTCCTGTACTTCTAGATGTGTCACCACCGGCGAGGTAGCGATGACAGTAAAAAAACAACACTCGATACTTACTTGATTAATGCCTGTGTGTGGTGCGTTCGCGTGAAGGCGAGAGTCTCTGTCGTTTAGGCCTGCGAGCGGCCGCGGCGACCGTGTCCTCTAACCAGCTGGGCGGCATTGTCGACGCAGGTGAGTCAGTCGTCCAGCTTTGAGGCGGCGGCCTCCACGCATCGGGATTAGCTTTGGACGACGTCGTCCACGCGCGAGTACCGGACAAGCGTGTCCAACGGAGCAGCACGCGTCAGAGCTGAGGGAGTCGGGGGTGGCTTCGAACGAGTGAGATGGGGCCGTGATTAGCTTCACCTGTTGCACAGTGGCCGAGACCTGCACCGCCCTGGGGACGATGATGGTTGGCGACCAGGCGAATCTACATGCATGGTTATGGGGGCAGATTTTTTTGGCCCGCTTATACTGGTCCAAGATACTCAGCGTTGCCCCCACTTGAAGGACCTCGGCGGTGGGTGGTTGTCGGCGTGGGTGTTGTGGATGGAGCCGAAGTCGACGCGGATGCCGATGGTTCCCGGAGAGCATGCCCAGGATGTGGACGAAGTCGTTGCAGTCAGTAGAAGTTTGTTCGGAGGAAGCCGCAGCTCCTCCTCGCGTGTCTCCCATTGTGGCTCGCGTGGGTGGTGGGCTGGTGACGGCTGGCGACTCGCGATCACGATTCCCTGATAGGAGATGATAGGATGCGCTCGCGATTAGTTTCCTAATAATTAGATACGTTCGTGATTAGTTATCTAATAGGATGCAGCCATAATTAGTTTCCCAATAATTAGATGCGTCCGTGATTAATTTCCTAATAGGATGGCTCGTAATTATTTTCCTAATAATAGGATGCACGCGTGATTTTTTTCCCTAATAATAGGATGAGTTTGTGATTAGTTTTCTAATAATTAGATGTGCCCGTGATTAGTTTCTTAATAGGATGTGTCCGTGATTATAGTTTCCTAATTGACCAGACATGGACTTTCATATTTTCCTCCGCGGTGGAGTACAGTCAGTCAATGTAAATTGCTAAGTGCACACAGAGAACAGATTCGGTTAAGGCTAGTCGTTAGATTGAGTTTAGTGGGACTAATCATGCGGTGGTAATATATCCGTGTACGTTTTGTAGGGTGCATTTAAAGAAAATAATGTTTGCTCTTTTATAAGTAGTATAGAAAGCAGGGCGGACCTGGTTTTACGTGAACCATGCAACGACCCAAAGCAAAAACGGGGGTGGTCCATGTGGTCTGTGTTCACGCGGGACAATGACTCACCAAGAGGCATGCTTGGCCGGTTGCTCTTAATTTTTCAGTCTGGTCGTTAGTTTATTCTGTCTCGTATGTTGGCTTCGTGCCTTCCGTACACCACTAGTCGAACTTTTTCATGCGATTTCAAGTCAGTAGGCGTTCACTTCGAAACTGCTGGACGGACGATACTACCTGGACGAACCTCACACGATGCAAGAATGAACGGTGTTGTCTGCTTTTGCTCTAACACATCAACGGCTTGATGTGTAGTGTCGTCTGCTGATCGTCCAAATCTGTCGTCTGTATAGCAGGGTCTCTTTCACTTTGGCCTTTATCCTGTTCCGGACAAGGCCTTAACTCACGCGCATCCATAGGATCTTCGAAACTGCTCTGTGGATGATCCAGCCTAGACGAAACTTGCACGAAAGCCAATCCAGCCGCCGCTGCACCTTTGGTGATATGAATGGACGAATTGATCTACGCTCTCGAGCACAAATCGTCCACGCAACGTCGTGTGCATAGCAGCACAAATCGTCCACCCAACAAATCATATCTTGTTGCGCAAGTGCTGCTCCTTCGACACTCTCCTCTCTCCTCGGGCATTGATGAGTGATTATGCTTAGGTTTCTAATCCCGCCCATCGTACATCCCCTCTTTCCCCAATCTTGCATACATTTACGTTACAACTTTGCTGCTATTGCTACCTCCTCCTTAGATCGCAATATACGCTCTTCGTTGTCGCACCACATGCTGTCTTTTCCCATGCATACTCTGGTAGGTAGCACCGTCGGCAACCATCGTCTTGTCTAAGTTGATGCTTTACCTATTCTCTGGTCCAGAGCCCATTGCCTCATGATTCAGATTCCTTCTATTGATGTTTTCCCCCTATAGTCCATCTACAACAACTACAGGCAGCAGAAAATGCTACTCCCTAATTCCCTAAATATAGGATGTTCTAACTTTTTCTGAATTGGATGCATATATATAGAGACGTTTTTAGTGTGTTTGTTCACTCATTTTTGTCCGTATATAATTCATATTGAACTATTTAAAACATCTTATATTTGTGAAAGTAAGGAGTAATTATTAATTCACTCTGTAAATACACTTCTGCTTCGGACTCAGGCAAACGAGCTGAACCAGTAGACCGAGCGAGCTATCTTGACTATTGAGCAGCGTATAGAATTTTAGAAACTATGAACAGTGACGCGTCGAGGTACCAATGCATCTCGTCTCGTACGCGTGAGTTGGGCTATATGTGGGCTCGTCTTGTAATATTTTTTTTCAGGCATCGTCAACTGGCTTTTGTGTTTTTTGTCTACGGAGCTGGCCTATATGGGCTTCTTTTCTTTTCCAACCCAGGGTGATCGGAGGATGAGAATCAATCATTGAATGTAGCTAGCTTTTGCATTCCTTTATTGTCATTTGTTTACTTAGCTTCGAGGGGTAACTTCTTTATAATGATTTTATTTTACTTTATTTTTCATGATTAATTGTTGTTGTTTTATGTCGCAACTACAAGCTTTCAAGTCGGGTCACAACAAAAAGTCCTCAAGTCGGGTCACAACTGCAAGTTTACAGGTGGGGTCGCAACTGCAATTTTGAAGTAGGGTCGCAACTACAAGTATTCAAGTGAGGTCGTAACTTCAAGTATTAAAAGACGGTTTGAACTGCAAGTTTTTAAGTATGGTCGCAATCGCAAGTATTCAAAAAGGGTCGCAACTACAAATTTTCAAATGGTTCTCAATTTACAAATTTTCTAGTGAGGTTGTAACTCAGACGAAGCCTTCTCGCCTACCCAAACACCCTCCATTGAATACGGTATATTTTTGGACATCCTTCAAATGACTTGAACTTTTGCAAGCATGTGGGCATGCCCATGTTCGGCAACCATATCAGGTTTGAACGATTTTTGACAGCGTATGCAAGTCGCGACACGTTCGACCATTTATCGGTCATTTTTGACCGAGAAATCTCCAGAAAAGGCAAAATTTGTCAAAAACCAAAGTAACTTGATATGGTCCCTTAAATTGGTCATACAAGACCATGGAAAAAAATTGGGATAATTTCAAGGTTGTCGAAAAACAACGTGCTCGCATACGGACCCTTCTAGCTTACTGAAACATCCTTTGTTGAACATGGTTTATTTTTGAACATCCTTCAAATGACCTCAACTTTTACAAGAAGATGGACATGCCCATGTTAGGTTTGAACGATTTTCGACTCCGTATGCAAGTTGCCACATGTCTGATCATTTATTGGCCTTTTTGACTGAAAAACTCCAGAAAATGTAAAATTTATCAAAAACTCAAAGATTGGCATGATGCCTTCAATTGGTCATATAAGCTCATGGAAAACATATGGGGTCACTTGACGGATGCTAAAAAAACTCGCTCTCAAATGGACTAATAAATACAAAGGGATAAAATTGAAATAGTAAATGCTTTCCAATTTGGGCTTATTTTAGATTTTTAACATAACAAATAAATACGAAGGGATAAAATTGAAAATAGTAAATGCTTTCCTTAAAAAGCATTTAATAAACATTTGAGGGAAAAAAGAATTTAAATTCACAATTTAAAACATTTCCTTAAAACTATTATTTTGGTATTCCAAACAATATTTCAAATTTTTGAACTGGTTTGAAAAAGAATAATAATGTTCAAAAAGGAGAAAAATGAATTAACGAGAAAAGAGAAGAATAAAGAAACAAAACTATTTGCCCTTGGCCCAACTAGGAAACGGTATCGCTCCCGTCGGGCGCCTATTGGGAATTACAAAAAATTATTTGCTAATTTTAAAAGTTGTTCATATTTTCAAAAAATGTTTGAAATTTTTAAAAATTGTTCATGTTATAAATTTTTGTTAAAATTTCAGAAAATGTTTGTGTTTTCAAAGTTTTTTCATAATTTCAAAAAATGACTAGGAATATAAAAATGTTTGCGCTCTTCAAAAAATGCAGAAATTCAAAAAAATATCCTTACTTTCAACTTTTGTTCACAAATTTAAAAATGTCAGGATTTAGAAAAAGGTTCCCGCTTTAAAAAATTCTTATTAAATCCAAAGAAAAATCGTTTTCTTCCAAATGCTGGTCAGAGTTTCTAAAAATGTTCTCATGTTTTCAAAAAATGTATGTGTTTCTTAAGATGTTTTCGGGTTTTCTGAAAATTTTGAGGCTTTCAAATTTTGGTTGTGTTTTTATAAACTGTTCAAGATTATACAAAATGTTTGGAATCCCAATTTCTTCACATTTCAAAAATGTTTTTGAATTTCCAAAATTGTTCAATTTTTCCAGAAAAAATGGAATTTCATAAATTATTTTATTTTTCCAAAAATATTCGGCATTTCCAACGTGTTCACATTTTTCCCAAGAAAGTTTCAACTTTTTTCAGCAATGTTTGTATATATGAACGCTGTCGTGTGTTCTTATATAATTCACGGTATTTTTTTTATAAAGGGTGAGTTTTATTGGCTCAAACGGAGCATCAAGAAGATACAATATGAGCACACATCAGGCCTCTGCATAATTAAAATGCACACAGCCAACCCAACACACACACGCAAAAAAACGCCAACAACTAGCAAGGTCACAAGACCAAAAGCTATGCATAGGCGTGGAGAAGAGAAAATAAAAAGGAAAAGAAAAACTCCAAAGCGATCAGATCAATGGACAAACTACAACTAAGACCATATCCACACCAACCATTGACATCACATGGAGGCCGATGTTCTTCAGCAGCAACGCCTTCGGGATGGAAGCGACACTCAAGCGCCGCCGTTGCCGGATCCAACCACAAAGGTCAGAATCAAAGTTTTCACCCTGAAAGGTAGTCTGAACATATCCGAACAATGCCTCCAACAAGGTAACGACATAGAAAACATCGCCATTGCCAGGTATGACCACTCGGGTCTGACCTAGGCTTTCACCCCGGAGCTCGAGACCAGGTGATCATAACAACACCATCAAAGCCACGCATGTGTTGTCGCCACCACTTTTCCACAATACCAGCAGCTACAATTTGACCGCCGCCACCCCACAAAACATCCCTGTGCATCAAGTCGTTGTCCATAGTTTGTAACACACCACAGAAAGTCATCCACCGGATCAAGAGATAACACCTCCTGAAGTCTTTTCGATAACCTTGCTGTCGTGGATCCGTAGGAAGTCACTGCAGAACAGTCAGCAGTCACCACCGTCTGGCCAATTTGATCTAAATCACCACCATCAACCGAGGATCGCAATGACGGCAGCCCGCACCGCACACGCAAAAGGCCACCTCATCGCGGCAAACCCACATGTCCAGAGACCGTCATGGCCGGAGTAGTGTCCACAGAGAACCGCGGCAAATCTTCAACCCTCTGCCAAAGGCACGCCGTGACACACACACACACACACACACCATGGATAGAGGATTGTCAGCCAGATCCGATCTGGAGCCATGAGAGGGCGGTCCTCCAGATTCGATCTGGAACCATGAGGGGGTCCAACAGCTCGTCGTGGTGGAGGAGGGGATCTGCCCCGCCGCAACCCGGCTGGTCGGAACCAGATCTCAGGGGGTAAGGAGGGAGGTGTTGCAGCCGCGGGGTGCGATGTTGAGGGCGGAAGTGCCCCGCCGCC
>NC_041382.1:69346878-69383080 GCF_002162155.2 Triticum dicoccoides | reverse complement strand
ACCGGCGCCAGCGGCTAGGTTTCCCCTGTGTCGCCCGTGAGGGGCGACGCGGGGTGTCGGGAATTGAACTTATATGAAATCACAAGCGGTTGCTTGGTCGAGTGGCAAGTAGCTTGTCCCAATAGTGCAAGGTCCTGAGTCCGAATCTTGGTTTCTCTGGGGTTTTTTTTCTACGTAGAACGGACAGACGTGACATAATTGGCTGGCCCATACGTGCAAGAACTGACATAGAGAGCCTCGTACAGGAGGGGTCTCCATAGAAAGTGGGTATGATTTGTCAAAGGTCCGTATCGTCCTTTATCAAATATAATGATATGTCCTCACCAAATACCAAGTAGTTGTATTGTCAGTTTAATTATTCTTCACTAAAATGTATCTATAGTGTTAAATACATCTATTTGAGTGATAACTAATTCCAGACGAAGGACGTACATCTCAAATCAAATAGTTTGGTAGATGAGAACACTTATTCTACTGATGTGCTCTCACACTTTGAATGAAGCTTCTACCCCAAGCCGATCTAGCTTGACTCAGTTTACCAATTCTAACTTCGAATCAATTACCTCTGATCCATATTAATTGATGCTAGAAAAGATATATCTAGATATATTTCAGTGTTAGATACATCCGTTTGAGCATTAATTAATATGTGACGGATTGAAAACTTGTTTAGTTGACTATAGTTAACCAAAATTGAAGGGCTGCATCTGTTTAGCTCAACTATTATGTTCCTTGTGTGCATATGAAGCAGATTTAAGATACATGCAGGTTCAGCAAGTTCAAGTTTAGTTCAGAAAATAAAAATATAAGGGTTGATGTTATTGTTGCTTATTCGGAAGTGAGCTATGTTGAGAAGTGGCTTGGCATATTATTTTCGTCATTTCCATCCAGTGATCAATTCAATCTGAACCCTGTATCTCAATTGATTTTTGAAAAGTGAGATCCCTTTAGTTTAGCAATTCAGTCTATTTTTTATACAAGACACCCTGTACCTTGTATATAGTACGTTATGTCCACAAGTGGCTTCTAAATGCAGCTATAAGTTCGGTAATGAAGGTAAATTATTTCTCATCTTGGTATCCTATCCTGCAGGACGATTGCTCATCTTATTTCAATCCCTCACTGTTCCTTTTCTTGAGTAATATTTACAAGCTGCACTTGATACATTTTCCAGAAAATGGTAAGCTATTGAAGAAAGGAAAGTCACTTTCTCTTGGAGAGGCATTCTGTATGGTCTTTTGACATGTGGGTTCCTCCGCTCTCGGCCTGATCAAATGCCCGATTGCTAGATCTTTTTTCCTTTCTTGTTACTACTGTATATCCGAAGACCTTGACAATGAGTGACGACCAATTGTAAGAATAATCTGTATATTATTTAGCGATGGAAAATTTACCATCCATATTTTGTGCCACATATATTTATGGAAATACATATTACTCTCTCTGTCCTATAATGTAAAAAGATTTTTGATACTACACTAATGTCAAAAAACGTCTTATAATATAAAACGGATGAAGTAGTATATTTATAAAATATATTGATGGGTTCAACAACGCATGCCATCATTGTAGTTGATCGCATGAGAACGCTGCTCCCTGCACCACCAAAGCACGGTCAGAGGCGGCCCGCCGGGTGCGAGGACGACCCACGGGCGTGAGAGCATCTACAATCGGACCCCCATTGTTGGAAATATGAGCAATTTACCAAATGATTTTATTAACAGAAATACTAGATAAAACATGACTAATATAGTAGAGATAAAACAAGTCATGCGTTCTGACAAAGAGAAGGTAAATAGCTTCTGCATATATGAACCGTAGCCTATCATATCTAAAGCAGACAGTATAGCAAGTAGCATATATGAAGTAGAACCTATCATGTGTAGGACAAGGACTAGACCAAGGAACTGTGGCAGAACCTTTAACAGGATAGACAAGAACACGTACGGGACAGCAGCAGCAGAAGCGCTGGACTTGGGGTCGGTGTCCTCGCCTACCATGTCGTCGAGGAGGTCGTGGACGTTGGGGAAGAAGTCGTCGTCGGGGAAGTAGCCGTCGGCGACCGGATCGTCCGTGATGAAGCAGCCAGTAGTCGCGCTGAGCGCTTCCCAAAAATCTTATCACCCTTCTCCCGTACAGGACTCAAAAGGTGCGGTTTCGGAGGCCTATTGTCCCGACCTGCGGTGCACGCCGCAAGACGGGATGGGGAAGAACGTAGCAGCAGCGCAGTGGTCGGAACTTTGTGGCGAGAGGAAGAGGAGCTTCTGTTGTGTCTCTCTGGAAAGGAGTGACCTCTCTTATATAGGCACAGGAGAAGGACGCGAAGAGGCTGTGGCAGGAGGTGAAACAACGAAGGGAGACGAAACGAACAGGCAGCGGCCGAAGAGGCGCGCCGTTCGAATTTAGAGTCCACTACAGAAAACGTTTCAACTCCCATGTGACCTTTCGTATACCCGTCGTGCGTGGCAAAAATTTAGATATCGGCTCGGCTCATTCCCGCAACCCGCAACCCGTGGCGCGTCGTGACGAGGCGTGGCGTGGCGAGGCGGGCGGCGGAGGAGGAGCGCACGTGGATATCCCTCTTGTTCTCATGCTCGTACAAATGAGGAAAGAACCTCCCTTATAAGGAGGTCCAACTCCCACTAAACTAGCAATGTGGGACTAAACTTTAGTAGTATCCCTTGCCTTGCACAAATGGGCTAAGTGGGCCTCTAGGGTTTATTAGGAATTTCTGAAATAGTTATTGGGCTGCCCAAAATAGGCTAAATTCTAGCAATCCCCCACCAGATCCCAAAGGCACACAGAAATTTGCCTTTGGTTCCAAAACACTGTTTTATATATTGGTACTGCAGTGGAGACTGTTAAGTTGAACTTCCACCTAGAACTCTATGCTACACTAGTAAGCAACTTGAACAGTGGACTGGGCCTTGAACTGCAAGTTTTCTGCGAATCTAGCTTCACATAAAGCCTTGACCGATACGTGGCTACCATGGATCTTCCCTGCGGGTGGAGCTTATGTGTCATACTCCGTGACCTTTCATGAGTTTACTAGAGAGAACCCTACTCTCATAGATTGCGACGTTTCACAATCAGACTTATATAGGTGTGTTCTTCAAAAGATGTTCTGCAGGATAACATCTCTGCTTAAATAAGCCACTTAGAACACATTAAAATATATATCAACCTGCCATGCAGATTAGGAGAGTATTGCATCTTCATGGAGTGGTATTGTGAATAGTAAGGATACTCTCCTCTCAGTTGACCAACAGCTTGTCTTCCACATCTAATTCATGGGATCTCCGATCACAAAGAATAGGTTACCACTGTGAACAACTCATATTGTGGGTCTCATACCCATCTCCCTCGATGCATTATCTATCACATTACGTGATAGACCCTTGGTAAAAGGATCTGCCAGATTTTTAGACGTTTGGATATAATCCAACGCAATAACTCCGGAGTTTTTCATTTTCCTGACAGACTTTAACCTTCTCTGAACGTGTCTTGATGACTTCATGTTATCCTTTGAGTTGCTCACTTTTGTGATCACAGTTTGATTGTCGCAGTTCATAAGGACACCCGGTACAGGTTTCTCAACAACCGGCAAGTCATTCAAGAGCCGGTGAAGCCAATCTGCTTCAACCGTAGCTGTATCTAGTGCTGTGAGTTCTGCTTCCATTGTTGACCTCGTTAAGATGGTCTGCTTGCAAGATTTCCAAGAAATAGCGCCACCTCCATGAGTGAATACATAACCGCTCGTGGCCTTTATCTCATCAGCATCTAAGATCCAGTTTGAGTCACTATACCCTTCAAGCACCTTTGGATACCCGGTGTAGTGAATTCTATAATTTGCAGTGCCTTTTAAATAACGCAAAACTCTTTCTAGAACTTTTCAATGCACATCTCCTGGTTTTGAAACAAACCGACTCAGTTTGCTAACAGCAAAAGAGATGTCAGGTCTTGTAACACTGGCTAAGTACATAAGCGAGCCAATAATCTAAGAATACTTCAACTGGTCTCTAGCAATTCTTTGATTCTTTCGAAGCAACACACTAGCATCATATGGTGTTGGAGAGGGCTTGCAGTCACTATAGCCAAAGCGACTCAAGATCTTTTCCACATAGTGAGATTGAAGCAATGTAATCCCACCATCATCGTCTCTGAACAACTTGATGTTCAGAATGACATCAGCCACTCCTAAATCCTTCATCTCAAAACAACGAGATAGAAAATCCTTGACCTCCTTAATAACATTCAGATTGGTTCCGAAAATCAGTATGTCATCGACATACAAGCACAGGATAACTCCCTCGCCCCCACCATGGCGATAGTACACACATTTGTCAGCTTCGTTCACAATAAAGCCTGCAGCTGTTAAAGTTTTTCAAACTTCTCATGCCACTGTTTGGGTGCTTGCTTAAGTACGTACAAAGACTTCAGCAACTTGCACACTTTTCCTTCCTGACCATCTAGTACAAACCCATCTGGTTGTTCCATATAAATTTCCTCGTCCAACTCTCCATTTAGGAAAGCAGTCTTAACATCCATTTGATGAACGAAAAGACCATGTGAGGCAGCTAGTGAAAGTAGAACTCGAATAGTGGTCAGTCGAGCCACAGGTGAGTAAGTATCAAAGAAGTCTTCACCTTCCTTTTGGGTATAACCCTTTGCCACGAGCCGAGCCTTGTACTTTTCAATAGTACCATCAGGCCTAAGCTTCTTCTTGAATACCCATTTGCATCCTATAGGTTTGCACCCATAAGGACGATTAGTTATCTCCCAAGTTTCATTCGCCAAGATGGAATCCATCTCGCTACGAACCGCTTCCTTCCAGTAGTCAGCATCTTCAGATGCATAGGCCTCTGAAATAGAACTGGGAGTGTCATCTATGAGGTACACAAGAAAATCATCACCAAAGGACTTTGCAGTCCTCTGTCTCTTGCTCCTAATAGGAACTTCATTGTTCTCCTCCACAGGACTTTCAAAGTGTTTTATCGAAAATGTAGGTTCGGTAATTGTAACTGGTTCCTGATTCAATGAACTAGGCATCTCCTGATTAGATGAGGTAGCCATATCCTTCATGGGAAAGATATCTTCAAAGAAAGTCGCATCATTCGACTCCATGATCGTACCGACATGCATGTCAGGTACCTCAGATTTTACAACCAAGAATCTATAGCCAATGCTATGAAAAGCATATCCCATGAAAACATAATCCACAGTCTTTGGTCCAAGCTTCCGCTTCTTTGAAATTGGAGCATTGACTTTAGCCAAACAACCCCATGTTCGCAGATAAGAGAGTTTTAACCTTTTCTTCTCCCATTCCTCGGATGGAGTTATCTCTTTGTTCTTTGTGGGGACTCGGTTCAGGACATGACATGCTATCAATATCGCCTCCCCCCACCATGCCTTCGAGAGACCCGATGTGTCTAACATGGCGTTAACCAAATCAGTTAGAGTACGGTTCTTTCTTTAGGCCACCCCATTTGACTGAGGTGAGTAGGGAGGCGTCCTCTCATGGATTATACCATGGTCCGCACAAAAAGTATCAAACTCATTGGAAAAATACTCTCCACCACGGCCGGACCTAAGCCTCTTGATTTTCCGATCAAGTTGGTTTTCCACTTCAGCTTTATAGATCTTGAAAAAGTTCAAAGCCTCATCCTTAGATTTCAGAAGATACACACGGCAGTATCTAGTGGAGTCATCAATTAACGTCATGAAATATTTCTTTCCACCTTTTGTCAACACACCATTCATTTCACATAGATTTGAATGTATGAGCTCCAGTGGTGCAAGATTTCTTATTTCCGCAGTCGTGTGAGACTTACGAGGTTGCTTAGCTTGCACACACACTTGACACTTAGATCCCTTGATGGTGGTGAAACTAGGGATTAAGTTCAACTTCGTTAGTCGCGACATGCAACCAAAGTTAACATGACAAAGACGTGAATGCCACACATTGGATTCACTATTGTTGCAAATATGATTAACAACTTTATTGCAAACGTCTGATAAGGATAAGCGAAACAAGCCTCCTGACTCATAGCCTTTACCAACAAAGGTTCCATACTTGGATATTACAAATTTATTCGACTCAAAGACAACCTTGTAGCCATCTCTACACAGAAGAGATCCGCTAACAAGATTTTCATTGACGGAGGGGACATAATGCACGTTCTTCAGCCGCACGATCTTCCCCGAAGTAAACTTCAGATCGACCGTGCCAACACCATGAACAGAAGCACTTGAACCGTTGCCCATCAGCACGGTTGAAGTCCCTGCGGTCTGATAAGACGAAAACATGGAAATATCACCGCATACATGCACATTAGCACCCGTGTCAATCAACCAGTCAGGAGAATGACATACTGAAAGAATAGTGGGAAAATATACCATACCCAGCATCCTTCATGTCAGTGTCTCCAATGACAACATTAGCGGTCTTGCCGCCTTTCCCAAGATGACGCTTGTCATAGCGATTAGGGCAACTAGGAGCCCAATGATCAGGATCCCCACACATATGACAAGCACCTTTCTTCTTGCCATTCTTCTTCTTGAAGTTCGTGTGTTGCACAGCCTTGTTCTTCCCATCAAACTTTGCTTTTCCATCAAACTTTCCCTTGTTCTTGAACTTGTGGGGCTGGAAGTTCTGCTTCTGTACCACATTGGCACTAGATCCTCCCTCAATACCTCGAGCACGCGTGTCCTTTGCTCTCGCCTTTTCTTCCACATCAAGAGTGCCAATGAGATCCGGGATGGAAAACTCCTGCCTCTTATGCTTCAGCAAGGTAGCAAAGTTCCTCCATGAAGGGGGAAGCTTAGTGATGATACCTCCGGCAACAAACTTGTTCGGTAGCATACAACTGAAGTGCTCAAGTTCTCTAGCAAATGACTGTATCTCATGAGCTTGCTCAACCACGGAGCGCTCTTCAGTCATCCTGTAATCATAGAATTGCTCCATGATGTACAGCTCAGTGCCAGCATTCGAGACCCCAAACTTGGCCTCGAGTGCATCCCACATATCTTTTCCATTATCAATTGACGCATAAGCATCAACTATGTTCTCACCAAGAACACTCAAGAGAGCAGCCTTAAACAGAGTATCCATTTTCTGAAAAGCTTGTGCCTGTTGAGCATCAAGCTCTCCTTCAGGTTTGCCGAGAGTGGCGTCATAGCAACTCATGGTCCGAAACCATAAGACTGCTCTCACGCGCCACCTCTTATAGTGGATACCCTCAAACATAGGAGGTCTCATGGAAGCAGCAAAACCACTTGGGGTAAATTGCCTATAATAAGGTTTTTGGATTGTTGGAAATATGAGCAATTTACCAAATGATTTTATTAACAGAAATACTAGATAAAGCATGAATAATATAGTAGAGATAAAACAAGTCATGTGTTCTGACAGAGAGAAGGTAAATAGCTTCTGCATATATAGCCTATCATATCTAAAGCAGACAATATAGCAAGTAGCATATATGAAGTAGAACCTATCATGTGTAGGACAAGGACTAGAACAAGGAACTGCGGCAGAACCTTTAACATGAAAGACAAGAACACGTACGGGACAGCAGCAGCAGAAGCGCTGGACTTGGGGTCGGTGTCCTCGCCTGCCATGTCATCGAGGAGGTCGTGGACGCCGGGGAAGAAGTCGTCGTCGGGGAAGTAGTCATCGGCGACCGGATCGTCCGTGATGAAGCAGCCAGTAGTCGCGCTGAGCGCTCCCCAAAAACCTTATCACCCTTCTCCCGTACAGGACTCAAAAGGTGCGGTTTTGGAGGCCTACTGTCCCGACCTGTGGTGCACGCCGCAAGACGGGATGGGGAAGAACGTAGTAGCAGCGCAGTGGTCGGAACTTTGTGGCGAGAGGAAGAGGAGCTTCTGTTGTGTCTCTCTGGAGAGGAGCGACCTCTCTTATATAGGCACAGGAGAAGGATGCGAAGAGGCTGCGGCAGGAGGTGAAACAACGAAGGGAGACGAAACGAACAGGCAGTGGCCGAAGAGGCGCCCCGTTCGAATTCAGTGTCCACTACAGAAAACATTTCAACTCCCACGTGACCACCCGTCGTGCGTGGCAAAAATTTAGATATCGGCTCGGCTTATTCCCGCAACCCGCGGCACGTCGTGACGAGGCGTGGCGAGGCGAGCGGCAGAGGAGGAGCGCGCATGGATATCCCTCTTGTTCTCATACTCGTACAAGTGGGGAAAGTGTTGGGGAACGTTGCAGAAAACAAAAATTTTCCTACGGTTTCACCAAGATCCATCTAGGAGTTCATCTAGCAACGAGTGATCTGATTGCATCTATATACCTTTGTAGATCACGCGCGGAAGCGTTCAAAGAACGGGGATGAGGAAGGCGTACTTGACGTGATCCAAATCACCGGAGATCCTAGCGCCGAACGGACGGCACCTCCGTGTTCAACACACGTACGGTCAGCGTGACGTCTCCTCCTTCTTGATCCAGCAAGGGGAAGGAGAGGTTGAGGAAGATGGCTCCAGCAGCAGCACGACGGCGTGGTGGTGGTGGAGCTGCAGTACTCCGTCAGGGCTTCGCCAAGCTCTACGGAGGAGGAGGAGGTGTTGGAGAGGGAGAGGGAGGCGCCAGGGCTTAGGTGTCGCTGCCCTCCCTTCCCCCCACTATACATAGGGCCAAGGGAGAGGGGGGCGCAGCCTTGGCCCTTCCTCCAAGGAAGGGTGCGGCCAGGGAGGAGTCCATCCTCCCCAAGGCACCTAGGAGGTGCCTTCCCCTTTTAGGACTCTTCCTTTCCCTCATCTCTTGGCGCATGGGCCTCTTGGGGCTGGTGCCCTTGGCCCATATAGGCCAAGGCGCACACCCCTACAGCCCATGTGGCCCCCCGGGGCAGGTGGACCCCCTTGGTGGACCCCCGGACCCCTTTCGGCACTCCCGGTACAATACCGATAATGCGCGAAACCTTTCCGGTGACCAAAACAAGACTTCCCATATATAATTCTTTACCTCCGAACCATTCCGGAACTCCTCGTGATGTCCGGGATCTCATCCGGGACTCCGAACAACATTCGGGTTACTGCATATACATATCCCTACAACCCTAGCGTCACCGAACCTTAAGTGTGTAGACCCTACGGGTTCGGGAGACATGTAGACATGACCGAGATCGCTCTCCGGTCAATAACCAACAGCGGGATCTGGATACCCATGTTGGCTCCCACATTGTCACGACCGGTTTTCCAATAAAAATGTTTATTAAGAAGCCAATCTTTTGAGTCCAGTATGAGAAAAATCCTCCTTACCGGTAGACAAATTCTTGATACAATAAGCCAGTAGCATAAAATATATTACAGGGTCGAGCTACGGTTGCTCAACCAAATTATTACAAGCACGCCAATAATTATACATAATGGCGGCCATGACACAGTGGTGTGGAGGCATACTACTGACTTGAGGATAGGGTGGTGGTGGAAAAACACAGCGGGGAGTGAGATACATGACTCTAAAACTGGCATCTCATCGAGCGTCGAGGTGAGGCTCGATGAATTTATTTGGTAGCGGAAGCGGATATAATACAGTGACCAAATCCAGGGTCGCACGAGACTGACTGGGATTTCTCTAGGCGTCGGACTCGCTATCAAATTCTTCATCCATGAGATCGCCTTCATCAGCATCTGGCCAAATCAACAAGCCAGGTGAGTACTTTGAAAGTACTCGCAACACAGTTCGGACGTAAGATATAACAAATGCATGCATGGATGCGTCATGATTAATTTTAACAGTGGCACATTAATTCGTAAAAACAAGACAGGTAAAAAGGGGGTCGCCGGTAGTCCGCTCGAAAACCCAACAAAATAACTGTAAACCCAATCGGGTGTCTGAAGCGACACCTCGATAGGAAGATAAATAAATAAATCACGCCGCAGTCGAGCGTCTGAGCGACGCCACATAAAGGGCTTTAAAAGAAATGCCACAGTCGGGCGTCTGAGCGACGCCATAAAAAGGGCTTTAAAAGAAATGCCACAGTCGGGCGTCTGAGCGACGCCACATAAAGGGCTTTAAAAGAAATGCCACAGTCGGGCGTCTGAGCGACGCCATATAAAGGGCTTTAAAAGAAATGCCACAGTCGGGCGTCTGAGCGACGCCACATAAAGGGCTTTAAAAGAAATGCCACAGTCGGGCGTCTGAGCGACGCCACATAAAGGGCTTTAAAAGAAATGCCACAGTCGGACGTCTGAACGACGTCGCAGAAAGGGCTTTCATTGAAAGTAAAATATAACACTGCCACAGTCGGACGTCTGGGCGACATCACAGAAAGGGCTTTTATTCACAAGTAAATAATACTCATAATAAATATTCAATTCATGAGAATAAACGGGTTAGTCCATCCACAGGAATAAACATTTAACCGGACTTAGCACTCATGTGATTCACCGGAGTCTCTGTCATCAAAACTGACATTTGTCAGGATAAGATAATACCAAACTTGGACATGGAGTAGATGATTCAAAGGAACATATGACTCTGCAGAGTTTGTACGAAATTTTTTCCCACAGCCAACGGATTTCCGTAGTCACGAAGGACTAGTTCCGTTTACGGTATTTCGGAAGAAAACACAGCTAACCAGTACACACCCATCCTACATCTCGATGCTAGGAATCACCCTAGACATCGTCCAAGAAAAAACTTTTGAGACGGGGAGATCACAATCTCGAATAGCATGGGATCAAATTTATATACGCGCGCTCTAAGGGGTGCCCCCCTCTCGGTCCCAACCGGAAACACCCATGCCCCCTGACCGGATGACTGGCTTTAATCGAGGGCCATGGAACCATCATCACGGCCTCTCCTTTTGGTGTGTACCAGGAAAGCGGTTTGCAACTTACTAAGCCATATTCCTTGTGGAAAACATGTGGTAGTACAGGGAAGGAAAAAAATGGAAGGAACTGGACTGATACGGGTTGACACTGAAGTCATATAGCCTGGCATAAGACTGGCATGCTACAACACTGCCATCTTACCCATCCTCATGCCAACACATGGCCATGCATACTCACATCCATCCACTTATGGATTTTCGAAACTCACTTGCCTCATCATTACACGTAACATGACATTCGTCGGTATGTTCATCAACATGCCATAAAACTACTTAATGCAAACATGCCAAAACAATCATCATATCAAAAGTTCAAATGTGCTTGCCTGGTTCAGAGTAGTCGGAGCCTAGCTCGGTGAAGTTTGCGGTCCCGTCACCTCCTTCGGTATCTACGGTATAAAAAGAAATATACGCGCTATCGTGAATACAGTGAGGTGCACAAAAATTTCTCCAAATATTTTCAAATAAATATGATAAAAAACTAGACAAAATTTTAAGGAGAACAGAAAAAGAATCAATCAAAAATACTTTTCTGTTAAAAAGTTATAAGGGTTTTAGTCCAGGGACTCATCTGTAATGAAACAGAAAGTCCCCAGGGGCTAACTTATAAAAACAGAAAACGCTTCGATAGAGAATACGCCAGCCCAGAGGGAAAGCGCATTTTGGCAGAAGACGCTTTCAAAAAACGGTTTGTTTAAAAAAAACTAAGAGGCTGACGGGCGGGTTCCACTCGTTAGGTTTGAATATTCAAACGGGGCGGCAGAGTTCGACGGTGCCCGAGCGCCGCGGTGATCGCCGGCGGTGATCCACGGCGAGACAGGGAGATCAGAGAGTACCTCCGTGTTCAGGGCGCCATTCCGCGTCGGTTGGTGGTGGTGGTGGTCGCCGGCGAGTACCACGTCGACGGCGAGCCTTGCTCCGGCGGACGGCGGTTCGGGTGGTCAAGGGCCTCGTCGGAGAGAGCTGCGGAGATCAAATTGAGGAGGGGGTTAGACCTCTGGTAGCTAGAGGGGGTATCTGACGGAATTTGGGCGCCAGGGACGGCCTCACCGGAGCGAATCGAGACGGAGGCCGAGGCGGAACGGGGCGGCCGGAACTGGGGGAGGAGACCTCCTCGAGGTCCTCCTAGTGGCCTGGCGGGGCTTTGGTGAGGTGCAGTGGTGGTGCGTGCTCGAGAGTGAGCTCGGGAGCCCTTTTTATAGGCGGTCCGAGGCGGTGGCCGAGAACGGGGTTCTCCGGCGAAGTTTACGGTGGCGCAAGGCATTGGTCGGGGAGGTTTAGGGGTTGAGCGCCGTCGTGGGGGTTCACTGGGTCCGTTTAGGTGCTAAACGAGCCAGGATTGGGTGCTTTGGGCGAGCTCGACGGAACGGGGCGGCGCGGGCCCGTCGGTGGCAGGGAGCACGTTCTGTGCTTGCCGGGCCACGGCGACGGTGCAGCGGGGCTGCGCTGGCATGCATGAGCCACGCGTAGGGCTAGGGAGCAAAGGGCGGCGCGGAACGGCGTTGCAATGCTGGTGCTGCCACTGTTGGCCGCTACGGGTGGCGTGGCCACCGCAGAAGCCGCCAGCTCCGGCGATGCTCGCCGCCTCCGACGCCAGGAACCGGCCAAGTGCGCGTGCGGCGCTTTGGACAGCGAGGAGGGGCTGCGCGCATCGCGCCATAGCGCACTGTCGACGCGTGACTGAACCCTGACGAAGAGAAACGACACTGAACTCTGAAACTCTGAATTTTAACTGAAGATGAACGGAAACAGTGCATGCAAGGTGTTCGACAGAATGATCTAGGCATCTAGAGATTTTTCCTTGAGCTGAAACTTGGTGGGGTAGCCTCTCATTGCACCAGGAGGCTGCCTGAATTTTTGTAGAATTTTTGGAGAATCGGAGATATGAATTTCACCAAATTTGGCAAATCTGGTCCAAACTTGCAGTGAGTGAAATTTGAAATTTTTGAAAAGAAGAAGAGTGGATCAAGATGGTTCTAGGTTGTGGGTACTAAGGACTATCCAGGGGAGTTGGTTTGGGATAAAAACTCAAAGGCAATGAGGTACTTGCTTTGAAAATCACAGGCTCAAAATAATTGGCAGAAATGATTTGAGAGATAAAATAATTGAAAAAAAAATCCAAAACTTGTTTGGACTTGTTGAGACAGAGAATTTAGATTGTTCAAAGGTGGAGGGGGATTTTGAGAAGATTTACTATAGGAGACATGGTAAAACCATGGGTGGTTTCAAGATAAGAAAAACCTAAAAATTCATAGAGTTCTTTTTATAAGAAAAAGAATAATCTCCAAAAATATACTTTGAGAAGGAAACTATTAGAGAAAGAGTTTTAAATGATCAAACACCATAGTTTGAAGAGGATACAAAAATAAAAATCCTTGCCAAAGAAGTTTTTAAGAGGAAGGTTTTCTGGAAAAAAATAATTTAAATGGCCTCTTTTCAAAAACCAACAAAGTTTTTGCTGAAAAACCAAATAAAATTTTTGGAGTGTCACACACATGCCCCTCGATGATCTCATCGGATGAACCACGATTTCGAGGATTCAAGCAACCCCGTATACAATTCCCTTCGTCAATCGGTATGTTACTTGCCCGAGATTCGATCGTCGGTATCCCAATACCTCGTTCAATCTCGTTACCGGCAAGTCACTTTACTCGTACCGTAATGCATGATCCCGTGACCAGACACTTGGTCACTTTGAGCTCATTTTGATGATGCATTACCGAGTGGGCCCAGTGATACCTCTCCGTCACACGGAGTGACAAATCCCAGTCTTGATCCGTGTCAACCCAACAGACACTTTCGGAGATACCCGTAGTATACCTTTATAGTCACCCAGTTACGTTGTGACGTTTGGTACACCCAAAGCACTCCTACGGTATCCGGGAGTTACACAATCTCATGGTCTAAGGAAAATATACTTGACATTGGAAAACTCTAGCAAACGAACTATACGATCTTGTGCTATGTTTAGGATTGGGTCTTGTCCATCACATCATTCTCCTAATGATGTGATCTCGTTATCAATGACATCCAATGTCCATAGTCAGGAAACCATGACTATCTGTTGATCAACAAGCTAGTCACCTAGAGGCTTACTAGGGACATGTTGGTGTCTATTATTCACACATGTATTACGATTTCCGGATAACACAATTATAGCATGAATAAAGACAATTATCATGAATAAGGAAATATAATAATAATGCTTTTATTATTGCCTCTAGGGCATATTTCCAACAGTCTCCCACTTGCACTAGAGTCAATAATCTAGTTACATTGTGATGAATCGAACACCCATGGAATTCTGGTGTTGATCATGTTTTGCTCTAGGGAGAGGTTTAGTCAATGGATCTGCTACATTCAGGTCCATATGTACTTTACAAATATCTAAAGTCTCCATCTTGAACATTTTCATGAATGGAGTTGAAGCGACGCTTGATGTGCCTTGTCTTCTTGTGAAATCTGGGCTCCTTGGCAAGTGCAATAGCTCCAGTGTTGTCACAGAAGAGCTTGACCGGCCCCGACGCATTGGGTATGACTCCTAGGTCGGTGATGAACTCCTTCACCCAAATTGCTTCATGCGCTGCCTCCGAGGCTGCCATGTACTCCGCTTCACATGTAGATCCCGCCACGACGCTCTGCTTGCAACTGCACCAGCTTACTGCCCCACCATTCAAAATATACACGTATCCGGTTTGTGACTTGGAGTCATCCAGATCTGTGTCGAAGCTAGCGTCGACGTAACCTTTTACGACGAGCTCTTCGTCACCTCCATAAACGAGAAACATTTCCTTAGTCCTTTTCAGGTACTTCAGGATATTCTTGACCGCTGTCCAGTGTTCCTTGCCGGGATTACTTTGGTACCTTCCTACCAAACTTACGGCAAGGTTTACATCAAGTCTGGTACACAGCATGGCATACATAATAGAACCTATGGCTGAGGCATAGGGGATGACACTCATCTCTTCTATATCTTCTGCCGTGGTCGGACATTAAGCTGAGCTCAATTTCACACCTTGTAACACAGGCAAGAACCCCTTCTTAGACTGATTCATATTGAATTTCTTCAATATCTTATCAAGGTATGTGCTTTGTGAAAGACCTATGAGGCGTCTTGATCTATCTCTATAGATCTTGATGCCTAATATATATGCAGCTTCTCCAAGGTCCTTCATTGAAAAACTCTTATTCAAGTAGGCCTTAATGCTGTCCAAGAGTTCTATATCATTTCCCATCAAAAGTATGTCATCTACATATAATATGAGAAATGCTACAGAGCTCCCACTCACTTTCTTGTAAACACAGGCTTCTCCATAAGTCTGCGTAAACCCAAACGCTTTGATCATCTCATCAAAGCGAATGTTCCAACTCCGAGATGCTTGCACCAGCCCATAAATCGAGCGTTGGAGCTTGCACACCTTGTCAGCATTCTTAGGATCGACAAAACCTTCCGTCTGCATCATATACAATTCTTCATTAAGGAAACCATTAAGGAATGCCGTTTTGACGTCCATTTGCCATATCTCATAATCATAGAATGCGGCAATTGCTAACATGATTCGAACGGACTTTAGCTTCGCTACCGGTGAGAAAGTCTCATCGTAGTCAATCCCTTGAACTTGTCGATAACCCTTAGCGACAAGCCGAGCTTTATAGATGGTCACATTACCATCCGCGTCTGTCTTCTTCTTAAAGATCCATTTATTTTCTATGGCTCGCCGCTCTACGGGCAAGTCAGTCAAAGTCCATACTTCGTTTTCATACATGGATCCTATCTCGGATTTCATGGCTTCCAGCCATTTGTCGGAATCCGGGCCCGCCATCGCTTCTTCATAGTTCGAAGGTTCACCGTTGTCTAACAACATGATTTCCAAGACAGGGTTGCCGTACCAATCTGGTGCGGAACGTGTCCTTGTGGACCTTAGAATTTCAGTAGGAGCTTGATCAGAAGTATCTTGATCATCATCATTAACTTCCTCTCTAGTCGGTGCAGGCACCTCAGGAACATTTTCTTGAGTTGCGCCATTTTCCGGTTCAAGAGGTAATACTTCACCAAGTTCTACTTTCCTCCCACTTACTTATTTCGAGAGAAACTCCTTCTCTAGAAAGGATCCATTCGTGGCAACAAAGATCTTGCCTTCGGATCTGAGGTAGAAGGTATACCCAATAGTTTCTTTAGGGTATCCTATGAAGACGCATTTTTCCGACTTGGGTTCGAGCTTTTCAGGTTGAAGTTTCTTGACATAAGCATCGCATCCCCAAACTTTTAGAAACGACAGCTTAGGTTTCTTCCCAAACCATAATTCATATGGTGTTGTCTCAACGGATTTCGACGGAGCCCTATTTAAAGTGAATGCGGCAGTCTCTAAAGCATAGCCCCAAAAAGATAGCGGTAAATCGGTAAGAGACATCATAGATCGCACCATATCTAATAGAGTGCGATTATGACGTTCGGACACACCATTACGCTGAGGTGTTCCAGGCGGCGTGAGTTGTGAAACTATTCCACATTTTCTTAAGTGTGTGCCAAACTCGTGACTCAAATATTCTCCTCCACGATCTGATCGCAGGAACTTGATTTTCTTGTCACGTTGATTCTCAACCTCACTCTGAAATTCCTTGAACTTTTCAAAGGTCTCAGACTTGTGTTTCATTAAGTAGACATACCCATATCTACTCAAGTCATCAGTGAGGGTGAGAACATAACGATAGCCACCGCGAGCCTCAACACTCATTGGACCGCACACATCAGTATGTATGATTTCCAATAAGTTGGTTGCTCGCTCCATTATTCCTGAGAACGGAGTCTTGGTCATTTTACCCATGAGGCATGGTTCGCACGTGTCAAATGATTCGTAATCAAGAGACTCTAAAAGTCCATCAGCATGGAGCTTCTTCATGCGTTTGACACCTATGTGACCAAGGCGGCAGTGCCACAAGTATGTGGGACTATCATTATCAATCTTACATCTTTTGGTACTCACACTATGAACATGTCTAGCATTACGCTCGAAATTCATTAAGAATAAACCATTCACCATCGGAGCATGACCATAAAACATATGTCTCATATAAATAGAACAACCATTATTCTCGAATTTAAATGAGTAGCCATCTCGAATTAAACGAGATCCTGATACAGTGTTCATGCTCAAAGATGGCACTAAATAACAATTATTAAGGTTTAAAACTAATCCCAAAGGTAAATGTAGAGGTAGCGTGCCGACAGCGATCACATTGACCTTGGAACCATTCCCGGCGCGCATCGTCACCTCGTCCTTCGACAGTCTCCGCTTATTCCACAGCTTCTGTTTTGAGTCACAAATGTGAGCAACCGCACCGGTATCAAATACCCACGAGCTACTACGAGTACTGGTAAGGTACACATCAATTACATGTATATCACATATACCTTTCGTTTTGCTGGCCTTCTTGTCCGCTAAGTATTTGGGGCAGTTCCGCTTCCAGCGACCACTTTCCTTGCAATAAAAGCACTCAGTCTCGGGCTTGGGTCCATTCTTTGGCTTCTTTCCGGCAGCTTGCTTGCCGGGCGCGGCAACTCCCTTGCCGTCCTTCTTGAAAGCTTTCTTTCCCTTGCCCTTCTTGAACTTAGTGGTTTTATTCACCATCAACACTTGATGTTCCTTTTTGACTTCTACCTCTGCTGATTTCAGCATTGCAAATACTTCAGGAATGGTCTTTTCCATCCCCTGCATATTGAAGTTCATCACAAAGCTCTTGTAGCTCAGTGGAAGCGACTGAAGGATTCTGTCAATGACCGCGTCATCCGGGAGATTAACTCCCAGCTGAGTCAAGCGGTTATGCAACCCAGACATAGTGAGTATGTGCTCACTGACAGAACTGTTTTCCTCCATCTTATAGCTGAAGAACTTGTCGGAGACTTGACATCTCTCGACCCGGGCATGAGCTTGGAAAACCATTTTCAGCTCTTCGAACATCTCATATGCTCCGTGTCTCTCAAAACGCTTTTGGAGCCCCGGCTCTAAGCTGTAAAGCATGCCGCACTAAACGAGGGAGTAGTCATCGGTACGTGCCTGCCAAGCATTCATAACGTCTTGTTCTGCAGGGAGAACAGATGCGTCACCTAGCGGTGCTTGTAGGACATAATCTTTCTTGGCAGCTATGAGGATGATCCTCAGGTTCCGGACCCAGTCCGTGTAGTTGCTGCCATCGTCTTTCAGCTTGGTTTTCTCTAGGAACGCGTTGAAGTTGAGGACTACGTTGGCCATTTGATCTAAAAGACATATTGTAAAATTTTTAGACTAAGTTCATGATAATTAAGTTCATCTAATCAAATTATTCAATGAACTCCCACTTAGACAGACATCCCTCCAGTAATCTAAGTATAACATGATCCGAGTTAACTAGGCTGTGTCCGATCATCACGTGAGACGGACTAGTCAACATCAGTGAACATCTTCATGTTGATCGTATCTTCTATACGACTCATGCTCGACCTTTCAGTCTTCTGTGTTCCGAGGCCATGTCTGTACATGCTAGGCTCGTCAAGTCAACCTAAGTGTTTGCATGTGTAAATCTGTCTTACACCCGTTGTATGTGAACGTTGGAATCTAACACCCGATCATCACGTGGTGCTTCGAAACAACGAACTGTCGCAATGGTGCACAGTTAGGGGGAACACTTTCTTGAAATTATTATGAGGGATCATCTTATTTACTACCGTCGTTCTAAGTAAACAAGATGCAAAAACATGATAAACATCACATACAATCAAATAATAATAGTGACATGATATGGCCAATATCACATAGCTCCTTTGATCTCCATCTTGGGGCTCCATGATCATCTTGTCACCGGCATGACACCATGATCTCCATCATCGTGTCTCCATGAAGTTGCTCGCCAATTATTACTTCTACTACTACGGCTAACGCGTTTAGCAATAAAGTAAAGTAATTTACATGGCGTTTCTCAATGACACGCAGGTCATACAAAAAATAAAGACAACTCCTATGGCTCCTGCCGGTTGTCATACTCATCGACATGCAAGTCATGATTCCTATTACAATAGCATGAACATCTCATACATCATATATATATCATTCATCATTCATCACAACTTTGGCCATATCACATCACAGAACACTTGCTGCAAAAACAAGTTAGACGTCCTCTAATTGTTGTTGCAAGTTTTACGTGGCTGCAAAAGGGTTCTAGTAAGAACGTTTTCTTACCTACGTGAAAGCCACAACGTGATTTTTCAACTTCTATTTAACCTTCATAAGGACCCTTTTCATCGAATCCGCTCCAACTAAAGTGGGAGAGACAGACACCCGCCAGCCACCTTATGCAACTTGTGCATGTTAGTCGGTGGAACCGGTCTCACGTAAGCGTACGTGTAAGGTTGGTCCGGGCCGCTTCATCCCACAATACCGTTGAAGCAAGATAAGACTAGTAGCGGCAAGAAAGTTGACAACATCAACGCCCACAACAAATTGTGTTCTACTCGTGCAAGAGAACTACGCATAGACCTAGCTCATGATGCCACTGTTGGGGAACATTGCAGAAAACAAAAATTTTCCTACGGTTTCACCAAGATCCATCTAGGAGTTAATCTAGCAACGAGTGATCGGATTGCATCTACATACCTTTGTAGATCACGCGCGGAAGCGTTCAAAGAACGGGGATGAGGAAGGCGTACTCGACGTGATCCAAATCACCGGAGATCCTAGCGCCGAACGGACGACACCTTCGTGTTCAACACACGTACGGTCAGCGTGACGTCTCCTCCTTCTTGATCCAGCAAGGGGAAGGAGAGGTTGAGGAAGATGGCTCCAGCAGCAGCACGACGGCGTGGTGGTGGTGGAGCTGCAGTACTCCGTCAGGGCTTCGCCAAGCTCTACGCAGGAGGAGGAGGTGGTGTTGGAGAGGGAGAGGGAGGCGCCAGGGCTTAGGTGTCGCTGCCTTCCCTTCCCCCCACTATATATAGGGCCAAGTGAGAGGGTGGGGGGGGGCGCAGCCTTGGCCCTTCCTCCAAGGAAGGGTGCGGCCAGGGAGGAGTCCATCCTCCCCAAGGCACCTAGGAGGTGCCTTCCCCTTTTAGGACTCTTCCTTTCCCTCATCTCTTGGCGCATGGGCCTCTTGGGGCTGGTGCCCTTGGCCCATATAGGCCATGGCGCACACCCCTACAGCCCATGTGGCCCCCCGGGGCAGGTGGACCCCCTTGGTGGACCCCCGGACCCCTTTCGGCACTCCCGGTACAATACCGATAATGCGCGAAACCTTTCCGGTGACCAAAACAAGACTTCCCATATATAATTCTTTACCTCCGGACCATTCCGGAACTCCTCGTGACGTCCGGGATCTCATCCGGGACTCCAAACAACATTCAGGTTACTGCATATACATATCCCTACAACCCTAGCGTCACCGAACCTTAAGTGTGTAGACCCTACGGGTTCGGGAGACATGTAGACATGACCGAGATCACTCTCCGGTCAATAACCAACAGCGGGATCTGGATACCCATGTTGGCTCCCACATGCTCCTCGATGATCTCATCGGATGAACCACGATGTCGAGGATTCAAGCAACCTCGTATAGAATTCCCTTCGTCAATCGGTATGTTACTTGCCCGAGATTCGATCGTCGGTATCCCAATACCTCGTTCAATCTCGTTACCGGCAAGTCACTTTACTCGTACCGTAATGCATGATCCCGTGACCAGACACTTGGTCACTTTGAGCTCATTTTGATGATGCATTACCGAGTGGGCCCAGTGATACCTCTCCGTCACACGGAGTGACAAATCCCAGTCTTGATCCATGTCAACCCAACAAACACTTTCGGAGATACCCGTAGTATACCTTTATAGTCACCCAGTTACGTTGTGACGTTTGGTACACCCAAAGCACTCCTACGGTATCCGGGAGTTACACGATCTCATGGTCTAAGGAAAAGATACTTGACATTGGAAAACTCTAGCAAACGATCTATACGATCTTGTGCTATGTTTAGGATTGGGTCTTGTCCATCACATCATTCTCCTAATGATGTGATCTCGTTATCAATGACATCCAATGTCCATAGTCAGGAAACCATGACTATCTGTTGATCAACGAGCTAGTCACCTAGAGGCTTACTAGGGACATGTTAGTGTCTATTATTCACACATGTATTACGATTTCCGGATAACACAATTATAGCATGAATAAATACAATTATCATGAATAAGGAAATATAATAATAATGCTTTTATTATTGCCTCTAGGGCATATTTCCAACAGAAAGAACCTCCCTTATAAGGAGGTCCAACTCCCACTAAACTAGCAATGTGGGACTAAACTTTAGTAGTATCCCTTGCCTTGCACAAATGGGCTAAGTGGGTCCATAGGATTTATTAGGAATTTCTGAAATAGTTATTGGGCTGCCCAAAATAGGCTAAATTCCAGCACCCATACCCGCCTCCATCGTCCAGATGAGCTGCCCGATCACTACCTGAATGCAAAAACCGCACCCAACCTATCCTCGTAAATCCGGCCCAAACACTCGGACCGACCGACACTCCCATACCCGGTCCATATAGGGAGACCCATACGCGTCCAGACGCGGGCGACACGTAGGACTGACCGCAATGGCCTATGCGGTGACACGCAGTGACCGTCGGTCTGACTAGAGCCTCCTTCCCTTCCACGTCGCATGGCGCCGCTCCGGCTTGCCGCTCGAGGGAGCAAGTCCGGCTATTTAAGCTAGATGCATGGTGGCAGCCCAACCCTAGCTCGTCCCCATTCCTTCCATCTCCCTCCCACCCACGCCGCCAGCTTCCATCCACTCACGGTAGCGAGTTTGGTTTTCTGTAGCTCAGGCTACACGGTACCCCTTATCTTTGCCATCCATTTCTGCATCGCGATCCGTGCAGACGCATTTGTCTTTTTTATTTCTCTCAAACGACACAACATATAAACCTTAAATTTTGCAGAACAACAATACATTCTAACTACAATCTGGGAAAAAACTTTCAGATTTTTTCATGCATTTTAAATACTTAAAATAATATTTTTAGTCAAACAAAATCTCATTTTCTATATTTATATCAGACCAAAAAATCTGAAAGTTTTTTCACACATTGATGTTCTAATGTTTGTTCGATCTGCAAAGTTTGAATTTCATATGTTGTTTCATTTTAGAGAAACAAGAAAGAGAAATATTCTTATTGTAAATTAGTTGGAGAGTACGGATCTCAAAGCAAGGTTGGAGGGTTGAGGATAAGAGGTTTCATGTAGCCTGAGCTACAAAGGAACTTTGTGGTAGCTACTAGCCGTACCCGACAGAGGATCACCACATAGACCATGTTGGTGCCGGAGCACCGGATGCTGCTGCTGGAGGAGATCTGCGCCGTGCCATTGCTTGTTTCGCTGTTGCCCTTCCACCGGATTCGCTAGAGCCGGAGGAGGAGTAGGAGGAGCCGAAGCCGGTGACAGCAGATCCAACGCATGCGGGCTTTGCCATGTCCAATGCCATGGCAGAGTTCGAGGAGGCCCAGGCGGACGAGCTGGCAGAGCAGTAGGCCCCTCCTCAAGTCCTTCGAGACAGAGCACGAGGTGGAGGCAAACAGCCGCATCCTCCACCAGCGGAGGGCAGAAATCTACTAACTCTTCGCCGAGTTCGAGAAGGACAAGGACGAGCCGGCCGTGTGCCCAATTGCCAATGACCACGAGGCCAGTGGCTCCGGCACCAACATCATCAACATCTCCCACGACGAAGACGCACAGTTTAGTACAGTTCATAGTAGTAGTTTACGTAGATCATGTCATTGCATGGGTTTATATGAAAATGGTAATCAAAAGACGCATCCTCGGGCGTTTGGCAACTCGTATTACTCCTAGGTATGTGTGATTGTAGGTAGATGCTCTGACGATCGTGCTCAAGTTCAGGCACGCCGTGTTTCTCGCGTGCGCGCATGCTCAGTCACGCACAGCGGTGGCTCGTGTCGTGTGGCCAAAGTTGTCCGCGTCAGTTCGGCAGAGGAGGTCGGGAGCGCGCAATGAAGACGGTCCCATGGCGTCCGCGACGGCAGGTCCACCGCTCGGCGCGTCCGGATCGAGCTCGCCGGGCCCCCTCCCCTGTGATTCCGCCTTGATGCCTTCCAGCGGCCCCGCACTGGGAGTTCAAGAAACATGCGTCTCCCCGCAGCCGCGTCCGCATCACTGCATTCATCATGTGCTTCGATGAAAAGTCGGACGATAGTTCCGTCACGCGGTATGTCATGAAACGTAGTAGGTTCGGCCGCATTCGTTACAGTAGCATGTTCAGTGAACCAGTTGGGCCGTACGTACGTAGACAGCCAATACACCATTAACGTGACGGAGCCGTCGAGGCGAAAAGACCTACTGACCTTGACAGCATTAATTAATGTGGTAGCACCATTCGCCAGTCGCCGCGATACTCCAACCAGCAACGGTCCAACCTAACCGTCGAAATTTCTACCTCCGTCCTGGTTTATTACTCCTATTTGTATTTAGGATCATACTTTAATCATGATTTTAACTAATAAAGTATAAATTATACGTAGCAAAGGTGGTATCATCAGAAACTATGTTCAAGTGCAAATCCGTTGATATAATTTTTTATGACATGTATTAAAATTTTGATAGTCAAATCTCTGGTCAAAATTTGGCACAAATTATAAAAGGAACCAATATCAGGACAGAGGTAGTACACCGTTTACAAAGATGCCAGACTGGGAGTGCCGGCGATCCACCAACGATCGGCTTTCAAATGCTACGAGATGAATACTTGTCCCTCGTCATGCAGTGAAAAAAATAATTTTGACTTTTTGAGACATTAACGTGTAGGCAGTTTTATTTTTTCAGAAATGGCCGAGATATGTTATAAAGGTTCACCAGAAGTACAAAACACAACAAAAGTAATAAAAATTACATCAAGGTCATTAGACCACCGAACGACCACCGGCACACCAAAATGAGCCATCAACGTGCCGTTGTCGCCCCTCCAATACTGGAATCGGCCTGACCTTCTCGGTGAAGGCCAAGAAGTCTTCGTGCAAGTGCTGCTAAGGATCAGTGCCCCAGAGTCGCAGCCATCATCGTTGAACCCTAGAATTAATGCGAAGAACCTGACACAAACTCTCACCATCGTGTATGCACGCTGGAGCTCTGTCTAGACTTGAGAAGGATCAAGGCCCGAAAGACCACCTCAAAAATGAAGCGCCACCATCCGCCCAAGTGCTACTTTTGCGAGGATTCAAACTGTAACCTAACAAGTAGCCGAGGCAGAGGGACCAAGACTCCCCTTCATACCCACTAGCCGCTGGAGCAGCAAGTAGGTGGAAGGCAAATCCACAGGCTCACTGAGGAAGATCGAGGGAAGGAAGTTTTTGCTCTAGTCGCCTTGCCAGAGAGGAGACCAATGTGGAGGGAGTTCTATTGTGAGGATGAGTGTAAAACTAAGTATTTCACGTTCTGGCTGACCACCCTGCACCTCTTTGGTATAATTCCATTCATTGGTGTATCTTCTTGCCTATCCATAATTAACATGCAAGACACTGGTGAATTGTTTTTTATTTATCTCCCCCTATCTCAGCAAATGTTATGTCGTCATGTCCTTCCACTTTGCATAATACCATTTGATGTGTGTTATCATGTCTTTCCACCTGTTTCTCCCGCTCTACATGATGTGTTATCTTGTTCACACACTCGTCATCGCTCTATTGATGTTTCATACTCCATCCATTTCACAATGTAGTGCTTTCTCTATCCACGTGCTTCAACTTTGACCACCAAGACCGATTGCGGCGGGGGCAAAAAGTATATCAGTGAATTCGTATTTGAAAGAAGTTTTCAATTATATAATTTTTTTTCCCGCTGCAGTTGGTCTCGTTGGTTAAATTTATGGTCAAAGTTGAATCTCGGGAAGCGCAGGCGCACTATATTTTGGAATGGAGGGAGTACTAGTTAGGGCAACTATCGCTCCACTTTTTCTTTTAAAGGAGGATGACCCCGACCTCTTCATCTACATGATACATGCAACCATTTTATTTATTATTCACAAAGACCTTACAAAGTAATACATCAATAAGTCTGAAGCCACCATCTTGACAACATTTGTCGCTACTCCTATCCACTTGATAAAGGGGTGCCGATTGTCCGAACCAAATATCAAACAGACATTGCACCAAAGCCGGATGCCCCAACCAAGCCGCATTGTTGGGTCCAGGGCACACACCGGACCGGCACACTCTTAGAGGCCGCCGCCGCCATCTTCCATCGAACCATCTCTAGAGCAGGAACTGTCACACCGACCTTGCTAGGCCTACCATCAACGCCACCACGGGGCCAGACAACGCCGCCATCCTACACGTATCCATCCACACGCGCCCGTCGACGAAACTCCGCAGCGCCATGACGTTGAGATCCGTTGTCGGCCTTGCGATAGATGTAACACCGCTCCTCCTCTTCTCTCCTCCAGTCAGCACTTGCTCCAAAACGATACCCCGGGGAGGGAGAACTACACCCAAGGCATCGTCATCGTCCGATCTGGTAGACCCATATCTAGGGTTTCCCCCAGAACATTTCGATCGACTTGACGTGACCTGCAATGACAATGCCTCGAGAAGGAAACGGCGTCAGACATGCTGCCATCATCCACCAAGACCACAGTCAGGCGCGATTTTCAACGGAAGAGGAGTCGTCTCGATCTCGCGGCTGACTGAAACCGTGCGGAGCCTCGCCATGAAGACGTATGCCTTCGCCGGCACTCCGACGGAGATCCTCCATCCCCTCACCTGAGCCCTCATTGCGCCGCCGACCATCCACGTGAAGAATCGGTGACGGATCTAGGTGGGATCCAGATACACTGCCGCCGCCATGCCCACCATTGCCAGAGAACCCGCCGGTTAATGACGGCCATGGGGGCTAGCACCGCCGCCGCATGACCAGCGGCGTTGCCCTGGCCGTTGCGCACGTGCTCCTTGTTGGACTCGCCCCAGCCGATCCATGAGAGACGCTATTGCATCCAGCACCCTGGCCCCTTCGGCGTCAGGCCCGCCGACGGCGGCGATGGAGGAGAGGCCACGTCGTTGTTGGCTTCTAGCGGTCTTGAGATCGTCCCCTGGCGGTGCCTTGGGGAGGCGTCCCGAGGGGGTCACGAGAGAATTCAACGGTTTTTGTGTTCCATATTTCCCTGTTAAATAACTTGAGGTCTGGCTCCCTCACTATCGATGCTTACAATGATACAATCGGTACTCGCTTATTTACTCGATCACTGCTAAATCATCACTTTCTTCCTCGCTAAAACTTATGAGAGAGGCGGTAAAAATAACTCGAGTGTTTGTTTCCTTGTTAATGTCAAACTAGGTACACACTTACACACAACATAGAATCTGAATGCTAAACTGAAAAGAAGTACAGCCCTGATTGCTCTCGACCAGCTACTCCAAGCGGCGGGTGCGGCACACAAGAGCCTTATCGGCGTCCATCCTCTGGCATCATGAAAGCATCCCTTGAGACGAGCTCAATGCAGGACGACATCCTAGCGCCCACTCTGCACCGCCTCCTCATGGACGCACGGATGGGTGTAGTGTCTCTCATCCAAGAAGGAAAAGAAAAGGCACTGGTGTGGCGTCGCCTGTGACGACAACCTCACATAGTCACATTGCGGCTCCCGGCGGTGCATCCGCCTAAGACAACAATGGTCGGCGCTCCACGCGTTGGCACCCTGCGATGAATAACTTGGCACAACGTCCTCCCACCCGACGGCAATGACCCTTTCCCTTCGAGGAAATTGGTAACCGCACAAAAAAGGAGCTTATTCTTTTGGATATTATATATTGTAATCCTCTAAATATGACATATGTACGTATTGGTCCAGGTGACTGGAGCTCAAGACATCAGGCTTCCTAGACTTTCCAATTTGGCCTTCGAATTCCATGCTATTCATATATAAGTCGTTCTTACTAAACAATCGCACAAGCCCTTGGTTGTTTTACCACGCTCTTTATCATAAGTTCGAGTGAGGAACGAAATAGTGAATTTGTGGTGAACTGGTAGATGGGCATGTGCCGAAAGTAAGCGGTGATATTGAGTGGAGCGAAACCTCGGTTTGTTTCGTGTGGATAGGAGGAAATATAAAATATTATTGAATTAAATGCATAGATGACCACAACAAAGGTTTTGGTTACCGGTTGAAATTTTGAGATTTCCCATGGTTACCGCGTATTTCCGTGCCCCTCGGTAAATCCCCGTACCAAGCAAAAAATACCAGTTTTTTGAATTTAAACACTCAATTTATAGTAAAGTACGTACGATCTAATTAATGCCATGAGAGTTGGTTCTGCGTGTTGGTAGCAACCTAGTTTCTGTTTTGAGAGGTCTCTGGTTCAAAATGTTCGCTCATTCACTTATCTGAATTCAAAATTCAATTATAAATTCCGTTCGAAATATTCTCGGTATTTCTCGGTAACCATGGTAACCGCGTTTTTCTGCCCCCCTCGATAAAAATGCCTCATTCGGTAACCAGATCCTTGACCTCAACTACTACTGAATGCCAAATAGAATGATGGTGCGTGAAAAAATGTGGCAACACACGCCATTAGGCTGGTCATAATGGCGAGTATCATATACTAGTATCATGCATATGATACTAGTGCATGATACTACATTCGTAGTGCATAGTATCATAAGTCAGTATCATAGCTAACCTCATTTATTGCCATGCATGACATATAGTAGCACATCATTTAATATGATATGATATCATGATATGATATTCAACCCTCTCTTTCTTCATTTAATTCTATGTCACCTCATCAAATTTGCCTAGTTGGCATGCATGATACTACCGTTTGTGTGCGTAAAGATGATTACTTAGTATTGGTTGGGCCGTGGGCAAAAGCCACAAAACACATAAACGAAACTGTTGTGCACGCGACATATAGGGCGAACGACCCTTGCACGATGATCCATCCAGCGGTTTGCAAACAACTTATGCTTTGCATGGACGGCTTCAATGGGTTGTCGTTCATAAATCGTCTACGTACTGTCGTCTGTATAGCAGTGCTGACACATAAATGAAAGGAATAAAACTAAGAGGTGGATGGTGGTTGGAAGATATTATGAGGTAAGTACCTCCATTCGATATCTCGAGATGGTCTTTGCCCATTCCGCAACAATACATGTGGGTATTTAGCTAGTTATTATTTGTTGAGGGAAATAGTAAAATTCACCTAGGGGGTCACCCGGTCCTACATAGCACCAACATGTTTAAAAGTAAAGTCATGTCAAATAAACTAAGGCCCAACCAACAGACATGGTCAACACAAACTGTCTGTACCTCAGATGGTTAGGTTCCTTGTGGTGGAACCAACCCACCAGGGTTCAAAACCTAGACTTGACATTGGTTTTTGCAATTTTTTTTACTTATTTAAGCCTTTCTGGCGGTGCTCACTCAGTGGGACAAGAGGTTACCTTCGTCTACAAGACGTCTGTGATGACTTCGTCAATCTCGTGTTAGAAAAATAGATATGGCCTAAAAGTCAAAGAAAAAATTTATAAAAACGAAGTAAGCCCATGAAGGACGAAACCTAATTCAACGGCATGTTTATCGTTGCAAGATTGTGACACCCTTAGTGCTATCATGTCATGTCTCCATGACTTGTCAACCCTACCAATACTTAATAAATGGGTTTGTCGTAAACGGTTTGCCAAAACAAGAGAGAAAATTCAGCTTAATAATTGAATTATGCCGATTGTATAAAGTTTTTGAGGTATTTTGAAATGTGATAGCATCTTAACAAGTGATTTCCGGACCAAAATCTAAATTTAGGTGGTGTATTATAAAGAAGAGAGAAGGTGGTGATGTGGATCAAGCTGGTGCTATTTATGTCAAAGTCGGGTTGAAAACCAGTGAAAAACAAGATAGATATGCAGTATTATTCTCAACGGAACTTTCGTTCGTTAACAGCGTTGAGATCACCATCATATATAACTTTATTTGTCGATGCAAAAAAAATACTTCATTTTTTGATTAAATTATCTAAAACATGCGTATTATTCTAGCGGCGCTAGAAAGGAAAATATCTGGTTGTTAACAAGACACATCTCATGCAATATGACTAGCTACCTAACAGGCCAGAATATTCAACTAAACATCCCCACAAGTTCGGACGACCTATATAAAGGGCTGGTAGACACTAGACACACACTGAAACCCCTAACACACAGAAAACACAGAGAGAATATACATGGCAGCGTCACCGCTGCCGAGATGGGCTCCGACGCCGAGCCCTACCAAGCCACTCCGGTCGACGACGTCGTCGAGCACCGCCATGGTTTCATGGCGCGGATGGTCGGCGTGGCCGTCTAGCCCCATCTTCTTCCCGCGTTGTCTCTCCGACTCCGAGCCGCCGGCTAGTGGGGTGGTAGACGATGCAAAGCCCGGTACTACGGAGGTATTTCTCACGTGGAAAGACCTTTCTGTGACGGCCATGAACGGGAGAAAGGGTCGTGCTGTGATCCTTGATGGGCTTAGCGGGTACGCGCGCCCTGGCGAAGTGCTGGCTCTCATGGGTCCTTCGGGCTGTGGCAAAACTACTCTACTTGATACCTTGGCTGGTATGGCTTGCCTACCCAACAAAATAAGCTGGTAACTTGACATGTTCATCTTCGGAAAAATTAAACTCAACTTTTTGCTCAAAACATAGCTTTACTTCCTTCAATCCTGTCTAGAAATGTATAACTATATTATCTGAAAATGAGTAGATCATTGCCGATATTGTATCTGCCCTTCCATTATTGAGAAAAGGACTCAATTCACAATTGAAGTAAACTTGCTAGGGAAATGAAAAAGGAAACTTTTGAAAGTAATGCTTGTATTATCTTCCAGTCTCTGCATCTAGATGGTACTATAGGTAACCATAATTTAAAGTGCTCAGGAAAAATTACATATGATAGGAGATATGTTGGTTATCTGCTAATTTGTTGCAGTCATGGTCTTGGGGTATTTATACTCTTGCAGTTTGTGATATTGCTTAGAAAACATGTCCGGAGACCAAGACGATAAAATAAATACATCAAAAGATTATTTAACCTTCGGTTCTACTAAGTCTAAAGTTTGCACACAAGTTTGGGTATACTCTCCTTGTTTACATTTACGAATATGGTCATAACATGTATGGTTAAACAGGACGACTTGGACCCAACATGAAAGAGAGTGGAGACATCATGATCAACGGTTGCCGACAGAAGATTGCATCCAGAACCTCTGTAAGTTGTCCATGCTCATACGACGCTCTCAGTCAATGGCTAGCTATTTAAAACCGAACCAAATCACAGCCCTCTCACGACTTACACGTTTCTGGCGGTCCGTTCACATGATTTGGCCGATCTCAAGTGATATGACGGATGGCTATTAAAGGTTGTCGTACTAAAATCTACCAGAAAATGTCATCGTGTAGCGACGCTCCTGTACAATATTGATAGAGATGTAATTAAACCTGGACGTTTGCGTGTAACTACCTAATAACAAGTTCCGACCGATCGCTTGCATGCACTAAAGGCATATGTGACCCAAGAAGACGTGCTGATGGTGACGCTGACGGTGGCGGAGGCGGTGCACTACTCGGCGGAGCTTCAGCTGCCGGACTCCTTGACGCGGGCTGAGAAGCGCTCGTGGGCCGACGATGTTATCAAGCAGATGGGGCTCGCCGCGGTGGCCGGAACCCGGATCGGCGGGCGCGTTTCCAAGGGCATCAGCGGTGGCCAGCGGAAGCGAGTGAGCATCTGCATAGAGCTGCTGGCGTCGCCGCCGCTCATCTTCCTCGACGAGCCGACCAGCGGGCTTGACAGCGCCGCGTCGTACCACATCATGAGCCGCATCGCCGGGATCGCCAAAAGGAATGGGACGACGGTCGTCGCAGCCATCCACCAGCCAAGCACGGAGGTGTTCGAGCTCTTCCATGGCCTCTGCCTGCTGGCCAACGGGAAGACGGTTTATTTCGGGCCAGCTTCCAAAGCAATGGAGGTACGTATCCGTTCTAGTGTTAGTATTACTTAGAAAAACATCTCGGCTAACTTTTATGAAACATTCATATCTAGTGCAATCTTCTGTTTTTTTTTTCATTTTTTTCTATACACCTCTGTATGGCCCAACAGGTAAAAATAGGCTAAAAACACCCAGTACGTCAAATAGCAGACGAACTAGCGGGTCTGGCATGCCGGTGGGCCGGCCTGATTAGTAGTTGGGCCGTGCTTGGGCTGCGACCTCCTGCCCGTGGGCCGGCACGGCACGGCCCGGCTATTAGTCGTGCCGTCGTGGACCATGCCGTGCCAGGCACGTTTACCATGGGCTGGGCCGGCCCGTTTGGCCAGGTATGCAACCAATGTTCTGAAATGTGCCAACTGAGCGATGGGCACATGGGTCACTGTTTATATATGCACATGTGTCACTGTTTTAGAAAGTTCAAAGATGCATTTCAAACTTTTGATACTGTCTAATAAATACGTATCAAAAGTTCCATGGGCTACTTGAAAAGTTTGGTATCTTTGTTTTGTTAAATACATAATTGTTACAACAGTTCCATAATGTCGGACAAAAATGCACAAACTCTCACTCCAATATGTGCCTTTTAACTTAGGAAAAAAGCCACTCAGTCAGTTTCCCGGACAAATTCTCTACGCTAGTAGGTCGAGGCAGGTTGAAGGCTACATGGATCCAGGGCCGGCCCATAGGCCGGGGCAACGGGGCGACCGCCCTGGGCCCCTGGGAGGTAGGGGCCCCAACCCATGTAGTAGTATATTATACAGTAAGGCCCAAGCCCACCACGTAGCTAGCACTCACGGGCTAAAAGAATCGATAGCTAGTTTAGCTACGCTGCTGCAGTGCTCCATTGATCTCCTTCTGTCTCGTCTCCAGTTTCCTCGCCCCCTCGGCTCCTCCCCAAATTCTCCAATCCCAAAGAACAGTGCCGCCGCTCCGGTGCACTTCCAAATTCGAGGCGCCGCTCCGTGCATCCATTAATGGAGACCAACGATGCTGTTCCTCTGCCCAATCATCTCTCTTTGCATCCTCAACGTTCCACATCCGATTGCAGACGCTTGAGGCATCACCGCATCAGAGATGGTACGTCTACCTCCTTCCCCTAATCAAGTACTCTTTTGATTCAAAATAGCCCGACACTCCGCCTCTGATTGCTCCATCTGACATCTTCAATTCTTCTCTTCCTAGGTCTTACTCTACTGGCATGTTCTTCAAAGCTTCATTGGATCCATGCGCAAAAACAAAACAAAAAGCTTCATTGGATCCAGGGATTAGAAGGGGAGACGGGGAATGAGTGTTGTAGCCTTGCAGATGTGGGAAGCTACATCGACAATTCGACATCAAGCCATATGCTTATATTCAGGTGCTTTTCTCCTTGTATTGACTGTTTTTCTGTAATTTTTTGGTGATATGTCTTCTGAAAAATGTTTATCAGTGAGAAAAGAAAGTGAAAGAAAAACAGTATATTATTGCTACTTTATGCATTGAGAAAGAAAATTTGGATGAAATAAATACTGATGTGGTTGTTGATGACTTTTCTTCCAGAAGTGCTAGGAGAAATAACAAGATCTGCATGTGTTTTTTTTCACCTCCCTTGCGGTTTTAGTTCAAAGTCCATCAATCTATGCTTGTATTTACTAAATTGCTTTGGACATACAATATATTCTGAATTTTTATTTGTACACAAGGGCCCCATTTTGTCGTCCCGCCCCAGGGCCCCGAATATGTATGGACCGGCCCTGCATGGATCGTGAACCAAAGACAGGCGGCAAACGAGCATGAAATAAGAAGATGGTGATTTATTTACCCTTGATCATATAGACGACAGTTTTAACTCCCTTGTCACTTATGTTTGCCAAATTATCCTTAGGATTATCCCTCGATGAACAAACCATGGGAACTTATTTATCTTGAGCGGAACCTTAGTTTTCGAACTGGCATGCCTAGTATTTATGTGATCCTAATACATAGATTTAACAAAGAATATCCAAGAGGAATGCAACCGCCCTCGGAAGGAATCAGATTCATTAGTTAAGTTGATCCAACATACTAAATGGAGCCCTGATATCCACGTATCCTCGATCAAAGCACGTCGGAACTGAATGTTCAACGGATTTGCCCTAATACTATATTAACAGAAACTTCTTTCCATTGCACAATATTGTAGAAGGTCGGGTACGATAAGGGCAATGGTGTATCCCTACCTAGGTATCCTCCCAGAAACATGTAGTAGGACTATCCCAACTTTAAAACCATCTACACTAAACAACATGGACTTTACTCTCATCAAACACGTTCAAAAGGGCGAGTCAGCTGTTAGTTGTGTTGGTACCAATCTTTAAGTTGGAGGTAATTGGTGCATAACAACTCTAGCCACACATCCTCCTCTTGCGTAAGAAGTTTATGTAGCCATTTTTAAGAAAACATTTGTTCTTCATTTGTAGATCTTCAAGTATTAGTCCCCCTTGGTCTTTTGGCCTACATAAAATATCCGACTCCACCAAGTGGTACTTCTTGTGTTTGCGGATGTGCCAGAAGAATCTAGAACGTTAATAATCATGTATTTTCCATACCCCTTGTCGTACTTCAAGGAATGAGACCATGAAAACTGGTAGGATGGTTAGTAGAGAGTTGACGGATGAGACGTCCTCCATAGAACGAAAGTTTTCCTTTCCAACAACCAAGTTTTTTTTCAAACCGGTCTTCAATACACGTCCACTCTTTGTTTATAAGTTTTTGAAAGTGAATGGGTATCCCAAGAAACCAAAATGGGAGCTTTCCCACCTCATGTGCAAAAAAAATGCTTATAGTGATGATCTTCCTCTTTGGGACGCCCAAAGGAGATGAGTTCACTCTTGTGGAAGTTCATTTTTAGCCCCAACAGTTGCCCAAGGATACATAATATCAATTTCATATTTACTGCACTTTCCAAATTGTTTTCCATAAATATGATAGCATCATATGCATAAGGGAGAATAGAAACACCACCGTTAACTAAATGTGGAATGAGCCTACCCACCTGACAATCCTCCTTAGCCCTCACTTTCAGAACCACCAGCGGATCAACTGTGATATTGAAGAGAATTGGCCACATAGGGTCCCCTTGCCCCTACCCCTTCTAGGTTTGAATTTCACAGGTTTCATCATTAACTTTCACTCCAACACTACCACCATGTAGTAATGTTTCCACTCATTGCCTCTAGTTCAGATCAAAACCCTCAATACACCAAGCTCCTTCTAAGAAAGACAATTTGACTTTATTATAGGCTTGCTCAAAATCGAGTATAAAGATAACTTCGTCAAGATTTTTAGTATGTAGGTCGTGAATAGTTTCATGAAGGAGAATCAACCCCGCAAGATATGTCGCATGGGCATGAAGGTCATCTAAGTAGGACATTGCATAGTTGCACCTAGCCTATTAATTTATACCCAATTTAGTACAAAAAAGAAGTAAAGCTAACATTAAGCAAATAGATTGGCTGGAATTTGTCAATTCACATTGCATCCTCCTTCTTTGGAAGCAACCTGATAGTTTCGTAGTTTAACTTGAACAACTCAAGTTCCCCATTGAATATGTCATTAAACAAAGACATTAGGTCTATGTGATAACCCCCCACATCTTTGATAAAATTCCACCGGGAATCCATCAGGCCCCAACATTTTATTATTTTTCATTTGAGAGATGTCATCATACACCTCCTTTTCCACAGAAGACGATGTCAACACAATTTTTTTTGGAGAGGTGAGGGATGTCCTCCGTGGTGTCCTCGTCTATCGACACAAAGTTGGACATTGGAGATCCAAACAATTGATTGTAGTAATCCAAAATATATGATTTAAGGTTTTCTTGGCCCGCAATCGTACACTCATCTTGTTCAAGCTGAACACTTTCCTTTCTGTGGTGCTTTCCTTACATGATCAAGTGGACAATTTAGTATTACTGTAACCCTCCCTAATGTACCTCGCTTTGTTACGCTTTGATCTCCTCCTCACACATGAGCTTGATAGGGTCCTATTTGTCTTCTAATTTGGGAACACACTTTGTCCGAACAAGGGGATCTAATTCTGCTTTAATGTCATCAATAAGTGGTAATATCCTTTATCTGTCTTTCTTTTAATTGCCACTAGCACTCTTAGTCTATCCTTATAGGAATATATTGTCTAAGATGTTGGATTCTAAACCACCACTTCTCTACATTGGTGGCACCAGGTGTCTCCTTTTCCCATTTTGCGGCCACCATCTCAAGAAACATTCCGTCTCGAACCATGATATCCCAAAAGAGAAATCATCTATTCTCCATGTGAGTGGCCTCACCAGATCGCAAAAGAAGGGGCGCGTGTTTAGATATTCCTCATTTCAACGCATGCACCATCACTCGGGGAATTGTTTTTGCACCCACTTGATGCTAGCCAAGACACGGTCCAACTTCTCATATTTTGGTGTGGCTAGACTATTAGCACAAGTAACCGACATTTTGACAGAGCAATCTCCCTCTAGTTAAGGTTTTCAACTAGAGATAAAAGGCCATCTAACATGAAATTTAGCACTGTTCTTCTAATCTTGCTACCAAATAAATATTGAAACCCCCACCCACAATCAATAGTATGTTTTCATTCCATCAAATTTAAACCAACTTACCCAGGGAAGCGGGTGTGTGCTTGTGTTGCACTATCCTATTGACCGCCACCGGAACCCAATCAAAGCAATCAACTTTGGAACACAAGTGAAACTTAACGACATAATTTTCCACCTCCATTTTCCTAACAACATCAAGTGTAGTGTTATTAACCCCGAGTAAAATAAATACCACAACTCTTTCCGTACGGTAGGCAATACCATTCAAAATCAATGTTGTCACAAATATTACCCAAGAATTGAGCAGTAAAGTCCGGCCTAACGGTCTCCATTACAACAATAAAATCCAGATTTTGATCCCTAGAAGTTTTAGCTAACATCGGTGCTTAACCAAGTCTGAAAACCTACTTTGTTCTACATTACACCTCTCATTTATCCGTGTAGCTTCCCGATGCCTACACTAGTAGAAAATGGGGCTTTGGTCCAGGCCGGGTAAGCCCATTAGTCCCGGTTCAGTCTAGAACCGGGACCAATGGGTGCATTTATCCCGGTTCGTGCGGATAAGGCATTAGTCCCGGTTCACCTGGGCCCTTTAGTCCCGGTTCGTAAAGGGTGCGATGCCCATTAGTCCCGGTTGGTGGCACCAACCGGTACTAAAGGTTACACCTTTAGTCCCGGTTGGTGCCACCATCCAGGACTAATGGGCTTTGAGGCATTAGTACCGGTTCATGGCACGAAC
>NC_041382.1:69338801-69346496 GCF_002162155.2 Triticum dicoccoides | reverse complement strand
AAAGAAAATGATGGAAATGTCAAAAAAAAATAAGTTTCCCATGTGATATGTGGTGTAGTTGTTGGGAAAATTTACAAATATGAATTTCGACTTTATTTACAAAATCTCTCTGGAATTTGTAAAATGGGCATAACTTTTGCATACGAACTCGGATTAAAAAGTTTTTTTATATGAAAAATCATCTACTCGAAAAGTTACATCCGATGGAGATGGCCTACGGCCTGTTTGCAAATTTGTAGAATCCTCAAATTCCAAAAGGAAAAAAAAGTTATGCTCAAATTTCAGTTTTTTTAAATTTTCATTAAATCTGGTCAAACTATGGTCAAACTACTTATTCAAGAAGTATTAGTGTTACTAAATAAATATTCAAGAATACTAGTGTTATTAAATAATTATTTTAGTTTTTTTGAATTTTGGTCAAATCTGGTCAAACTATGGTCAAACTGTGGTCAAACAATGATCAAACTACTTATTCAAGAAGTATTAGTGTTACTAAATAATTATTCAAGAATATTAGTGTTATTAAATAATTATTTCAGTTTTTTTTGAATTTTGGTCAAATCTGGTCAAACTATGGTCAAACAATGGTCAAACTACTTATTCAAGAAATATTAATGTTACTAAAAAATTATTGTTTTTTAGAACAATAGTTTCAAACTCAAACAGTGAAATGTGTGACTTCATGCTCAAGCTAAACTCCTGAGGGTTAATAGGATTGACATTTTACTATTGTGAGGAAAACAACGAGTGCAGACTTGGAAACGAGGGAGAATAGAACCCGGAAGTTAAGCGTGCTCAGGCTGGGGGAGTGGGAGGATGGGTCACCGTCCGTTCCGGTTCTGTGCGTGCTTCAAATTTTGTCTTCTCCATATTACCATATCTCTAGAGCCAATAATTTTCTATGAGGAACTACCCGAACACAGCTTACAACTTTCATCGTACTGTGCTCTCCAAAGAGCAACTCTTCTCAAAATCTCAAAACAAAAGGTGCTGAGTTGGAATCCCATTCTGGGAAGTTAGATGATTTGGAATGATGAGGGGTGATTAGAGATTAAATTGAGCAGTGATGAGGGGTGGTTAAAGATTAAAGGTTAAAAAAATTCAGAAATTTGAAAATAAAAAAAATTCAAAAAAAATTCAAGAAAAATCAGAAAATTTTCTTTAGTAAAGGTTGGTGTTACCAACCGGGACTAAAGGTGGACCGGCCACGTGGAGGGCCTTTAGTCCCGGTTCCTGAACCGGGACTAAAGGGTCGGTACTAATGCCCCGACCCTTTAGTCCCGGTTCAAACCAGAACTAGTATCCTTAGGCGTCAGGTCCTTGCATATATACTGAATGTCATGTATAGACAAACCGTTAGGATCGACATCCTTAGTGGGAATGACATCCCACCATGCTTACTATGTGTAGAATTCCAAAATATGTAAAACCTGCTCACACAAGTCTTACAAATCACACATATTTCTCAATTTTAGAGATTTATGCAATTATTAATTTTTTGTTTACTAGAACATTCACTATGTTTACAAGGTAGAAAATCATTTGACGTCAGCAACATCAAAGTTGTAAATATTTCTAAACTTTGCATCTTTTTTTTTTGTGAAGCCTCTCGACTACAGTACAGTTGTAGTATCTGAACTCACGCACTAACACACACCACACTCACACCTCACGCACACACACAACCCCAAGAGCGCAAGCTAGACCTACAAATATATACCATATACCGCGTACATATATAACTACAGGGCAGGGCCCTGCGGCAACGGGCACCACATTGCAATATAGCCATTATACATCAGACGCGGGAGAGGCGCAGGCAGCTGACCACACACGGGGGCAGCTGAAATTATTAGGGGATAAAGACCCCCGGTGAGACAGCCCAAAAATCGTCCCCAAAGGGGATCGAACCTAATGTAAAGTTTGCATCTTGAGAACTTTTTATGTAAAGTTTGTTGACTAATGTAAACACCAATTTTTTGTAACCATTACATTTCCTAAGCAAAATGTATTTGTTATTGTAAGCTATTTATTTTTGTCACGAAAATTAATATCTAGATTGTGTACAAAAACATCGGTACTCATTTGGGTAACTTGTAGTTCTTTGATGCTAATGGCTTCCCATGCCCATTGAGGATGAACCCTTCAGATCACTTCTTAAGGATGATAAACATAGACTTTGAGGTACGAAATTGATCTCTTGTTTTTTTTATACTTTTAAAGTTTAACTTCAATGAAATTCAAAGGCATATACATCATATTTCCATAGGAATTTGGGGAAGAATCTACTGTTAATGCGCCGCATGCTGCAAAAGTAATCCAGACTTTGGTTGGTTCTTTTGGGTCTGTTGCTATCTTAGACACTGAAATGGAAGGAAGGCAGATAAATCAGGTTTCTTCTTTATCTAGACTAAGATGATGCATTAGGTTGAGTTTGAAGTATATATGTCTCACTCATATGCTTCATGTTTATATGGTTTATGATCCTGCAGGGCGACTATGTAGTTCAACAAAGGCAAGCTACATTCTTGACAAAATTAGTTGTCCTAACCAAAAGATCAATGATAAACATGCACAGAGACATAGGCTATTATTGGTTGCGGTTTGGTATCTACATGGCACCTTTTCTAACCATTGGGACAATTTTCTTCAATGTTGGTCACAATTATTCATCAATCCAAGTAAGTCGTTGATTTATAATCTATACGATGAAGCAACAAAAACAACAACTAGTAACTATTTCTTGACCCTTTAAGGCACGAGCATCCATGCTTATGTACACATCCACCTTTATGACAATGATGGCAATCGGTGCTTTTCCATCATTTGTCGAGGATATGAAGGTGGGGAACATTATCCTTTCTTACACATATCTACTTTGTGTTTGTGATTTTGTGTTACATGATCGTTTGTAAAATGTAGGTATTTGAGAAAGAAAGGAGGAGTGGACACTACGGGGTCACTGAATTTGTCATAGTCAACACACTTTCATCAACTGTATACTTGGGCCTCATCTGTGTGCTACCTGCTATAATTGCTTATTACCTAACTGGGCTTCAAAGAGGAATAGGACACTTCTTCTTCTTTGTTGCAACACTATGGGCTTGCACAATGTTGGTTGAAGGTTTGATGATGATTGTTGCAGCCATCGTACCTGATTTTCTCATGGGTATAATCACAGGATCTGGAGTACAAGGGTTGCTAATGCTAAACGCCGGTTTCTTCAGGCTTCCAAATGACCTCCCAAAACCAATATGGAAGTACCCAACTTACTACATATCCTACCACAAATATACAACTCAAGGACTGTACAAAAATGAATTCTTGGGCTTGGTGTTCCCAAATTTAGCTGGTGTCGACGGAGTCATCACCGGTCAATATATCCTGAAGAACAACTTTCAAGTGGAGTTAGGCTACTCGAAGTGGGTTGATCTTGCGATATTACTTGGAATGGTCATTATCTACAGGGTAATTTTCCTGGTTATTATAAAGGTTTTCGATGTGGCAAAACCAATGATAAAATCCTTCATGATAAAAGTGTAACTATTACTATATGTATGTAGTTTTATATAAGGTAACAAGACATGTTTTATTTGAATCATATATGTATGTAGTTTGCATAGATAAAAGCATAGATATTGAGATAGTAGTATTCCTTGTATGTTTATTTTCTCTTGAATAAATCACCACTATATTCATTAGTCGAGGGTATTTCCCAAGGTAGCTAGCAACAATAACATTTTTTTCTAGGAGTGGCATATTTTAGATGCCATAGAAGCTAGCTTAGGAGGACAATGTTATCCCTAGCTGACCAGGGCTCAAATCCCGGTGTTCGCATTTTTCTGAATTTATTTTAGGATTTCCGACTATGCGCGTTTAGTGGGAGGAGACGTTCCTGTCGACTACGAGGTGCCTATGGTAACTTCGTAAAATCACAATATGATATGCCGGTTCAGTCTCGTGCTCATAGGGGTAGGGTGTACGTGTTTGCGTTCATAGGAATGAATGTATGCGCGTGTATATGAGGGTTTACGTGTTAAAAAAATACTAAACCCGCAAAAAACGGTAATACTACTACGTTCCAGACCCAAGTGCAGCAGGCCACAATGCAGATGTTGTGCCGTGTGTTTCGGGAGGCATTATGGTCGGCCCATATATGGAGGCCGATTGGCCTAAAAAAAACCTAGGTAGCGCAAGGTACCTGCAAGGCTGCCGGCCTAAAAAAACTTGCCTAAGACCGAGCAACCTACCTAATTGATGCCTGAATCGGTGGATTCTATTTCTATCCTAGATGGGTGAATTTTAAGATTTGACAAGTGTTCCTATTCTCTACCTAATTCTAGGCCATTTATAGACATACCACAGATTGTGCCCGAAACCTGGCTAGTGCCTCAATCAACTTGTGTGCTTGGTTGGGCCTTCCTTGCTGTTAGAAATAAATGAGCTAGGCCCATTAATAAGAAATCTCAAATTGAAGAGGCCATGAAGAACTATTTGGACCTGCAAAAGAAGAAGCTCCCGGTCGATAAAGAAAATGCCTGGTCAAGAGCCAAGGAAGTGGAGGTGAAGCAGAAGGAGTTGGAGCTCACGCTAATCTCCAAGGAAGTGAAGATCATGGGGACCGACACAAAAAAGATGACCCCAAAAAAGAAGACTTGGTTTGGGAGGAAGCTAAAGTTCGTGATGGACCAAGATGCATGATCATCTCTTATTTGCTTGTTTTTCATGAACTATGGCCGAGATGCAGGAACTATGCCCGTGCCACTTGTGGGGCTTGTGTGGTTCTTTTGGTGCAATGCTGTATGCCGGCAGGGTATATGGTACTATGCAAACAAATGCTAGATGACTTGCTATGTTTGATGATGAAATATGTTTATTGAAGATAAGAAAAACGGCCAAGCGAATCAAATGGGCTAGGACAAGGGGCGGACGACGCCCCTACTGTCGACCAAATAAAACGGATAAAATGCGGATAATGTCTGCATTGGTCGGCCAGTTAGAGTTGGCCTCCAACCAGTGTGGATGCTCTAAGGCCCTTTTACATGCAAGATGCTTAAGAGAGGTGTTTAGAGAAATAAATCATTTTTTCTATAAGCACCGATGCTTGTTTATAGAGGAGAGATGAGTAATAGCTAAGCACTGAAGCATCTCGCATTGTAGCCCTCCGTTTCTTTTTAGTCCGCGTATTAGATTTATCCAAAGTCAAACTCTTCAAAGTTTGATCAAACTTATATTAAAAGATATAAACATCGGCAATATCAAATAAATATAATATAAACTTGATCAAACTTCGAAGAGTTTGACTTGGAACAAAACCAATACATGGAGTAAAAAGAAACGGAGGGAGCAAAGCAAACCCGATCTTTTGCTCACGGTCCAGTTTTAGTTGTGTCAGACGGTTGTACCTATGTAACTATGTGCTACGTACATCTATACTAATCTACAGGAGGACATATGTAATCGAGCTACTAGTAGTCACGAGCGGAGTAACGCGCAAAGCGCCAGTGGAGACGACACTCGTCTCTGGCTTGCCTTACTGTTCACTCGCAAGTGGGAATAAACAGGTACGCAACCATAAGCTGATCAGCTCACTCTCAGCAGCTGCCAGCTCCTGACCGTTTTTGTTAACGCACTACGGCAACAAAAGCGCACCACGAGAGCTCGTCGCACTGCTTGTCACCGCGGGATAAACAATTGCCGACATGGCACGCCCATCCGTTTCGCCGTTGCGTTATGATTTGCGTCTCTTTTCCACAGCACTAAGCGCTGCACTAAAGCTTGTTTTTGGACGCACTAACTACCATGGGGGTCTGTTTCAGAGGGGGGGAAACCGCGCGTAATGATTTTAGCCCGCCAGAAAAGCGTAAAGGTTCTTCATCGATCATTTTTTTTCAAAAAGGGAGGACTCCATCATAAGGCGATCTTTGTAACACTACCCCGGGTAGAAGTTTCCCAGTGACAGAAGATTTGCAGGACTGGACAAGACTAATTAAAGTGAAGTAATTCAGATGATCCAGCGGCTCAAAAGAAATATCAGTTGATCCAGATTAAGTTTAAACTCGGGTTGAAATTAATGGACGCTGGTAGCACAGTGGTACGTCCACTTTCTGAGTGACTATATAAATAGGTGTTGTCCTATAGCTGAAGCAAGAAGCCAGAGGAATCAAAGCTCCGACGCGCCCCGACAAATGGCATCTACGGTGGCTCTCCTCCTCGTGGCCGCGCTGGCGTGCGTGCTCGGCGGCGCCGATGCGAAGCTCGGCAGGCTCGTCGTCAGCGGCGTCGTGCCGTGCAAAACCGGCAGCCTCATCGACATCGCCACCTCCCCCGTGTTCCCGAGTACGTACGCTACACATGCCTTGCTGAATCTCGGCGACAGCGACACACATCTGGCTAGGCTAAATTGATCTGTTATATGCTGTGCAGACGCGGAGGTGGAGCTGCGGTGCGCGGGGCAGGTGGTGGCCGGCGCGACGACGAACACCAACGGGTCGTTCACGATGGAAGCGGACCTGACGAGCGCGCTGGCGGCGTTCATCGGCCGGTGCTCGCTGGTGGTGGACACGCCGCTCATCAAGTGCGACGCCCAGCTGCCGCCGGTGGGGAAGCTCGTGTCCTACCTGCAGGGCCCGCTCACCAGGCTGCTCGGCGGCATCTTCCACCTCTTCCCCGCCGGCTTCTCCTTCCACAGCCGATGAACTTAGTAGTTCATTGCGTCGTCGGTCCAACGATGTCAGCACACTGAGATCTGGTTAATCACCTCTTCTCTTGTCTATCTTTAGTTTGGTTTGAAATGAAAATGTATGGCAAGTTGCAGGAGCTGCATACGCTTGACGTAAGTGTCGTTGTAAGTTGGCTAAGTTGAGCAACTGGATGGATAATCGTTTCTCGAATACGTATGAGTGTGCATATTCTGGCTGGATAATCATATTTCATAAATCTGGGTGCTAAAGTTCAAGTGAAGATCATCTTAGCCGGCATTTTTTTTGAATTGTTTGGATTGCTTGCCATACGTGGCATCTTAGCCAGCATTGACACTGCCTCCCGCCGATATGAATAGTTTACACATGATCGCACAATGTCAGTGTCTTCCAAAGTGTAACGATGCTCTGGAGTATAAAGCACGTCTAATGATGACGCTTGTCCCTCGCCTTGCTTGCATAACAATCCTTGATGCGAGTTTTAACAGATTCGTGAGTGGTGTAATCAACAACATGATGTATGACCTTCATAAGACGCACAGTGACAGCTTTTTTTTTTCCTGAATGAGATTAGATTTGAAGGTGCGCAAGTGGTCCTAAAATGCAGGATAAAGGCCAACAAAGTGAGATGCCACTCTGAACTCTTCATCAGTGTGCCGCCCATGCCTAACTTTAGTTCTGCTTTTCATCATCTCGTCTCCGCTGGCTTGACCAATACATCCACAGATATCCACGGCAAAATGGAAATGAAACATTTGCAAGGGTACCCGATCTTCAAATATATAAAATAAGGTGACTAAGGGCAACTCCAAGGTGCGGACATTTTTGGCCATCCAACGGTAGTCACCAAATTTGTTCAGACCGGTCCTAACGTCCGAAATCCCACAAGTCGATACCAAACTGGGGGAGGTCTAGGGGTCCAGATGTCTGCCACGTCGCACTTATTGTTTACAAGCGAAACCCACCCTTTTTTTGTTGCCTCCGCCCCCTATCG
>NC_041382.1:69245600-69338453 GCF_002162155.2 Triticum dicoccoides | reverse complement strand
GCCGTGATGGAGCCGTCAGAGGAGTCAATAACGATATTCATCACCCCGTCGGACCCGGAGGCGGCCACCTGCAAGGTTCAGTCCATGGAACGCAATGCCTAGCACGTCAAGGCAAGGAAGAAGGCGGAGGATGCGGCGGCGGCCAGTCAACGAGGAGCTCCTAAGACAAAGCACAAGGGCAGGAGGTGTCGCCCGGTCAGTCGTAGACCTGGCCCTCTCAGTTGAAGGCGCCCTACTACTATGCCACCCAGCAGCTCGGACCACCCGATAGGCAGCAGTCCGCATCCTCCTCCACTTTTGGCTATCGAGTGTTTTTCACCTTTGAACTCAACGCCGACTACGTCTTCACAGAGTCACAAGCGCTTGTCAGGTCACGGATGCGGATTGCGAAGCACTCGTCCGTCCTGTCTGGTCACTGTTTGCCAAAATGTCTCAACCAAGCATGATGGCGTCAAATGAGCCTTCTTCCCGTTCTTTTGCTTCATTGCATCTGCATCACAACAACCTTATGCTGACACACAACAAATGTTCTTCGCCTATCTGCACATTTCCGCCTCTCGAGGTGGCATGTTCTTGCGGTTTTTAATGCCTTGATGCTATGGATATTCAACAAATCATTCAATTTGTGCCATGGTTGTCATCTGTCGACTGTTGCGATGGAGGAGCAACAAAGTTTAAGGTTTCGGCTTTGGCAATGGAACTGTGGAACTTTAGTTCTTTTTTCTATTTCTTCAAACAACTGTCCATGATTGTATCCATATCGTATCATAAACACTTGATAGATAACACACATGATTTTAAATACAGTAAAAGAATCTTTTGTAAGTTCACTTTCTTTTGAAGAGAGAGGGGCCTTTTTTTAGGGGTTGTTCTTTTGAGGACTCTAAGAGAAGAATTTGTTTTAAGATGTGGCCCACTCCGGCCCAAGAGGGCAGCACTAGCATTCCTGCACACCGGTAAAAGTATCATTCGGCGAATCAACCTGTGGTTGAGTTGGTTAGGTGGACAGTGGTATCCCCAACCCATCAGGATTCAAATCCTGGTGCTCGCATTATTCCTGGATTTATTTCAGGATTTCCGGCGATGCGCTTTCAGTGGGAGGAGACGTTCCTGTCGATGACGAGGCGCCTACGGTGACTTCGTAAATCTCAAGATGATATGCCGGCTCAGTCTCTCGGAGGTGCTCATAGGGGTAGGGTGTGCGTGTATGCGTTCATAGGGGTGAGGGTATGCGCGTGTATATGAACGCTTGTGTCTGTACTGATGCTCAAAAAAAAGTATCATTCACACCAACATAATAAATGCAACAAGAAAACAAGGCAATGTTTATTATTGATAGCATACAATGATGATGGAGTATGAGGAACAACACTCTTGGTTGGTATGAGAGTTTTAGAAATAATCACACTAGTGATATCAGGAGAAAACTCGCATGTCGCTTCCACTTCCATTATTCATTGATCCTTTAGTACCTCTTTAGCTCCTGCAGCGATGAGCCTTAGAACCATCGCCGACACTCAGGCCGAGACGCGCAAAAACAGCGTTTTCATTTCGGCAATAATACTGCTCAAGGTAACCAAAGTAGTCTTCGAAAAGAAGAGAACCGCTCGTCCACGGCAACAGCCTCTCCCAGTCCCATGTGGCGCTCACAATATATTAGTATCAGACAAGAAAAATACTAGCTAGGTCAGATGGTGGAATACAACAGTATGTGTATAAGTAATAAAGATATAATAGTTCTAAACTTCCAAACATATATAGGTAACAAGGCTCAATCTTAAACGGAAGAATGAAGCATATATATAAACTCCTCATATATACCATTGTAAAGAATGACTTGCATCGAAGGCAGTTTCGGAACATCATTGTATTCCCTGAGCTTAACAATCCTCTCCACAGATTCGTGGGTTGCAGACGGTAAGACGAATCCGTAACAGACTTTTCCAAACAGGGCAAATTCATGGTCCTTTTGGGATCAAAAGACTTGTCCCTCCGCGAACCAACCTGTGGTTGGGATGGTTAGGTGAACAGTGGTATCCTCAACCCACCAGGATTCAAATCCTGATGCTCGCATTATTCCTGGATTTATTTCAGGATTTCCGGCGATGCGTTTTCAGTGGGAGGAGACGTTTCCGTCGACAACGAGGCGTCTACGGTGACTTCGTAAATCTCAAGATGATATGCCGGCTCAGTCATGCTCAAAAAAAGACTTGTCCCTCCACGTCGGATCCATGCCCACCATTCCTCTCTCAATAGCCATCCGATTTGAGTATAGGGGAGAATCCATTAACCTCGGTGTCAGACCAGAATACTTCCGATCTAGTACAACAGAGTCCATCTTCCTCTCGGAATCCATCGTCTTCTCGGAATCTTCGGTAACCGTAGGACGGACGGCGGGATGGGGTGTGGGTTACAACTTACAAGAGGCGGCGGCGAGGCTTGAGGGAACGAGGAGTCTAGGGCTTTGCTTGTGAAAACTCTCTGCTCGACCCGTGAATATGATCTGTTTTTTCTTCATGAAATAAATATTTGCGTTTTTTTTTTCAAAAGGTCTGCCTTTTTAGAGTTGTGCTGGCCGCCGTCCAGCAGGCGCGAAGGTGAGGCCTCTCTTCGCTTGGCTTCTGCATGCCCTCTGTCGGCAGGGTCTGATCATGTGCTAGAGCATCTGTTTACCAGATGCCTCTAGCGAAGACAGACGGGGCAGTTGATTTTCAAGGCCGTGACTGTGAGACCATCCCGATCCTTTTTACAGGCTTCAATCTCCTCCACCAGCACTCGGTTTCATCTCAGAGAGAGAGAAGTCGGCGATTCTCTGCTTCTCTTCTCTGAACCAATACAGACGAGCGCTCCGGAAACAAAGGATGAGCGTGTTGTTCAGGGCTTCCTGGACCCAGAGGGTATTACCCATGGAGTCAGATAATGTGCGCCGCCATGTAAGTTCTTCTTGGCCAGCTTCTCCTTTTGATTTGCTAGCCTCTCCACCTTCAACCTGCTGTTCAGCTTCAGGCTACCCTATATATGTAATTGAAGTCTTTTTCTAATAATAAAGCACGGACTGAGTCTCTTGGGTTCATCGTCGCGGTGTTTTTACGAAAAGGTCCTTACTATTTTGGGTATTCAACCCACAATCCTCGTGATAAGTCAATTGAACCGGTACACACGAGAGAAAAGAAAAAAAAAAGACACCCTCACGAGTCACGAACCTGCCTCCCGATCCCATCTGCACCTCCATCTCGCCGCCGCCTCCTGCCACGCCTCACCCCTCCCCACGCCGCCGCCTCCTGCCACGCCTTGCCCCTCCCGGCGCCGCCGCGTCCTGCCACGCCCAGCCCGGCGCCACAAGAATGCAATGCAATGTTACGTTTACTTTCTCGCCCAGTTTGGCAACTCATTTTTTTTCCAAAACCATAGTAATCTAAAACCTCACCGTAGAAATGCCTGGGCAATGAATACTTCATCAGTTTCTAAAAACCACCGTTTTTCTCACTTTGGTTCAGAAAGAAGAGGTTGAGATCTCCTTCTCAAATACTAAAAAGAACACGGTGTTAGGGATACTATGATTTGTAAAACGGTGGTATATTTGTTGATGTCAAAAGTCAAAACACATCAAACTTTCTAAACCGTGTTTTGTTTAAAGCACATTGATTTTGACTGTATCCATGAATGATATATTTTTCTTGTTGCAGCAATGTGTGGAAGATAGGCTCAGCGCGCTGACCGACGACATCTTAATCTCTATCTTGGTAAGAGTCGACATTGCCACGGCAGCAAGAAGTAGCGTTTTATCAACGCGGTGGAGAAACTTGCCGTGGTTACTTCCTGCTCTCAAATTCCATGCCATGGACTTCCTTAGTGCCCCATGTGCAGGGGCCACACGACACATCGATCAAGCAATGGCGTCTCTAACAAGAGGTACGAGCAACCTCTTGGCTCAGTCCCGCAGGGAACGCACCATCAAAAAGCTATGCCTTGGGCTCTATCTCATGGAAAACTACACGCGTGACATCGGCCTGCTAGTCAGCAACGCCATTGACAACGAGATGGTACAAGATTTGCAGCTCGCCATTTTAACCGAGAAAGAGCCCAAGGACACCAAACATGAGGTTATGGTGCAGCAAGCTCAGGATATGGGTGGATTTTTCAGTGCATACCCTAGCGTTCTTCGTTGCCTCACAAGACTCCATCTACAAAATGTTCGCTTGGCCGAATGGGACATGAATCACCTTCTGTTCGACTGCTGCACCTTCGTCTGGACCACTGTGACACCGGGGACTGTTCTGTATCGAAGATCAATGCGCCACATTCGAAACTCAGAGTTCTAGAAGTCTACTTATCCAAGTTGAAAAGAGCTGAGGTGCTCTGCCTTCCAAAACTAGAGCGTGTCCGTTGGCAGGCTTGGTTGTTTTATGAGGCCCCCTTGTGCTTTGGTTCTATCCCGTCACTCAATGAATTGTCCCTCGTCTGTGATGCAACTCTCTAGCATCAAGACTTATGTTTAAGCCAGGTTCTAGATGGTGCCACAAACATACATGCTCTGACCTTAAATTTTTGAGGAAAAAACGTAAGTTTAGCCGATAGCTGTTATATTGTGGTTTTGTGCTATTTCGTTCGTACGAACTTGATGTTGGACTAGCACTAGGATTGTTCTAGTTTTGCTGGTTCATTCCTTCACCATGTTATTTGCTTTTATTTACAATTTATAATTGCCATGAAGCATTCCATTACTTAGCAAATGACTATAACCTGGTGCACACATAACTTGCATCTATAACATACAAATGTATAATTATTCTATTCTTACCTTTTCTGTGTTCATCAGATTTGGATGCAACCAGAAGGAAAACAACTATGCACTGCATTCAACAAGCTAAGAAAGTTGACTATTCATGGTGTCTTTATAAAATTTGACCTATTATGGACATTAAATCTCATCGAAGCTGCTCCATCTGTCGAGACATTTGATGTTGAGGTACTTCTACTCATTCTTTTCAACTTTTAGTTAGAATGTTGCTGGAATTTTGTCTATTTTGGGCCTAGCCCAATAGCAGTTTCAGAAATTCCTAATAAATCCTAGAGGCCCACACAGCCCATTTCTGCAAGGCAAGAGGTGGAATAAAAGTTTAGTCCCACATTGCTAGTTTAGAGGGAGTTGGACCTCTTTATAAGAGAGGTTCTTTCCCCACATGTATGAGCATGAGAACAAGAGGGACATCCACGCGCGCTCCTCGTCCGCCGCCCGCCACGCCTCATCACGACGCGCCGCGGGTTGCAGGAATGAGCCACGGCGCGCCTCTTCGGCCGCTGCGGTGTTCGCTTCGTCTTCCTTTATTGCTTCACCTCCCGCCGCAGCCTCTTCGCGTCCTTCTCCTGTGCCTATATAAGAGAGGTCGCTCCTCAGTAGGCCTCCGAAACCGCACCTTTTGAGTCCTGTACGGGAGAAGGGTGATAAGGTTTTTGGGAAGCGCTCAACGCGACTACTGGCTGCTTCATCACGAACGATCCGGTCGCCGACGACTACTTCCCCGACGATGACCTCTTCCCCGACATCCACGACCTCCTCGACAACATGGCAGTCGAGGACACCGACCCCAAGTCCAGCGCTTCTGCTGCTGCTGTCCCGTACGTGTTCTTGTCTTTCCTGTTAAAGGTTCTGCCGCAGTTCCTTGTTCTAATCCTTGTCCTACACATGTTAGGTTCTACTTCATATATGCTACTTGCTATACTGTCTGCTTTAGATATGATAGGCTACGGTTCATATATGCAGAAGCTATTTACCTTCTCTCTGTCAGAACGCATGACTTGTTTTATCTCTTCTATATTAGTCATGCTTTATCTAGTATTTCTGTTAATAAAATCATTTGGTAAATTACTCATATTTCCAACAATCCAAAAACCTTATTATAGGCAATTTGCCCCAAGTGGTTTTGCTGCTTCCATGAGACCTCCTATGTTTGAGGGTATCCACTATAAGAGGTGGCGCGTGAGAGCAGTCTTATAGTTTCAAACCATGAGTTGCTATGACGCCACTCTCGGCAAACCTGAAGGAGAGCTTGATGCTCAACAGGCACAAGCTTTTCAGAAAATGGATACTCTGTTTAAGGCTGCTCTCTTGAGTGTTCTTGGTGAGAACATAGTTGATGCTTATGCGTCAATTGATAATGGAAAAGATATGTGGGATGCACTTGAGGCCAAGTTTGGGGTCTCGAATGCTGGCACTGAGCTGTACATCATGGAGCAATTCTATGATTACAGGATGACTGAAGAGCGCTCCGTGGTTGAGCAAGCTCATGAGATACAGTCATTTGCTAGAGAACTTGAGCACTTCAGTTGTATGCTACCGGACAAGTTTGTTGCCGGAGGTATCATCACTAAGCTTCCTCCTTCATGGAGGAACTTTGCTACCTTACTGAAGCATAAGAGGCAGGAGTTTTCCGTCCCGGATCTCATTGGCACTCTTGATGTGGAAGAAAAGGCGAGAGCAAAGGACACACGTGCTCGAGGTATTGAGGGAGGATCTAGTGCCAATGTGGTACAGAAGCAGAACTTCCAGCCCCACAAGTTCAAGAACAAGGCAAGTTTGATGGAAAAGCAAAATTTGATGGGAAGAACAAGGCTGTGCAACACACGAACTTCAAGAAGAAGAATGGCAAGAAGAAAGGTGCTTGTCATGTGTGTGGGGATCCTGATCATTGGGCTCCTAGTTGCCCTAATCGCTTTGACAAGCGTCATCTTGGGAAAGGCGGCAAGACCGCTAATGTTGTCATTGGAGACACTGACATGAAGGATGCTGGGTATGGTATATTTCTCACTATTCTTTCAGTATGTCATTCTCCTGACTGGTTGATTGACACGGGTGCTAATGTGCATGTATGCGGTGATATTTCCATGTTATCGTCTTATCAGACCGCGGGGACTTCAACCGTGCTGATGGGCAACGGTTCAAGTGCTTCTGTTCATGGTGTTGGCACGGTCGATCTGAAGTTTACCTCGGGGAAGATCGTGCGGCTGAAGAACGTGCATTATGTCCCCTCCGTCAATAAAAATCTTGTTAGCGAATCTCTTCTGTGTAGAGATGGCTACAAGCTTGTCTTTGAGTCGAATAAATTTGTAATATCCAAGTATGGAACCTTTGTTGGTAAAGGCTATGAGTCAGGAGACTTGTTTCGTTTATCCTTATCAGACGTTTACAATAAAGTTGTTAATCATATTTGCAACAATAGTGAATCCAATGTGTGGCATTCACATCTTTGTCATGTTAACTTTGGTTGCATGTCGCGACTAGCGAAGTTGAACTTAATCCCTAGTTTCACCACCGTCAAGGGATCTAAGTGTCAAGTGTGTGTGCAAGTTAAGCAACCTCGTAAGTCTCACACGACTGTGGAAATAAGAAATCTTGCACCACTAGAGCTCATACATTCAGATCTATGTGAAATGAATGGTGTGTTGACAAAAGGTGGAAAGAAATATTTCATGACGTTAATTGATGACTCCACTAGATACTGCCGTGTGTATCTTCTGAATCTAAGGATGAGGCTTTGAACTTTTTCAAGATCTATAAAGCCGAAGTGGAAAACCAACTTGATCGAAAAATCAAGAGGCTTAGGTCCGACCATGGTGGAGAGCAATTTTCCAATGAATTTGATGCTTTTTGTGCGGAACATGGTATAATCCATGAGAGGACGCCTCCCTATTCACCTCAGTCAAATGGGGTGGCCGAAAGAAAGAACCGTACTCTAACAGATTTGGTTAACGCCATGTTAGACACTTCGGGTCTCTCCAAGGCATGGTGGGGGGGGAGGCAATATTGACTGCATGTCATGTCCTAAACCGAATTCCCACAAAGAACAAAGAGATAACTCCATTCGAGGAATGGGAGAAGAAAAGGTTAAAACTCTCTTATCTGCGAACATGGGGTTGTTTGGCAAAAGTCAACGTTCCAATTCCAACGAAGCGGAAACTTGGACCAAAGACTGTGGATTGTGTTTTCCTGGGATATGCTTTTCATAGCATTGGCTATAGATTCTTGGTTGTAAAATCTGAGGTACCTGACATGCATGTCGGTACGATCATGGAGTCGAATGATGCGACTTTCTTTGAAGATATCTTTCCCATGAAGGATATGGCTACCTCATCTAATCAGGAGATGCCTAGTTCATCGAATCAGGAACCAGTTACAATTACCGAACCTACAATTTCGATGGAACACTTTGAAAGTCCTGTGGAGGAGAACAATGAAGTTCCTATTAGGAGTAAGAGACAGAGGACTGCAAAGTCCTTTGGTGATGATTTTCTTGTGTACCTCATAGATGACACTCCCAGTTCTATTTCAGAGGCCTATGCACTTGAAGATGCTGACTACTGGAAGGAAGCGGTTCGTAGCGAGATGGATTCCATCTTGGCAAATGAAACTTGGGAGATAACTGATCGTCCTTATGGGTGCAAACCTATAGGATGAAAATGGGTATTCAAGAAGAAGCTTAGGCCTGATGGTACTATTGAAAAGTACAAGGCTCGGCTCGTGGCTAAGGGTTATACCCAAAAGGAAGGTGAAGACTTCTTTGATACTTACTCACATGTGGCTCGACTGACCACTATTCGAGTTCTACTTTCACTAGCTGCCTCGCATGGTCTTCTCGTTCATCAAATGGATGTTAAGACTGCTTTCCTAAAAGGAGAGTTGGACGAGGAAATTTATATGGAACAACCAGATGGGTTTGTACTAGATGGTCAGGAAGGGAAAGTGTGCAAGTTGGTGAAGTCTTTGTACGGACTTAAGCAAGCACCCAAACAGTGGCATGAGAAGTTTGAAAGAACTTTAACAGCTGCAGGCTTTGTTGTGAACAAAGCTGACAAATGTGTGTACTATCGCCATGGTGGGGGCGAGGGAGTTATCCTGTGCTTGTATGTTGATGACATACTGATTTTCGAAACCAATCTGAATGTTATTAAGGAGGTCAAGGATTTCCTATCTCGTTGTTTTGAGATGAAAGATTTAGGAGTGGCTGATGTCATTCTGAACATCAAGTTGTTGAGAGACGATGATAGTGGGATTACATTGCTTCAATCTCACTATGTGGAAAAGATCTTGAGTCGCTTTGGCTATATTGACTGCAAGCCCTCTCCAACACCATATGATGCTAGTGTGTTGCTTCGAAAGAATCGAAGAATTGCTAGAGACCAATTGAAGTATTCTCAGATTATTGGCTCGCTTATGTACTTAGCCAGTGCTACAAGACCTGACATCTCTTTTGCTGTTAGCAAACTGAGTCAGTTTGTTTCAAAACCAGGAGATGTGCATTGGAAAGCTCTAGAAAGAGTTTGGCATTATTTGAAAGGCACTGCAAATTATGGAATTCACTACACCGGGCATCCAAAGGTGCTTGAAGGGTATAGTGACTCAAACTGGATCTCAGATGCTGATGAGATAAAGGCCACGAGCGGTTATGTTTTCACTCATGGAGGTGGCGTTGTTTCTTGGAAGTCTTGCAAGCAGACCATCTTAACAAGGTCAACAATGGAAGCAGAACTCACAACACTAGATACAGCTACGGTCGAAGCAGATTGGCTTCGTCGGCTCTTGAATGACTTACCGGTTGTTGAGAAACCTGTACCGGGTATTCTTATGAACTGCGACAATCAAACTGTGATCACGAAAGTGAGCAGCTCAAAGGATAACATGAAGTCATCAAGACACGTTCAGAGAAGGTTAAAGTCTGTCAGGAAAATGAAAAACTCCGGAGTTATTGCATTGGATTATATCCAAACGTCTAAAAATCTGGCAGATCCTTTTACTAAGGGTCTATCACGTAATGTGATAGATAATGCATCGAGGGAGATGGGTATGAGACCCACAATATGAGTTGTTCACAGTGGTAACCTATTCTTTGTGATCGGAGATCCCGTGAATTAGATGTGGAAGACAAGCTGTTGGTCAACTGAGAGGAGAGTATCCTTACTATTCACAATACCACTCCATGAAGATGGAATGCTCTCCTTATCTGCATGTCAGGTTGATGTATATCTTAATATGTTCTAAGTGGCTTATTTAAGCAGAGATGTTATCCTGCAGAACATCTTTTGAAAAACACACCTATATGAGTCTGATTGTCAAACGTCGCAATCTATGAGAGTAGGGTTCTCTCTAGTAAACTCATGAAAGGTCACGAAGTATGAAGCATAAGCTCCACCCGCGGGGAAGACCCACGGTAGCCACGTATCGGTCAAGGCTTTATGTGAAGCTAGATTCGTAGAAAACTTGCAGTTCAAGACCAAGTCCACTGTTCAAGTTGCTTACTAGTGTAGCATAGAGTTCTAGGTGGAAGTTCAACTTAACAGTCTCCACTGCAGTACCGGTATATAAAACAGTATTTTGGAACCAAAGGCAAATTTTTGTGTGCCTCTGGGATCTGGTGGGGGATTGCTGGAATTTTGTCTATTTTGGGCCTAGCCCAATAGCAGTTTCAGAAATTCCTAATAAATCCTAGAGGCCCACACAGGCCATTTGTGCAAGGCAAGAGGTGGAACAAAAGTTTAGTCCCACATTGCTAGTTTAGAGGGAGTTGGACCTTTTTATAAGGGAGGTTCTTTCCCCACATGTATGAGCATGAGAACAAGAGGGACATCCACGCGCGCTCCTCCTCCGCCGCCTGCCTCGCCACACCGCGCCGCGCCGCGCCACGGGTTGAGGGAATGAGCCGAGCCGATATCTAAATTTTTGCCACGCACGACGGGTATACGAAAGGTCACCTGGGAGTTGAAATGTTTTTCTGCAGTGGACACTGAATTCGAACAGCGCGCCTCTTCGGCCGCTGCCTGTTCGCTTCGTCTCCCTTCGTTGCTTCACCTCCCGCCGTAGCCTCTTCGTGTCCTTCTCCTGTGCCTATATAAGAGAGGTCGCTCCTCTCCAGAGAGACACACCAGAAGATCCCCTTCCTCTCACCACAAAGTTCCTGAGCACTGCGCTGCTGCTACGATCTTCCCCATCCCGGCTTGCGGCTTGCACCGCAGGTCGGGACAGTAGGCCTCCGAAACCGCACCTTTTGAGTCATGTACGGGAGAAGGGTGATAAGGTTTTTGGGAAGCGCTCAGCGCGACTACTGGCTGCTTCATCACGGACGATCCGGTTGCCGACGACTACTTCCCCGACAACGACTTCTTCCCCGACGTCCACGACCTCCTCGACGACATGGCAGGCGAGGACACCGACCCCAAGTCCAGCGCTTCTGCTGCTGCTGTCCCGTACGTGTTCTTGTCTTTCCTGTTAAAGGTTCTATCGCAGTTCCTTGTTCTAGTCCTTGTCCTACACATGTTAGGTTCTACTTCATATATGCTACTTGCTATACTGTCCGCTTTAGATATGATAGGCTACGGTTCATATATGCAGAAGCTATTTACCTTCTCTCTGTCAGAACGCATGACTTGTTTTATCTCTTCTATATTAGTCATGCTTTATCTAGTATTTCTGTTAATAAAATCATTTGGTAAATTGCTCATATTTCCAACAAATGTGTACAAGTCTATCTGACTCAAAGCACCATCGTAGTCTCTTTGGCTTTGATTAGACTCCTACCATAGCCCCTTATAATTTAGGTATTGGTGGTTGAATGCAGATGTTTGAAGATCCATGCCGGGAGGGTGATGAAGCAAGAATAAGATGTTTTGGTGCTAAGAGAGTGGAACCTTCATGGAAATTGCCTGGGTTCACAAGCTGTCACAAGTGGCAATTGAAAGAGTTCCAGTTCGGTGGTTTTCGGCCCCTAGTGGAGCAACACTTTTTATTTGTAAGTACCGTGATGGGTCGTGCTCCAGACTTGAAGACGGTTCTTCTGACAGACGGTCAATATCCATGTAAGGGTTGTGACACAAGAATCCCAATACCTCCTCAAGTAGGGGGCTTCTTTCCAACATACAGGGATGCCCAAGAAGCAATAGCTAAGCAACTTAGAGAGAGGGTCCGGTCCTCGGCACAGATAATTTTCCGTAGTGGTTCAACATACCCCTCGCGGGCAGCCCGGACATGTATTTATTAGCTAGGAGAGTACAAGAGATAATGATAATTGTGATGTATTGTGAAATGTGAATTCCAGGAGTAACTCTCTTTGTATATTTTTGGTATCTTTTCGTTAAAACCTTGTTATAATTAATAGATGTGGCAAATCTTTGGTCCGTATTGCAAAAAAGGAACTTATAAAAGTTGTACAAATGTTGATTGCAAATGCAAGCTTATCCGTCATTTGTTCACACTTTTGTGCAGACTCTTTGTGTCTTGATAAAAGGCCACAAGATAAGTTGGAGACCGTTAGAGCATCTACAATCGGACTTGGCAAATTCGGTCCCTCAAACGCCCACGAACGCGTCCATAGACATTGACCAGTCATGTCTCAAGTTTTCCTTCTCACAACCGGATACCTCAATTAACATATCTCAAACCCATACAAAATCATGCAACTACGTACACGTTGCATTACACGCATCATCCGGCTACTACATCAGGACATGCCATCGGACTACCAAAAACCGACATGTTTAATCTGCATGCTAGCTTTGGAATAGAAGATCATCCACGACTGTCCTTGCCATTCCCGGCGCCCTTGCCGTCCATCTCGCGGAAGTAGCGGTCGAAGACGTAGTACAGATCGAGCCGGATCCGCTCACAGCCGGAGTTGTTCGACCCGTGGATGTCCTCCTTCTCCTCTTTGGAGGCAGTCCGACCATGGCATGGACCGCCCGATTCTCCTCTCAGTCGAGGGCGCGTGTGTTCCACTGCTGCCGCTTCTTTATAATGCGGGCCTGGATGGCTTCCTTCTCTACGGCCGCCTTCGCCGCCACCATGTCGGCAGCGAGGCAGGCCTCCGCCGCCCTCATCCTCTCCTTCCCATGACGGGCACACTGGTCTCAGTAGGAATCATACTCCAGTGGACTGGTGATGGGGAAATGGAGATTGGAAGGCTCGCAAGAGGACCGCAATTATCCAGCACAGGAGGATTCGAGCGCCCCATGCGCCACCCAATGGACTTGCGCCGGACAGATCCTGCCGTCGATCGGGCGCTATCCTCCCAGGGAGCGGCAGAGTGTAATGCAGATGGCCATTGATTCCTCCAAACCGCATAGGACGACACCCCGGTCAACGGATCGGTACTAGTCATCGTTGGATCCGCTATCCGCCATGCCGAAGAAGGTTGGAGATCGCCGGACGGGAGCTTGGGTGGCGGAGGAAAGTGAAGGGGGTTGCAATGAAGTGGCTAGGGTTTGGCCTGGATAGCGAATGGAGAGGAATATATGTGGGGTCAGGTTGACCGGCGTGGGCCCGGTCTGACGTGACAGACGCGCCCGGGCATTTTGGGTTAGATATGAGAGGTGTCGACCGGTCCGGACATTTGAGACCCGTTTGAGGCGTCCATCTGAATCGCTTTTTATGGCCGATCACTAACCGGGCTGTTCGCCTGGACATATAAGGGGGGTTGGGGTGCCTGGCTATAGATAATCTTATGTTATTACTCCCTCTGTACCTATGAGTTTGGCGTAAATTTCTTAGTGCCCACCCTAAGGAGAGCCCATGATCATAATTAGCTTCCCAACTTGGAGCCAAACGTGGAAGGATTTGTAACGACACGCAACTACGGTAGCCTTAGGGCATCTTCAATACTCAACCTTAAATTTGCTCCGTCATCTATCCGTAGATAGAGGTTAGTCTGCGGATACTGATGTGCCAAAAGCCAGTCCGTCATCTATCTGTTTGAACTAATCGGACATAATTAATGCAAACACGACTGATTTTATATAAACCAGCCAAAATTCATTATATTTTTGACAATTTTTAAATAAAAAACTATACTGAACTAAAGTAAAACTGGTCTACAGCCGGCCACGGCGGATCTTCATTGTCTTCCGCATGTCTGGCAGCCCGCTCGTCGAACTGCCGAGAGCCTCAAAGGTATATGCTTCAACGCAAAGGTCGGCTCCCTTCCCCATGCTTGGCAACACCGCACATCGGAGTGCAACCACCGCGATGTGCTTTAGCGGGAGGGAAGGGGGCGATGGTGGCCTGCGACCGGGCAAGACACCGGTTGTGTACGCCGGCATCGGCTCGGTGGTGGCCTTCATTGACCCAAGCGGCGGCGGCCACCCATGTTCAACTTCTCATCAATGATGGCGGCGGGCGCAGACGTGGTGGCCACCATTTCGTCCATCTTCGCGAAGCCGGCTTCTTTCTCCGCCGGCAAGGCACACTTATACGTACATTGACGGCGAAGGGCGCAGTCATGGTAGGTGTCAGATCTGAGCGATCTCCATCATCTGCTCGTTTCTTGCTCGTTCTATTTTCCTTCAATAATAGTGTGTTGTTACCGGTGGCAACAAGAAGTCCCTATTTTGAGCCCGTCCATATACGGCCGAATTATATATTCTCAAGAACAAAATAGCCAGGGCAAAGAAAGCAAAAAAGAAAAGAATGTGCAGCAAGTTTTATTTCCTCCGAGCCAAACAACATCACAAAATTGGCTACTACCCTTGTACATCAAGTTCAACTAGCAAAGAAAAGGAGCAGATGCATTCGTGGGTATTCTCCGCCGTGCAGTCGCCTATGACGGCCTTGATGCCCGGGTACTTTCACATGAACTGCTCCACGCACAGCTCGCCGCAACGGTCCCGCTGGCAGACACCGTCGTGCGGGACGCGGATGACGACCACGTTGCCGCACGGGTACCCTTTCACCGCCACCCCTCCGGCAGGATCCACATGAGAGACTGCCTGAAAAATTGAGGCATCGTGTATGTAAACAAGCACAGATCAGTTAACCAGTAGTTTGAATTAAAATCACGACAAGAATTATGAAACGGAGAAAGAGGGTCCAACCTAGGGAGAGTGCGAGGAGAGCACATAGAGCAAGAGATGCAGCTCTGGTCGGCACTACTTTTATGGCGATCGATCGAGCTTGGTGATTCTTCGATCGATTTGTGATTTCTAGTCTAGGGCTTTCTCCCGTGTTTCGCTAGCTATGGTCGGGTACGTCTGTTTGGTCGTGGTATATAAATAGAAGCGGCTGATGAGGATAAGTTACACATATAGTAAGTACTAGCGGGTAGTGCGCGCCGGCACGCCGCGCCACATGGATTGCTAAGCTATTTAGTTTTTTTTTAATATTTGGTAAGTCATCCCGAGACGTATTCATGGCAAAGTAGTTTATACAAGAAAAAGATACATCTTGTTGGTACATCTATAAATGATCTACAACATGGAGTGATAGTGATCTACAACATCTATAATTGCAAAGCTGTTGTTCTTTTTTCTCAGACCTGGGATGTTGATCCTCCGGCTGAGTTTGCCTATGTGATGTAGTGGTAGAGAGATGAAGCTAGTTCTTCTACTCTTTTCTTGGTGGTTTATTTGCTGTGTAGACAATGTTGAAGTTGTTTTTGGATGCACGTCCTAGCTCTCGATGGACTGATTTCAGAGACAATTTTTTTTGAGGATCCTTGTTTGCATTGACCTTTCTTGCTGAAGGCTTGCCTTTTGTTGCTCTGTATTTCTAATTCTTCTTCCTTGGTCTTGCTCCAGTCTCTTTTCGTTATTTTGTATTTCTAATTCTTCTTCGTTGGTCATTGTGTGGCTTGCTTTTTGTTGTTCTGTATTTCTAATTCTTCTTCCATTCATGTGCGGCTGAGCAACTCTTGTACATTGTCCTCGGGGCGTTGTAGTTGTGTGGTTGCATGCCGCGCCATAAGGATTGGTAAAATACTTGTTCTTTTTTTGTAAGATTTGGTAGTTCGTGCAAAGACTTGATTTGTAGCAAAGTGGTTTATACAGAGGAAGAGTGGTAGTAGCAAAGACTTGGTTCGTGCAAAGACTTGATTTTCGTTATCTTGTCGGTACATGCATAAGAAATCTATGGTACTACGGTACACAGTGATAGTAGCTAGTCGAGACAAAACTGCCAAGCTCTCTTATATTACTTTTACGGAGGAAGTAATTTGCTTCACGGATAGGAAGAGATCATCAACCTCTTCATGTAATGGATAAAACTTAGTAATGATTCCATAAAGATCAACCATGACTTATCTGTTGGTCAATACTAAATAGAATAATCTCATAAGAGAGTTCATGGTAGATTAATCTACATAGAGAAAAATAGAGTGCATTTGATGAGGAAAATTCTCAAAATAGAAGGAAATCAAAATTGGAAATGTTTGCAGCCCATTATCAAAAGAAGAAAGGGTAAGTACACTTTACAATGCAAACATTTAGCTAACACTTGATTAACTTTCTAATTACAGAGGAGCACATTAAACAATCAATTTGATATTCTGTTTATAGAAGAGGCACTCTTGAAGCTATATTTCATTCATCAATACTCGTATGAACATGCAAGCAAAATAGTAGTGTGGTACCCTGAACGGCCTGTGCACAATGCTTACTTCAGGACACTTGTATGCTTCCCAAGACCCTACTCCTAATCATAACACAAAAAACTGTGAGAATATCTGCAAATTGTAGATGACGTAAGTGCAGCAAACCAAATAGAGATCAATGCAAAGCTTAAAACTCGGTCCCGGAAATTAGCGATCAGCTGAAAAATAATGTGATAAATATCGAAGTATTTCACTCTCATCTCCTGTTTAGGACATCTGGCCCCTCCTCCGAACAACACACCTGCCAGAATGCCTACGATGGCTGAGCTAGATTGAATTAACTTGTACCACATATAGAAGGTAGTCTCCATAAGTAGGCTCAAAATATTGACATGTATATCTACTACAATAGAGCTGTGGTATAAATAAATACGAACACCTTACCGACGGAACTTGATGAGAAACACTTCTATACATACAAATTCAGAAAAATGCTCTGTACATGTTCACCTTAATGCCTGGAACATTGTGGATACGGATTTTGAATTTTCTTTCCAAGGGACAGCATCATAACCTTAAAAGAAAACAAATGGATAAATGATGCATATGGATGATGTATTCCGTCTGTACGCTTACACTTTTTTGATGTAAAATGGAGAACTAATACTGATGGAACTTGTAAAGATGAAATATACCCTTCTCACGGTTCATGGGTTAATACTACAATAAATATTAGGAAAAATACATTAGGCTTAGACGAATTATGTGGAGTGGGACCGATATTTCCAGCAGTAAAACGGAATGATAGTTCAGATATATACTCACTGCAACTAAGGGAACACATATGCACACACCCGATAGAATGTCTACTGTACCAACATTTGTGCACAACAATAGCTTTCTACATTAGAAAAATAATGGAAAACACAATAGAGCTGATATAAGAATCATATGATATCATATCATGTAGTCCTTATGGGATTTATGATATAAGCTAACCATACCATTTTCTGCCATATAAAGAATCACAAAAATAGAAGAGAAATAACACTACCTTGCAGACCTGATTAGACGCCGATAGGTAACCATAATTGATATTGATAACTCAATCTTCAAATGAGCATGTCTAATAGCCTACAGGATGGAAGAATGCATCAAAACACGAAGTCATATCAATGCAAAAGGGACCACAAAATAACACAAAAGAAGGAACAAATCAACCATGCTTCCAAAATAATTTGTACTTGGTAAAGATATAGCTAATACAAACTACATAACCCAGAGCAGAATTAGCAACTGCAAAAGGTAAAAATAGCAACAACCTATTAGTAGCAGCATCATTATCTCTATTACTTTGTTCCATATATTGCAGCAACACTGTCCTTCTTCACCCAAGCAGCAACACACAAATCAGAGCAGCAATAACATACAACTCAGAGCAGCAAACAATTTGTAGTAATCCATATCCCAGCAGTAGCCTCTCTCATATCTGAATCTCTGAATCCCTCACATAGCGGCATGGAAGTAGTAGCACGTAGCACAAAACAGTACCAGCACACACACAACACCATCACCAGGATGTTTGTCCAAAATGCCTTTCAAATTCATTTCACACACTCTCAAATCAATTAACCATGCTTTGTTGAAACAACCAACTCAACTCGCCGGTCTTTCATTCTAAACTTTTAGCAAACAAGAGTCTGCGAGCTAACCGCAGTTTTTTTGCCTGAGAATTGCGTGAATGTGTGTTACACCTACCAAACTAATCAAATTGCTACTCATTGTTTCCTCGCAGAAAATGATACTCAAAGTATCTTGCTCTCACTATTTTTCAAGTTATAGAAAAAATGAAGCGGCTCTCCTCTGGCGACAGTGGGTGGCTTCAATTCCTCACCTTGGAGCTTTTCCTGGCCAGCATCTCGTTGGGATTCTGCTGCTGGAACACACCCGGCAGCCATACCCACAGCAGCGTGACTCCTATAACTCCAACTGCAGCCGTTGTATCCTCTCCAACAGCTCCTTCACGTAGTCGATCGTGTCCCCCGGGACCGACGTCCTGTCCATCTGGCCAAAATCGAATCCACAAAAAGAATAGACACTCAGTTCAATGTACTTCCAAGATTCTACCCCCTGGGTTTGCCAAGATCGATGGTTGGTGTTTATTTACCTTGCTGGTCTTCGGTGTTGACGGCCGCTAGCATCGATAAGGGAAACATGCAATCGCTAGATGAAGCATTCTTTCAGTTTGTGCCTGAACTTGTTAATTCAGTGTATTGGCACCATTTCATCCATGATAGTTCCCTGTTGATATGTTCTAATTACTGACATGATCTAATTATCGAGTATATGTTGAATAAAACACGACACTATATAAGTTGTGGGTCAGATGTAACCTGACTGTAAACCATGACAAAACTGAGTTCAAATAGTGCCTCTATTTATGGGCTTCTGAATACTCAAATCCTGGCGATGTGCACAAGCTCTGTTGAGCGATAAAAAATACGATTAATAACCCTAAAGGGCGTGTCCGTCCTGCAAGAAAGCATGGCAAGCTGCATGATTAAAATTGTTTCTTTTTCCGAATGTACAATTTTTCAGAAGTATTCCTGCTTATTGAAGACTGCGTAATTTTTTTTTGTTTGTTCATTACCCTAAACTTCCTCACAATTGTGGCCAGATAAAATTTAAATGTAGCTGCAGTTTATGGGGGCGCATACATTACACAAATAGTGCACTCTGAAATTTAAAAAAGCAAACAGTGATATTTTTCTGCATATACATGATTCCTCAAGTTTGCATGAGATTACAGCATTTTCCAGTGCGAAAATTGTCATATCTCTGCTCAAATAAGTGATCTATATGAAAATAAACAGCTCAAAATTGAGATGAAGCAGAAGAATTTGTGCGCTTGGGCTTCTTGTACAGTTGTACTCTTTGTGGAGCCATAAAAGTAGCAAGCAAAAAGAATGAAGATGAATACGGAGCTGCATCTCTACCTCACGCCTTAAATCGACTCCGGACAGAGGAAGGGACGCGCAGAAGAGAGAAGGGAGAGAATCTCACCTGGACTTGGTTGCTCGTCCGAGGACCTCGCCGGCGAGGAGCAGGAAGCCGCCGAGGGGATCTTGCTCGACGGCTGGGCTCTCCGCGCGGATCACGACGCTAGTGCTCGGGGGTGAGACTTGACGGCGTCGAGCGGCGGCTTCTCGTGCGCGACGCCGTGGTCGATGACCGCGAAGCAGCAGGTGCGGGACCGCGAGTCGGCGTCCTTCTCCCGTTGCCTACCCCAGCGCCACCGCCAGCGTCCTCCCAGATCGGCTGCCCCGGCAGGAAGCTGCTCCCCTTCTCCCCGCAGCCCTCGACGGAGCCATCGGGCTCTGCACCCTTGAGTCCGAAGCGGCGGCGGCGGCCATGCTTTTTTTTCTCCATTATGCGGTCATTCGCGACGCCGTGGTTCGCCAAGCGAGGGCTTCTGGCGAGGCGGGCTTTTTATAGGCCCATAAGCGGTTGATGATTTCGCCCGAGTTTTCCAGAGAGCGCACGCACGGACACGCGGAGAGTACGTGGCACACGATCAGTCAAACGTAGATAAATCAAACGTGAAAAACGCAGATAGCTCTAGAAAGGTTACACACGTCGTTTTACCAGGACACCGTAAAAAAAATCCAAAAAAACCAGAAAAATTGAATCCTTACGAGCCTAGTATTCTTAGTATTCTATTGCCGTATCTTCTCAATTATAGTACCTACTCCATTCCTAAATATGTCTTTTCAAATACAGTACTACTTGCTTCATTCCTAAATATATGTCTTTTTAGAGATTTCAATATAGACTACATACAAAGCAAATTAAGTGACTCTACGCTCTGAAATGCATCTGTATACATCCATATGTAGTCCTTATTAAAATCTTTAAAATGTCTTATATTTAAAAACGGAGGGATTGCCTTTAATTATCCCTAATGGAAACGTCTTGGTAGGATCTCTACTCTATATGGTACCGAAGGAATAATTCATCAAATCTAGGCGATCTCATGCTTAGAGGCTGCACTTTTGTTTTGCGAGTTACTAGATCGTGATCGTGTGCGTTGCTGCGTTCGTTCATTTTTTAAGAAGTTAAAGTATTGTGCAAATATTTTAAAAAAGACAAAGAAAATATATTTACATAAAATACCCCAATATTAGACAATGATACACATATAATATGATAGTAAGTAATACTTGCTAAGGGCCCAAACTTTGATGCCCGTCCTGTTGTGACATCACCTTCACAGGTCAAATGACACATAAGAAATAAGCATGTACAAAAATATAAATTGTTGGATTATGGATGGGCTTAGGTCCATATAAGACACTAATCCCTGGTTAATCTTGAGGCCCATGTATGAGATGGCAGGTGGTGAGAAGTTTAGTCCCACCTTACTAGTTGAGGAGAGTTGAGACCCCTTTATAAGGGCTGCTCTACCACTTGCCATTGGAAGCTTCGGAAGAGGAGTGGTACACGCGCGCTCCTCCTCCGCCACCCGCCTCGCCTCGTCATGACGCGCGCGCGCCGCGGGTTGCGGGAATGAGCCGAGCCGAAGCTTATTTTTGCCGCTCATGAATGAATTAATTAATCAGAGATTAATTAACGAGTCGCTAAAATGTGGGCCACTGTCCAAGACGTTGGACGGTGGGCTGACTTGCGTTGCCGGGGGTGCGACCCTTGCCGGGACCCGCGTATTCGTCGACTCCCTTGCCGGGAGTGCGACCCTTGCCGGGAACAACGACTCCCTTGCCGGGAGTGGGCCGACTCGGTCGTGGGCCTCGTCAAGGCCCACGACTTTCTTCCTTACAGACTATATAAGAAGGCTCTGGCCAGTGAAGTAACCTAGTTCGGTTCACTCACTCCCTCTCGCGTGACCTAGCCGTCATCTACTGTTCCTCACTCTGTGCTGCCTCCGGCGATCCCATCCCGACGACCGCGTGCACCGCTGGTCGGGAGAGCAGGTGCCTCCGGAACCCTGTCGTCCGAGATCCTGCCCGGGAGAACGGCAATAAGGTTTTTGGGGAGCGTCTCGACGCGACTGCTCCCGATCCGTCCTCAACTCTGTTCGCCTCTGCTTCCACTACTTCCTCTGCATCGACACCATGGCCGACGACGCCGCCGCTAAGAAGAAGGCCACAGACGACGCCGAGGCTGCTGCTGCAGCCGCCGCGTTGGCCTGGCCAACCGGAGGGTATGATCTGTCCATCCCTCGTTTACTCGTACTTATGCTAGCCGTATATGTGCTGCTCATAGAAGGTTCGATTCTATGTTCTGTATGTGCTATTATGCTTAGGTATCGCTATGAGATGCATACCTTTTATGCCATGCTTACTGTTAACTCGTGGATAAGTCTAATCGGAAAAGTGCTAATATTTCCAACATAAATACCCACCGAAGCTTTAAAGGATAACCAACATAATTTCAAGAGTAACATTTTCATTGTTTCATAGGCATATACAACATGTGACAGTTCTCACAGTGGATAGCGTTTTTCTTACAACATAACACATAAAGTATCAAAGAAGAGTAGTGGAAATTTAAGTTTTTTTAGGCATATATTAGTGAGCGATAATTTTCACAAAAATGTATTTGTTTGAGATTCCCTCTTTACACCTCATATCGGATAGTTAATATGATTATGGTGTGGCTTACATAATGAGGGCTAGAGAGAATTGAATGACTTAAGCTGCGTGCTTTTTCTGTCCATCGAACTTTTCATGGCTCAAAACGTTTCTATGGTTTCTGAAATATCTGATGGTTCAATAACAAAATGGCCATCTACGCATACTAAATTGGACAAAGCAGCATGGTTAGTAGTGCAACGTGGGCGACTATTGCAAACCAGACCCATAGTGCTAGTCGAAACTTGTAGACCCATAGTGCTATTCGAAACTTGTATTTCTCACTTTTCGAGAATATATATCGAAAGGAAAATTATTGACATAAAGACTTTTTTAAGGAAATAATGGGAGACTTACTACAGGTGCACATATGAGATAGGCATTCCAACCTCACCAACTGAGAGACACAAAAACGGACGAATTGATTATGTCAACGCCACCACCAAAGAAGCATATCTAGACGAGACTAATGAATCATCCGCAGTCGATTTGCATATGCTTCTTGGCATGCCTAACTTAACCCCAACAAAAGGCGATGGGCATATGTCTGCATGTGCATTGTAAAACTCCTCCACCACCCAGTAACTGACGGTGGTGACACTGCGGTCGGCGCGCTTGCTGATGCCCCCGCCCGCGATCTGGCTCTGGAACATGGTCTCACTGAGGAACTACCACATGTGTTCGCCTGCGCGGCTGCTCGACAGCGTGTACTCCCACGTGAGCACGTGGGGGTCGACGTGGTAGACGTTATCCAAGATGTACCCCCGGGCGTCAGGCAATCTCCTTATGTGGAGTCAGGTTGACCAGCATGGGCCCGGTCCAATGTGGCGGACGTGCCCGGGCATTTGGGGTTGGATATGGGAGGTGTCAATCAGTCCGGGCATTTGAGACCTATTTATGGCGTCCATCTGGATTGCTTTTTTTGTGGCCGATCACTGACCGGGCCGTCCGCCTAAACATATAAGGGGGGTTGGGGCGTCCGGCTATATATACTCTTATGTTATTACTTCCTCTGTATCTATGAGTTTGGCGTAAATTTCTCAGCGCCCACCCCAAGAAGAGCCCACGATCATAATTAGCTTCCCAACATGGAGCCAAACGTGGAAGGATTTGTAACAACATGCAACTATGGTAACCTTAGGGCATCTTTAACACTGAACCTCAAATTTGCTCCGTCATCTATCCGTAGATAGAGGCCAGTCTGTAGATACTGATGTGCCAAAGGTCACCATACAACGCTGCCCGCTTATATTTCAACCTTTGTTTGAGCTAATTGGACGGAATTAATGCAAACATGACTGATTTTATATAAATCGGCCAAAATTCATTACATTTTTGATAATTTTTAACTAAAAACTATACTGGACTAAGGTAAAACTAGTCTACAGCTGGCGCCGGCGGATATACATTCCCACGACACGGATACCCTTGACTAGTCTATGACCGGCCGCGGCGGATCTTCATTGTCTTCCGCATGTCTGGCAGCCCGCTCGTTGGACTGTCGAGAGCCCCAAAGGTATATGCTTCAGCGCAAAGGGCGGCTCGCTTACCCATGCTCGGCAACACCGCACATCGGAGTGCAACCACCGTGATGTGCTTTAGCGGGAGGGAAGGGGGCGATGGTGGCCTGCAACGGGCAAGATACCGGTTGTGTATGCCGGCATCGCCTCGGTGGGGGATGTATCTGGTGCACCGGGGCAATTTGTGCTACCTGTGCACCGGTTGCCCATTGCACATTCAAAAATGTTTAAAAAAATTCAAAAAAAATTTATTGCATTGACACAACATGAATGTATGTTGTCACAAAAATTTAGATAAATATTCGAAACATTGCTTGAGATACATAAATAACAAATTTGACACTGAATAGTACGTAACACAAGTTGGGCTTCAGTTTTGGCCCACTAGCACATTGACGTCAAATTTGTCATTTTTGTATCTTGATCATTGTTTTGAATTTTGATTTGATTTTTTGTGACAACATACATCGATGTTATATCGATACACTAAATTTTTTCCAATTTTTTTTGAACATTTTTTAGTGTGCAACGGGCTCCGATGCACCGGTAGCATCAATTACCTTGGTGCACCAGATATGTTCCCCGCCTCGGTGGTGGCCTTCATGTGACCCAAGCGGTGGCTGCCTCCCATGTTCAACTTCTCCTTGATTATAGCGGCGGGCGCAGACGTGGTGGTCACCATTTCGTCCATCTTCGCGAAGCTGGCTTCTTTCTCCGCCGGCAAGGCACACTTATGCGTACGTTTCACGGCGAATGGGCCGGTCATGGTAGGTGTCAGATCTGGGCGATCTCTATCATCTGCTTGTTTCTTGCTCGCTCTATTTTCCTCCAATAATAGTGTGTTGTTACCCGTGGCAACAAGAAGTCCCTATTTTGAGCCCGTCCATATATGGCTGAATTATATATTCTCAAGAACAAAATAGCTAGGGCTGACAAAGCAAAAAAGAAAAGAATGAGCAGCAAGTTTTATTTCCTCCGAGCCAAACAACATCACAAAATTGGCTACTACCCTTGTACATCAAGTTCAACTAGCAAAGAAAAGAGCAGATGCATTCGTGGGTATTCTCCGCCGTGCAGTCGCCTATGACGGCCTTGATGCCCGGGTACTTCCACATGAACTGCTCCACGCACAGCCCGCCGCAACGGTCCCGCTGGCAGACACCGTCGTGCGGGACGCGGATGACGACCACGTAGCCGCACGGGTACCCTTTCACCGCCACCCCTCCGGCAGGATCCACACGAGAGACTGCCTGACAAACTGAGGCATCGTGTATGTAAACAAGCACAGATCAGTTAACTAGTAATTTGAACTAAAATCACGGGAAGAATTATGAAACGGAGAGAGAGGATCCAACCTAGGGAGAGTACGAGGAGAGCACATAGAGCAAGAGATGCAGCTTTGGTCGCCATGCTGTGTCGGCACTACTTTTACGGCGATCGATCGAGGTTGGCAATTCTTCGATCAATTTGTGGTTTCTAGTCTAGGGCTTCCTCCCGTGTTTCGCTAGCTATGGTCGGGTACATCTGTTTGGTCGTGGTATATAAATAGGAGTGGCTGACGAGGATAAGTTACACATATGGTAAGTATTCTATTGCCGTATCTTCTCAACTATAGCACTTACTCCATTCCTAAATATGTCTGTTCAAATATAGTACTACTTGCTTCATTCCTAAATATATGTCTTTTTGGAGACTTCAATATGGACTACGTACAAAGCAAATTAAGTGACTCTATGCTCTGAAATGCGTTTGTATACACCCATATGTAGACCCTATTAAAATCTCTAAAATGTCTTATATTTAAAAACAGAGGGATTACCTTTAATTATTCCCAATGGGAACGTCTTGGTAGGATCTCTACTCTATATGGTACCAAAGGAATAATTCATCAAATCTAGGTGATCTCATGCTTAGAGGCCGCATTTTTGTTTTGCGAGTTACTAGATCATGATCGCGCACATTGCTCCGTTCGTTCATTTTTTAAGAAGTTAGTATTGTGTAAATATTTGAAAAAAGATAAAGAAAATATATTTACTTAAAATATCCCTATATTAGACAATGATACATATTTTTTTTGCGGGAACAATGATACATATATAATATGATAGTAAGTAATACTTGCTAAGGGGCCAAACTTTGATGCCCGTCCTGTTGTGACATCACCTTCACAGGTCAAATGACACATAAGAAATAAGCATGTATAAAATATAAATACCCACCGAAGCTTTAAAGGATAACCAACATAATTTCAAGAGTAACATTTTCATTGTTTCATAGGCATATACAACATGTGACAGTTGTCACAGTGGATAACGGATTTCTTACAACATAACACATAACATATCAAAGAAGAGTAAAGGAAATTTAAGTTTTTTTAGACATATATTAGTGAGCGACAATTTTCACAAAAATGTGTTTGTTTGAGATTCCCTCTTTACACCTCATATCGGATAGTTAATATGATTATGGTGTGGCTTACATAATGAGTGCCAGAGAGAATTGAATGACTTAAGCTGCGTGCTTTTTCTGTCCATAGAACTTTTCAGGCCTCAAAACCTCTCTATGGTTTCTGAAATATCCGATGGTTCAATAGCAAAATGGTCATCTGCGCATACTAAATCGGACAAAGCAGCATGGTTAGTAGTGCAAGGTGGGCAACTATAGCAAACCAAACCCATAGTGCTATTCGAAACTTGTATTTCTCACTTTCCGAGAATATATATCGAAAGGATAATTATTGACATAAAAGACTTTTTTAAGGAAATAATGGGATGCTTACTACAGGTGCATATATGAGATAGGCATTCCAACCTCACCAACTGAGAGACACAAAAACGGATGAATTGATTATGTCAACGCCACCACCAAAGAAGCATATCCAGAAGAGACTAATGAATCATCCGCAGTTGATTTTCATATATGCTTCTTGGCATGCCTAACTTAACCCCAACAAAAGGCGATGGACATATGTCTGCATGTGCATTTAAAACTCCTCCACCACCCAGTAACCGCTGGTGGTGACACTGCGGTCGGCGCGCTTGATGATGCCCCCGCCCGCAATCTGGCTCTAGAACTTGGTCTCGCTGAGGAACTACCACGTGTGTTCTCCTGCGCGGCTGCTCAACGGCGTGTACTCCCGCGTGAGCACGTGGGGGTCGACGCGGTAGACGTCATCAAAGATGATGTACCCCCGGGTGTCACGCAATCTCTTTATGTGGGGTCAGGTTGACCAGCGTGGGCCCGGTCCAATGTGACGGACGCGCCCGGGCATTTGGGGTTAGATATGAGAGGTGTCGATTGGTCCGGGCATTTGAGACCCATTTATGGCGTCCATCTGAATCGCTTTTTTGTGGCCGATCACTGACGGGCCGTCCGCCTGGATGTATAAAGGGGGTTGGGGCGTTCGGTTATAGATACTCTTAAGTTATTACTCCCTCTGTACCTATGAGTTTGGCGTAAATTTCTCAGCGCCCACCCCAAGGAGAGCCCATGATCATAATTAGCTTCCCAACTTGGAGCCAAACGTGGAAGGATTTGTAACAACATGCAACTACGGTAGCCTTAGGGCATCTTCAATACTGAACCTCAAATTTACTCCGTCATCTATCTGCAGATAGAGGCCAGTCCGCAGATACTGATGGGCCAAAGGCCACCATACAACGCTGCCTGCTTATATTTCAACTTCTGTTTGAGCTAATTGGACTTAATGCAAACACGACTGATTTTATATAAACCGGCCAAAATTCATTACATTTTTGACAATTTTTAACTAAAAACTAGATTGGACTAAGGTAAAACTAGTCTACAGCCGGCGCCGACGGATATACATTCCCACGACACGGATACCCTTGACTAGTCTATGACCAGCCGCGTCGGATCTTCATTGTCTTTCGCATGTCTGGCAGCCCGCTCGTCGGACTGTCGAGAACCCCAAACGTATATGCTTCAGCGCAAAGGGCGGCTCGCTTCCCCATGCTTGGCAACACCACACATTGGAGTGCAACCACCACGATGTGCTTTAGCGGGAGGGAAGGGGGCGATGGTGGCCTGCGACCAGGCAAGACACCGGTTGTGTACACCGTCATCGCCTCGGTGGTGGCCTTCATGTGACCCAAACGGCGGCGGCCTCCCATGTTCAACTTCTCCTCGGTGATGGCGGCGGGCGCAGACATGGTGGCCACCATTTCGTCCATCTTCACGAAGCTGACTTCTTTCTCTGCCGGCAAGGCACACTTATGCGTGCGGATGGCGCGGTCATGGTAGGTGTCAGATTTGAGTGATCTCTATCATCTGCTCGTTTCTTTCTCGTTCTATTTTCCACCAATAATAGTGTGTTGTTACCCGTGGCAACAAGAAGTCCCTACCCTCGATCTCTATTATGAAACGGAGAGAGAGGGTCCAACCTAGGGAGAGTGCGAGGAGAGCACATAGAGCAAGAGATGCAGCTCCGGTCGCCATGTTGTGTCGGCACTACTTTTACGGCGATCGATCGAGCTTGGCGATTCTTCGATTGATTTGTGGTTTCTAGTCTAGGGCTTTCTCCCGTGTTTTGCTAGCTATGGTCGGGTACCATTAGTAGAAAAGAGGGCTTTGGTTCAGGCCAGGTCAACCCATTAATCCCGGTTCAGTCTAGAATCAGGACCCATGGTGGCATTGGTCCCGGTTCGTGAGGCCAGGGGCCTGCCGGGCCTCTTGGGGGCATTGGTCCCGGTTCGTCTGGCCCTTTGGTCCCAGTTGGTGGGACGAATCGGGACCAATGGGCCTCGCTCCTGGCCCACCACCATTGGCCTCGGTTGGTGGCTTGTACCGGGACCATAGGCTTCCCTTTAGTCCCGGTTCATGCCACGAAGCGGGACCAATGAGGAGCCTATATATACCCCTCGCCCGCGAGCAGAGCACCCCGGTGCTCTGTTTTTCTCTGGCCGGCGAGGGAAGGGCTTTGTGGTGCTCTAGCTCACCTCCTATGCACATGAGGTGTTCAATGAAATGCCCGAGCCACACTAGTTAAGCTTTCTCCTCTCGAAGCTCACCTCTAAGCTCCATTTTCCTCGAGATTTGTCTAGGTTTAGCGGCCCGTCACGTCCCATTCCCGTCTTCACCATCGTCGATCACCCGCACCGATCTCGTCGCCGGCACCACCGTGGTGAGCTTCTTGTTCTTATCTTCTTTCTGAAAGAAAAAATTCTTACTTTAGATAGATACTTGTCTAATTTTCTTACTGCTTGTTATTATATAGTGCGATGGTTTTGGTATCCGCCTCCATTGGCCCTCGTCCTGGCTATGATTCAGATGTGGTATATATTATCTTTTTATAACTATTTGGTTCATTTATTGTTTATGACAATTATGCCGACCAACGTGACATAGATTTTATTTATCTAGGAGGTAGTTGAACCGGAAATTCCAACCGACCCTATTGTCGAGAGGTTAAATTTAGTTGAAGAAGAAAACAATTACTTGAAGGAAAAAATAAAAAAATTGAGGAGGAGAAGATGATATTGGAGTTGCATGTTGCGGATGTCGTCAATGATCACAAGATCAAGATGGATGCAATGCGGTTGAAGATGAGAAAGATTAGAAAATATGCCGTTCATACCGAGGCTTGGTATCATTATGCCGTTGGATCAATTGTTACCTTGGTTGCGATTATGATCGCATTTGTTTTCGCATTGAAATGTTTTACATGGTTCCAGTGTATGGTTTAATTAATTAGATGCTCTGGAGACCTATATGTTGTTAGATGAGAACTATGTATGTACTTTGGTTTTAATGTGATGATGAACTTAATTATCTATTCATGATGTTATGTAATGGTTTTTGACACACTTAATTATATATAATGCACGCAGATGAACCAGCAATGGATGTACGGTGACAGACACACCTCCGAGTACATTAAGGGCGTGCATGATTTTCTCGAAGTGGCTGAGGCAAACAAGTAGAATGGTTTTATGTGTTGTCCATGCCCTAAATGTGGGAATACGAAGTCTTACTCTAACCGGAAAATCCTTCACACCCACCTGCTTTACAATGGTTTCATGCCACACTATAATGTTTGGACGAGGCACGGAGAAATAGGGGTTGTGATGGAAGACGGTGAAGAAAAAGAGGACGATGACAACTATGTGCTCCCTGAATACGGTGATGCTGCAACGGGGGAAGCTGCTGAAGATCAAGAGGAACCAAACGATGTGCCCAATGATGCTACAACGGGGGAAGCTGCTGAAGATCATGAGGAACCAGACGATGTGCCCGATGATGATGATCTCCGATGGGTCATTGTCGATGCAAGGATGCAATGCGAAAGTCAAAAGGAGAAGCTGAAGTTCGATCGCATGTTAGAGGATCACAAAAAAGGGTTGTACCCCAATTGCGAAGATGGCAACACAAAGCTCGGTACTGGAAGTGCTAGTGATCGACTAGAGGGGGGTGAATAGGCGATTTTTATGAAAGTTTTCAAAACATGGAAGTTTCGAAGACAAACGATAGAAATAAACCTATTACCATGCAGCGGAAGGTAGACTACACTAGGCAAACCATAGTCAAGTATTCAATGGAGTGAAAGCACAATGACTAATAGCAGCTAGGCTGTAAAGATCAGGTAGGAAGATATTGTGAAGCCAATCAGAACAAGCAGTCACTCAGTGAAGACAAAAGATAAAGCAATCATACAATGACTTCACAAGGACCAACAGTAAGTAAAGGGAAGGGAAGGATGAAACGAGTGACTCGTTGAAGACAATGATTTGTTGGACCAGTTCCAGTTGCTGTGACAACTGTACGTCTGGTTAGGGAGGCTGAGATTCAACTCAGAAGACCTCGTCTTCACCTTATTCCCCTTGAGCTGAGGACAACCAGTCCTCGCCCAATTACTCTGGTAAGTCTTCAAGGTAGACTTCCAAACCTTCACAGACTTCGTTCACCGGCGATCCACAATGACTCTTGGATGCTCAGAACGCGACGCCTAACCGGCTGGAGGATTCACAGTCCTCAAGTGTAATAAGTCTTCAGATCACACAGACAGGAAGACTTAAGTGATGCCTAACACTCTTTGGCTCTGGGTGTTTAGGGCTTTATCCTTGCAAGGAATTCTCTCTCAAAGGCTTCGAGGTGGGTTTCTCTCAAACGACAAAAGCCGTGCACTAACTCTGAGCAGCCAACCGTTTATGGTTGTAGGGGGTGGGCTATTTATAGCCACTAGGCAACCCGACCTGATTTGTCCGAAATGACCCTGGGTCACTAAGGAACTGACACGTGTTCCAACGGTCAGATTTCAAACACACACGACAACTTTACTTCGGCTACAAGCAAAGCTGACTTATCCAACTCTGGACAAGATTTGCTCTCATAGTCTTCACTCGAAGACATAGAATTTTGGTTAAGCATCACTTCAGTCATTCTGACTGGTTCACTTGGACCCCACTTAATAGTACGCTGGTTCCTATGACTCAACAAAGAAGAAAAAGAACGACGAAAGAACTAAGTCTTCGCGCTCCATAGTCTTCATGCGATGTCTTCTCTTGTCATAGTCTTCAATGTGAATGTCTTCACATACCACCTTTGACTTCAATGTCTTCTTACATTTTTAGGGGTCATCTCTGGTAGGAAAACCGAATCAATGAGGGACTTCTACCTGTGTTATCCTGCAATTCTCACAAACACATTAGTCCCTCAGCTAGGTTTGTCGTCAATACTCCAAAACCAACTAGGGGTGGCACTAGATGCACTTACAATCTCCCCCTTTTTGGTGATTGATGACAAACTAGTTGAAGTTTTCAACGGGGAATAAAATATGTGAAATTGTAAAGGATAGGTTATTGTCTTCATAAGTGGCAAAGGCTCTCCCTGAAGATATGCATATAAGTAATTTGCTTTTGGTATGCAAATGCACATGGCAAGTTGTACTTGTGGAGATCCTCTTCAACTTATGATGACAATTCATCATGCATGAAAAGTATGTGAAGATAATGACATGCATAATGAAAAATGGACGTCTGCAAAATGATCTAAGTGCGGAATTTATCGTCGCACATGCGGAATTTATCATCGCATCACAGAAAAGCAAATAAGTAGCAGACGACCATCGAGTTTGAGTGTTACAACTCAAAGAACCAAATGTATCAAAACGCGAGAGTTGTAAACACTAGGAAAAATATAAAACCACCGCCCATATGGACCCGCTTGAAGACTATCAAACTCATATGCTTCTCCCCCTTTTGTCAGTAAGGACCAAAAAGGTTTGAAGACATAGAGCACCTACTCGTTCCCATGAGGAGTTGGTGAAGCAGCAGGGCCGTCGGAGTTGGTTGGCGGTGCAGACGAACTCGGTGCAGTTGTGATTCACACCGAAGGTGGTGAAGTAGCATCGTCTTCAACATCGATGACACGTGCATTCACTATTGCAGCATAGGAGGAGAACTCAGAGTCTTCAAGAGACGGAGTACGCCGCAGCAAAGTCCTTCTTGGAGGTGTTGAGTCAAAATTGAAGCGTTCAGAGAAACCATCCTCTTGAAGATCATCTTCAGAACACATAAGCGTTAGCCCTTTCCATGTACGCCGACAAGTTTCATGGGCGACAAAGGCATTCTTGGTGGCAAGGTTGCAAATCCTGTTTACGTCCACCAAGAGGCTTTGCATTTGGCGCTTCAGCCAGTCATGATGCTTATCCTGTTTCTGATGAAGGGCAACCAGAAGCTCTCGGTCATTGAGAACACGGAATCGCTTCTTGGGCCGTTGTGCAATGGTGCTTTTCAGTGGCTTCAGTGAGGGCATGATGAGGTGCATGGGTAGTACCAGCCAGAGGATACACACGAGTGACTGCTAGGTCGCCTTCAATGTGTTGAGAGAAACTTTTCTTATCAGCATTCTGAAGACTAAGGGGCTCCTTGGCAGGCTCTGGATAGATGGCTTCAACTGACATGCCGATGTCAGGAAGAAAAATCCGATGATTGCGAGCAGAAGGCTGATAGGTGACAGCTGAGTGTAGTTTGATCAGACGCATAATCCATGGGGCGTAAAACTTCAAGCCAAAGAGATCAGATCTGGATGTAGCAAGTTGACGAATGAAGAAGTCTTGTGCATTGAAGCTTTTGCCGTGAAGAATATGGAAGACCAAATTCTTCATTGCACCTTCCAGCTTTGCATGTGGAGAATGTCCTTTGATGGGCCAGAGAGTTCGCCTTATGATGTGATAGATAGTGCGTGGCAGATACTCAAGGTCTTCAACAAAGAACTCCTTAGGATATTCAACATCTGGAGGCAAAGGCTTCATCATGCTAAGTGAGGGAGTCCTGGATTAGGGTGTGTTCGGATAGCCGAACTATACCTTCAGCCGGACTCCTGGACTATGAAGATACAAGATTGAAGACTCCGTCCCGTGTCCGGAAGGGACTTTCCTTGGCGTGGAAGGCAAGCTTGGCGATACGGATGTTCATATCTCCTACCATTGTAACCGACTCTATGTAACCCTAACCCTATCCGATGTCTATATAAACCGGAGGGTTTTAGTCCGTAGGACAACATACACATCAACAATCATACCATAGGCTAGCTTCTAGGGTTTAGCCTCTCTGATCTCATGGTAGATCTACTCTTGTACTACCCATATCATCAATATTAATCAAGCAGGACGTAGGGTTTTACCTCCATCGAGAGGGCCCGAACCTAGGTAAAACTTCGTGTCCCTTGCCTCCTGTTACCATCCGGCCTAGACGCACAGTTCGGGACCCCCTACCCGAGATCCGCCGGTTTTGACACCGACATTGGTGCTTTCTTTGAGAGTTCCTCTGTGCCGTCGCCGTCAGGCCCGATGGCTCCTACGATCATCAATGGCGATGCAGTCCAGGGTGAGACCTTCCTCCCCAGACAGATCTTCGTCTTTGGTGGCTTCGCACTGCGGGCCAATTCACTTGGCCATCTAGATCAGATCGAAAGCTACGCCCCTGGCCGTCAGGTCAGATTTGGAAGTTTAAACTACACGGCTGACATCCGCGGGGACTTGATCCTCGACGGATTCGAACCACTGCCGAGCGCGCCACACTGTCACGACGAGCATGATCTAGCTCTGCCGCCGAACAGTGCCCTGGAGGCCGCACCCGCATCGACTCCGACCCTTAGTTCAGAGCTGACCGCGCCGATCGAGGATGGGCGGTTGGACGCCACCTCGGGGGCTGCGATCCAAATGGCAATTGAGCCGAACACCAGCCCCGTACCCTGCGAGGCTCGTGACTCCAAAGAGCCGGACTCCTCTCCGGACTCCAAACCCTCCGCGCCCCTGCCAGTCGAATCCGATTGGGCGCCGATCATGGAGTTCACTGCCACAGCCATCTTTCAGCACTCGCCTTTCGGTGATATCCTGAAGTCACTAAAGTCTCTCTCTTTATCAGGAGAGCCCTGGCCGGACTACAGTCAGCAAGGTTGCGGTACGGACGATGAAGAAATTCAAAACCCACCCACCACCCACTTTGTAGCCACTATCGACGACTTAACCGACATGCTCGACTTCGACTCCGAAGACATCAACGGTATGGACGCCGATGAAGGAGATGATGAAGAACCAGCGCCTACTAGGCCCTGGAAAGCCACCTCGTCATATGACATATACATGGTGGACACCCCAAAAGAGGGAGAGGGCGATGGAACAGCGGAGGATGACCTCTCCAAGAAACAGCCCAAGCGCCGGCTTCAGCGGCGCCGCTCAAAATCTCGCTAACGCAAAAACGGCGATTCCAGCACAGGAGATAATAATACTCCGGAGAGTGCCGAAGAAAACCTCCTTCAGCAAGGTTTAGCACAGGAGGATGGAGAAACCATCCCTCATGAGAGAGCGGCAGACAGAGAGGTCGAGGACGATAACTATATGCCTCCCTCCGAAGATGAGGCAAGCCTCGACGACGACGAATTCGTCGTGCCAGAGGACCCCGTTGAGCGAAAGCGTTTCCAACGCAGGCTTATGGCCATGGTAAGAAGCCTCAAGAAAAAACAACAACAACTCTGAGCTGATCAAGATTTGCTGGTTGATAGATGGACTGAAGTCCTTGCGGCCGAAGAGCATAAACTCGAACGCCCCTCCAAGAGCTATCCAAAGCGCGGGTTGCTACCACAATTAGAGGAGGAAGCACTTGATGCGGCCGACCGGCCACCTCGTGGCCGCGACAGAGAGGCCTCCCGGCCCTCCACTCAAGCCGCACCCCGTACCAAGGCACGGGAATATGCGCCGGACTTACGAGACATGTTGGAGGACAAGGCAAGGCAAACATGATCGATCTATGGATCGCGTGGGCACCCCACGGCTCGAGACGGTAACCGTCACGCCGGCCACAAATTCGGCAGGGCCAAACACAATAGACAAAGCTCATCGGAGCTACGTCATGATATCGCCTAGTACAGAGGCGCCGCACACCCACTGTGCTTTACAGACGAAATAATGGATCATCAAATCCCCGAGGGTTTCAAGCCCGTAAACATCGAATCATATGATGGCACAACAGACCCTGCGGTATGGATCGAGGATTATCTCTTTCATATCCACATGGCCCGCGGCGACGATTTTCACGCCATCAAATACCTCCCGCTCAAACTTAAAGGACCAGCTCGACATTGACTCAACAGCTTGCCAACAGGATCAATCAGTTGTTGGGAGGACCTGGAAGCCGCATTCCTCGACAATTTCCAGGGCACTTATGTGCGACCCCCAGACGCCGATGACCTAAGTCACGTAATCCAGCAGCCAGAGGAATCGGCCAGACAATTCTGGACACGGTTCCTAACAAAGAAAAATCAAATAGTCGACTGTCCGGACGCTGAGGCCCTAGCAGCCTTCAAGCACAATATCCGTGACGACTGGCTGGCCCGGCACCTCGGACAGGAAAAACCGAAATCTATGGCAGCACTCACGACACTCATGACCCGCTTTTGCGCGGGAGAAGATAGCTGGCTTGCTCGTAGCAACAACATGACCAAGAACCCAGGTAGTTCGGACACCAGGGACATTAGTGGAAGGTCACGTCGCAACAAGCAAAAGTGTCGCATTAATAGCGACAATGCTGAGGATATGGTAGTTAATGTCGGATTCAGAGGCTCTAAATCCGGTCAGCGGAAAAGCCATTCAAAAGGAATCCTAGGGGCCCATCCAGCTTGGACTGAATACTCGACCGTTTGTGCCAAATACATGGCACCCCCGAAAAGCCGGCCAATCACACCAACAGGGATTGTTGGGTGTTCAAGCAGGCAGGCAAGTTAAGCGCCGACAATGAAGACAAGGGGCTACATAGCGATGATGACGAGGAGCCCCGGCCGCCGAACAACAGTGGACAGAAGGGTTTTCCCCCACAAGTGCGGACGGTGAGCATGATATATGCAACCCATGTTCCCAAAAGGGAGCTGAACCGTGCGTTAAGGGACGTATACGCGGTAGAGCCAGTCGCCCCAAAGTTCAACCCATGGTCCACCTGCCCGATCACCTTTGATCGAAGGGACCATCCCACTAGCATCCGTCATGGCGGATTCGCCGCATTGGTTCTAGACCCAATTATTGATGGATTTCATCTCACTAGAGTCCTTATGGACGGCGGCAGTAGCCTGAACCTGCTTTACCAGGATACAGTGCGGAAAATGGGCATAGATCCCTCAAGGATTAGGCCCACCAAAACGAACTTTAAAGGCGTAATACCAGGTGTAGAGGCCAACTGCACAGGCTCAGTCACACTTGAAGTGGTCTTCGGATCTCCGGATAATTTCCGAAGCGAGGAGTTAATCTTCGACATAGTCCTGTTTCGCAGTGGCTATCACACACTGCTCGGGCGAACGACATTCGCCAAATTCAACGCGGTACCGCACTACGCATACCTTAAGCTCAAGATGCCAGGCCCTCGTGGAGTAATTATGGTCAATGGAAACACCGAACGCTCCCTCCGAACGGAGGAGCACATGGCGGCCCTTGCAGCGGAAGTACAAAGCAGCCTCTCCAGGCAGTTCTCCAGTCCAACCATTAAACGTCCGGACACCGTCAAGCGCGCCCAAAGTAACCTACAACAAGACAGCCTGGCATGTTCCGATCAGGCATAGCAATGCGGCCCCAACCCCAACCCTCGCAAAAAGGCGACGCCAGTACTTCGCGTCCATAACTACGCTCTGGAAATACCATGGGCATCAGGGGAGGAGCACCATCACGGCACCCCCAAAACACGGCTTAAACCGCACCAGGGGTTGCCGATTTTTTACTTTTCTCTTACTTCCAGGACTCTACTCTTCGGAAGGCCTATTCGGTAGTTCAATTGCCGCACAAATGATGGAAGGACCAAGGAAGCAGACAAGCCATGCCGCATTACGGAAATCCCAGGTGGTCTCTATCACGAGCAGTATACCTGTTTCGCATACTATTCCGCAGCTTGCCCCTGGAGCAGACATGTTAAATAGTCCAACTTTTCGTTTATCGCATTACTTGTATCGTTCTGCTTTGATCGCAGCTATTTTTAATAAACAATGCATAGCTTTTGTCTATTTTTTGCATTATCTTTTTATAAATAAATGTTCCTTAACGACATGTTGCACCCGTACAACTTGGTACGGCCAAAATACGGCATGGGCTTTTAGCACCCCTCAACATGGTGTGAGAAGTCCGAACACTTTCACAAGTGCGGCACCCCGAACTTATAGCACTATATGCATCGGCTCCGAATCATGTCTTGGGTCAATAGTTGGGTTTGCCCGGCTCCTATATTTTGGTGCCTTACGTTCCGCTATATCGGCTAAGGTAGCACTAGGAGAACCACTGCGATTGTGCCTCAGTTGAGCTGGGTCGAGCACCTTAGTGGAGAAAGCTAAAACTGACTGTCATGATGAAGCGAGAGCTGGTCGCTGTTCGAGAGGTCTTTCGAGTCCCTAAAGACTTATGCCGCTTAGGGCGAGGAGCCGGCTCTGTCCGGCCAAGGCGTGGATAGCGCCCCGAACTCGGTCTTCCGAATACTAGGGGCTTCGCCAAAATTTAAAATTATAGAATTCTATGGCTAAGTGAGAGTGTTCACGCATTATAGTCCGATTGCCTCGTTCGTTGGGCTGAGCGCCTCCCTCGAAGGACCCAAATATGGGGAAAAGAGCGGCCAGGTTTATCCCCGAACACCCCAGCACTAGCGGCAAGGGGGCAGAAGCCGATGACTCGCCATCTCTCAGTATTGATAAACAGCCGCACAGAAGGTAATATTTTAAATTCAAGTAGCATTGCTTAGCGCATATGAACAAGTTTTCAGCGCACAGGATAACACGAGCGGGTTTTACTCCAAAAATACATCCTTGGTACATTCATCCGCAACAAGGCGGGGACCCTTCAGAACATCCTTATAATAATTTTTGGGCTTGCGATGCTCTTTCCCCGGCGGTGGCCCGTCCTTCACAAGCTTCTCTGCATCCAGCTTGCCCCAGTGCACCTTAGCACGGGCAAGGGCCCTACGGGCACCTTCAATGCAGACGGAGTGCTTGATGTCTTCAAGCCTCGGACATGCCTCCACCAGCCGCCGCACCAGCCCGAAATAGCTCCCAGGCAGAGCCTCTCGAGGCCACAGCCAAACTAGGAGGCCCTTCATGGCCTGCTCGGCCGCCTTGTGGAGCTCGACCAGTTGCTTCAGCTGGTCGCTCAGGGGCACGGGGCGTCCGGCCTCAGCGTACTAAGACCAGAACACCTTCTCCGTCGAGCTGCCCTCTTCGGCTCGATAGAATGCGGCGGCATCGGATACACTACGAGGAAGATCTGCGAACGCTCCTGGAGAGCTACGGATTCGGGTAAGTAACAGGTAACTCACGTTTATGTGTTTGCTTTGCATAGAGAATGCCTTACCCGCCGCAATCTTCTTCACCTCATCCAACTCCTGGAGGGTCTTCTGGGATTCGGCCTTGGCAGATTTGGCATTTTCAATAGCCACCGCAAGCTTGGACGCTTGCGTCTTCGAGTCACGCTCCAAACTCTCATGTTTTTCCATGAGAGCCTCAAGCTCTTGCCGCACCTTGCCAACCTCGGCCTCATACTTCTCCCGCTCGGTGCGCTCCGAGGCCAAATTCTTCTCGGCCTCGTCCAGCGCTTGCTTAAGGGTCGCCACCTCAGACGTGGCCCCTACAATAGCCACGATAATCCTGTCATTTTTCGCAATTGCACCTTATATATATATATATTTTAACAAGGTATTTCTTACCTTCATTGTCCTCGAGCTGCTTTTGGCATGCTCGAGCTCTTGCTCGGACCTTTCGAGGTCCTGCTTCAGCATGTCCACTTCCGTAGTCAGAGCGGCGGACACAAGCAGGGTAGCCTGCACATGCATATTGACTCATTTTTGTTAGACTCCTGCGAATTCTATTTGATCCTTTATTCGGCTTTTCTTCTAGAACGCCAAATAGAGCATCAGGGGCTACTGTCTATGCGGTACTATTATTTACACTTTCTTTACTTACCTCGAAGCCTGTCAAAAGGCTAGTACAAGCTTCAGTCAGTCCGTTTTTTGCGGACTGAACCTTTTGGACCACCGCATTCATAATAGCGCGATGCTCCTTGTCGATGGAGGCGCCTTGGAGCGCCTCCAACATATTGTCCGGCGCCTCCGGTTGGACGGAGGCCGCCGGCACGGTGGACTTGCTCCTCTTGGAAGGAGGTCCCCCACCGGACTCTGGAACCTTTGAAGGTTCCGGAGCGGTGTTCGGCCTAGAGCCGGACATGAAGCCCTAGGGCGTTCCATCCCCTTTACTCCTGGAGTCCGGGAGGTCGCCTTGCGGCGCCTCCAGGACCACCTCCTCCCGGATTGGAACCTGTTGGGACAACACTTCGGTATCGTCCGTAGGGCGGGGGGAGGAAGCCGTCGGAAGTGAGTTCACGTCCGACGAGTCCAGTGAGCCGCTCGACGACACGTCGAGCCGGTCTTTGGGTGGGCTGCATAAACACATTCGACATAAGGGAAAGCTGTGCAATTAACGAATACTATGAATTACTTTGGTATCCGGATACTTACGATTTTGCCAGGGGCTTGGCCCTGGGCGCCCACTCCTCTCTGCCGTCGTCGATGTCGGTGGAGTAGTCCGGAGAAAGGGTTTTCCCCTTCTTGGACCCTTCGGCCTTCCCAGTTGGGGCGGCCTTCCTTTTCTTCCCTTCCCCCGCTGGAGGGGGAGGGGTCTCTTCTTCCTCCTCCTCGTCTTCATGGGAGGAGTGCGCCTCGGATTCGTCGGATGGTGAATCCGACACCTTCGGGCGTCGGGCACTCTTTCGAGTCCCTGTGGCCTTCTTCTTGGCCCTCTTCTCTGGCACCACATAGGGTGTCGGAACCAGCAGCTTCGCCAATTGAGTGTCCGTTGGGCCTTCGGGCAAAAGTGCCGGACAGTCGATCCGTCCGGACTTCGCCTGCCAATCCTATCAAAGGTAAGGGAGTTTAGATCCCGCATAGAGTCAAACTATGGAAAACTGATACCCTGTAAAAGGAAAAAACAGCTTACCGCGAGTGCGTGACGCTGCGCGCTGAATCCGCGATCCTTGGTAGCGGATGCGGGAGCCTCGGCGCCCTTGAAAAGCATCCTCCAGGCATCTTCGTACGTCGTGTCGAAGAGCCTGTTTAGAGTTTGATGCTGCGCCGGGTCGAACTCCCACAGATTGAAGGCCTGTCATTGACACGGGAGGATCAGGCGGATGAGCATAACCAGGACTATGTTGACAAGCCTGAGCTGCTTGTTCACCAGGGATTGGATGCATGTTTGCAGTCCGGTCACCTCCTTTTGGTTACCCCACGACATGCCCGTCTCCTTCCAGGACGTGAGACGCGTAGGGGGGCCGGATTGAAACTCAGGGGGTGCGACCCATTCGGCGTCGCGCGGCTCGGTGACGTAAAACCACCATGATTGCCACCCCTTCAGGGTCTCCACAAAGGAGCCCTCGAGCCACAGGACGTTGGCCATCTTGCCAACCATGGCACTGCCGCACTCCACCTGGCTGCCGCGCACCACCTTTGGCTTGACGTTGAAAGTCTTAAGCCATAGGCCGAAATGGGGGCGGATGTGGAGGAACGCCTCGCACACGACGATGAACGCCGAGATATTGAGGACGAAGTTCGGGGCCAGATCGTGGAAATCCAGGCCGTAGTAGAACATGAGCCCCCGGACAAATGGATGCAGAGGGAAGCCCAGTCCGCGGAGGAAATGGGGGAGGAATACCACCCTCTCATGGGGCCTAGGAGTGGGGATGAGCTGCCCCTTTTCGGGAAGCCGGTGAGCGATATCGCTAGCCAGATATCCGGCCTTCCTCAGCTTTTTGATGTGTCCCTCCGTGAAGGAGGAGACCATCCACTTGCCTCCCGCTCCGGACATGACTGGAGAAGGTTGAGGTGGTAGTGCGGACTTGGGCGCTGGAGCTCGAGTGCGCAAGAATGGATAGGCAAAGGAGGAAGAAGGCGTGGGTGAAAAGGTGGATCCTTATCCCCTTATATGGGTGGACGCAACTACGTGTCCCCACCAGCCTGGTAAAACTCGCCTATCTCCAAGCGCCGTAATCAATGGCACGGTTGGGTTACCCACGCCCGTATTGATGAGAATCCCGGAATAAGGGGACACAATCTCTGCTTTAACAAGACGTGCCAAGGAAACCGCCTCGCATAACGCGCTAAGATGGGACAGTAAAATGGTTCGAATAAAAGCTTGGCCGTGGTGTGATGTCACACTACGGAGTACGTCAGCAGATTAGATTTGTGTAAATATTATTCTCTCTATGGCAATATGTAGAAACTTATTTTGCAGAGCCGGACACTATCTTTGTGTTCAAAATCTTCTATGAAGTACTTGGAGGAGGAACCCGCCTTGCAATGCCGAAGACAATTTGCGCACCCGACTCGTCGTCAATGAAGCCTGGTTCAGGGGCTACCGAGGGAGTCCTGGATTAGGGGGTGTTCGGATAGCCGAACTATACCTTCAGCCGGACTCCTGGACTATGAAGATACAAGATTGAAGACTCCGTCCCGTGTCCGGAAGGGACTTTCCTTGGCGTGGAAGGCAAGCTTGGCGATACGGATGTTCAGATCTCCTACCATTGTAACCGACTCTATGTAACCCTAACCCTATCCGGTGTCTATATAAACCGGAGGGTTTTAGTCCGTAGGACAACATACACATCAACAATCATACCATAGGCTAGCTTCTAGGGTTTAGCCTCTCTGATCTCATGGTAGATCTACTCTTGTACTACCCATATCATCAATATTAATCAAGCAGGACGTAGGGTTTTACCTCCATCGAGAGGGCCCGAACCTGGGTAAAACTTCGTGTCCATTGCCTCCTATTACCATCCGGCCTAGATGCACAGTTCGGGGCCCCCTACCCGAGATCCGCCGGCTTTGACACCGACACTAAGCATCTGACTCATGTTGGGTTCAGGCTTGTGAAAAATGCTTTCCATAGCAGCACTGTGAAGCTGACAACCAGGTTCATAAAGATCTCCTGGAGTGGGCAGGCCAGTGAGCTCAATGATATCAAAGGCTTTGGCTTCGTGATGAACATTGCCTGTCATCCACTCAAGGACCCAAGTCTTCGGATCCCTGTTGTAGCCACTAATATGAAGAGTGGCATAGAATTGGAGCAGCAATTCTTCGTTCTAGTGCTCCTTGTCAGTGACGAACTGCAACAAACCAGATTCTCTGAAGCAATCTAGCGCTTCTTCCAAACAGGGCAGACCAGTTATGGCTTCAGTGTCAAGACGCATATGGGGAAAAATGCGACCTTGATTGTACAAGATGCATGAGTAATAACTGCGCTGCTGATAGCTCCAGAACCGATCAGAAGATATTCTTGCCTTTGAGTAGGAGTTCTTGGTGCTATTGAAGAAGGTGTTGTGTGCTTTGAAGCCATTGATATTGAACGATCCGGGTGCAGATGCAGTGCCTGGAAACCTAGGCAGCCTTGGCATTGGCTTTTGAACCTGAGGCCTGTGCTCGACGTGATAGTTAAATTGGGGACCAGCAGCAGGTGGAGGAACAAGAAAAGGCCATTTGACATTGATGAGCTGACCATAGTTGTATGCTTTCTCAATAGTATGTGGCCTTCGTGGCGGAATAGGAGAAGTGGCATCAACAGAGGCGTCAGGCTGCACATCTATTGCAGGTGCATCATTGGCTTCATTGGCCTCTGGTACAGTGTTAGGTGCAGGCTCCATAGTGTCTTCAGCCATGACCACGTCATTGGCTTCAGTGGTGTTAGTGGTGGCAGCCTCAGGATTCTCAACCTCCACTTGAGGAGCTGGAGGGTCGGGCACTGACACGTTCACTTCAGGAATAGCTTCTTCAGTGATGGGGGAAGTAGGGACACGTTCTTTTGCTTGTTTTTCTTCGGCTGATGCAGCCGGATTGTCTTCAGCAACTTTAGCTTCAGACTCGTAAAAGTTCATAGTAGGAGTGGCTTTGGGGAACACCTGACGTGCAACAGATTGGTGGTGCACTTCTCCTTCTGAAACGCTCGAAAGAGGGACTTGGGGCCTTGGTCCTTTGCGAAGCCTGCGTAATGCTGGTGACTCCTGTGAAGATGGAGTTGGCTGGGCCTCAATGTCATCCTCTTCTTGCACTGATGGGGTTGCTTGCGGTTGGGGAGAGCTTGGAGTGTCTTGTCTCTGTGGGTGATCAGCCCACGATGCATCCTGAGCAGTTGGCGTCAGAGGACGACCAATGCTGATGAGTTCGATGTGTGTAAGCACAGGCGATGATACCAATTGGTGCTCGATCTAAGGAAGGACTTCATCATCTTCAACATTGTCATGGTGACCAATGTCTTCAGCAATGGTGGGGTCAACTGCTGGAATGTCTTCAGTTTCAGGAGCCTCTGTGGAAGCAGGGTCATGAACTATCATCCGTCGTTCTTGATGCGAAGATTTAGGATGAGCAACCGAGATGGGCTCGACAACAAGGGGCTCTGTGGGAGCAGCCCGATCTTTCTTGGTTTTGCGCTTCTTCTTGGAGGGAGCGACATCAGAAGCGTCAGGATTTTTCCTCTTTCTGGCTTCATCCTCGGCAGCCCTTGTCTTCTTCAGGTCTGAAGCGGTGGAAGTGACCTTTGGCTTTGAGCCGGACATGCTGCTTGGGAAGACAATGCGGGGTTCTTCCTGCCTTGAAGGTGCAGATGTGTCAGTCGATGACTTCTTCTTCTTTGCAGCCATTCTGGGGTCAATGCCAGGACGCCCAAGAGCCTTGCGCTTCTCAGCTTCATTGTAGGCTTGCACGCACTTGTCAGCCAGACTCTTCATGCGCTCACGAGACCCTTTAGCCTCTTCACGTTTCTTGAGAAAGTCTTCCTTGAGCTCGTGTAGCATAATCTTGAAGTTTTTCACATCTTGCACGCTGAGCTTGGACATGTGCTTCTTGAACTGAGCTTTCTCATAGTCGATCTTTTGCTTCAGTTCAATGATGCGCTGAGCTAGAGCTAGCTCAGAAGCAATGGCGCCAGTGAAGGCGACGCTGAGGCCAATTGGAAGTTGCAGATCATCAAAGCTGAGATTGGGGGTTTCAAACCACTCATTAATGAAGTTGTGAATGATTGCCACGTCAAAGAGAGGCAAATCATTGAAGATTTCTGCTTCTTCCTTGCTCTTAATCAGTTGCTCAAGAGCGTCATCTGCAAGATCTTCATCGCTGGACCGATCAATGGCATCATTGCATAGAATAGCAGCAGCAGTCAGTGCCTGATCAGTTTTCTTTCTCATCTCAGTCTTCTTGGAGATACGTGATAGATCTTCAGACTGTAGACTGTCTTCAGGAGGTGCAGTAGCCAGTGGCTTCGCCCGTAAGATTTTTGGTGCTGAGGCAGACTTTGAAGCTTTGGGCTTCTTCAGCTTCGTTGGCTTCGGTGGTGCAGGTGCTTCGTCAGATTCAACATCATCTGCAGGTTGATCCACGACTGCCCCTTGAACCATAATATGAGTGATGAGACCTTCTAGGTTGTAGAAGGGCCCAACCAGATTGGGTTCAGCTTCTCGTGTGCCATCAGCACGTGGCGCAGAGGGGCCTGGGTTGAAGTCTAATCCCAATGACTTCTTGTTTTCCTTGGCAGAGTTCTGTGCAAACTGATAGTTGCGCTTAAAGAGATTGTCTTTGCGACACCATAATAGATAGGATGGGTCGGCATTAGCAGGCTGCGGTCCACGGACCATGCAAGGATAGAAGCCTTGTTCAATGGCTTCAGCTCTGGACTTGGGTTGAAGATTTCTGTATAGAATGTCTCCCCATGGTCGTTTGATGGCATTCTTCTCAGCATACTCCTTGGTCACGAACCTGTACTTGAACCACTGTTCTGCCCAATATCTTCGAATCCATTGGATTTGAGTTTTTCGCTGATTGTAGTCCTCCTCTGGTTCTGTCTTGTATAGCTCATAGAGGTCAGGAGGCAAATCTCTTGAGGTGTTTCCACGACGCTGTCTGCCACCCTTTCTTGTAGGTTTCTCTGGTGCCATGAACTTCAAACTGAATGGCTTCAACACGTTCAAAGGTTTCAAAGGCTTCCGCTTGCTAGTCAAACAGGAACTGGCTTCGGGAGAGTTAATGTGATGTTGTAAGAATTCTGCAAACGAATGCAGACTATGAGAACCAAGGGATTCTCCCACGGACATGTACCTGTGACAGCATTAAGGTGCGAGGGAAGGGGAAGAGGTCATATGCATTCTCAGAAGATTTTGAAGATAAATCAGTTTAGAAGACATTGACCTCATAGTGCGAAGACATTCACTCATAGATAGAGAGTTGGTTCCAGATTTGTACGAATCCACGAATAAGTACAAGTGAGGAATCTAACTACTTTGTGAAGCATAAGTGAACACACTAGGCATATTATGAGATGCAGTATGAAATAGATCCAACTTGTGTGAACAGAAACTGCTTGTGGTAGAAAGTGATGAATCTATAGGATCAAAGGGGCCGTAAAAAGGAGGTTTTATTTACCACACGAAGAACTGCTAGACGGAGTGGGAGAGGAGGCCGAGCAGTTCGATCGTCCGTGCCCTAACTTGGCAACGGAGGACACCTATGGCGACGGTGGAGAGGACGATGTCTGCGGCCGACGTGAAGACGGCGTCGGTGAGGTCGCGGCAGCCAAGCGCTTCGTCGCCCGCGTCGTCGAGGGCTAGCGGTGGCGCTAGGGTTTGTGCGAGAGTGGAAGAAAGGATAATGACTGTGGTGAGGCATGTATTTATAGGGACAGGGACGGCACAGTGTTATTACACAGGTGCCCCTGGCGATTCACATCTGAAGGACACGTGGCCATCATGCAACATATCGGAGGTTGTTCCACGTTCCCATGCACGCCTGGATTGTCGGGTGGTCGTTCCCACTTCTCCGGGTTTCAGGTGAAGGAATTAGCATTGAAAACGGACTTAATGTTTGTCTTTGTATCTTCTGCTGACTAGGACGCAGAGAAGACATTCGACAGTTTCAATAGAATGCATATGATCTGGACGGATAGAGTTTGAGATAGAAAGCATAGAGAGATTAGGGTCCGATCACATTCACTTAGTTCAAAAGATTCAACAAGGAAGACATAGCTATAAGTGAATGCTGTAGAGGACTGAACACTAGTATGTATACATCAGAAGATAATCAAGTCAACATAGTGAAGATAATCATGAAGACAAGTTGAAAATGAAGACAAACAAAATGTGAAGACATAGCACATGTAATGCCATGGGTAAAACACTTCAAACAGAAGAATTTGGTGGTGGCGTTACCCACCATATAGGAAGTATTAGACCCAGACACGGCGCACAATTATCGTGGCGCTCCGAAGTCAAATTCCACGTTAATGTATTCACACTCAGAATGTAAGTCTTCATTGATTGAAGATATACTTTACTTCGTGTGTTGCACATCTAAGTCATCAACATGCATAGGTGTTAGGATGTGTGCCTGATCACAGGACATTTGAGGATTCCAAGATATTTAGCTCAAATCGTAACTTGCAAAACCTCTTCTCATCCAAGGGCGTGGTGAAGATATCTGCCAATTGCTCTTCAGTGTTGACGTGTATGATATCAATACCTTCCTTCACAACATGATCTCTGAGAAAGTGATGACGAATCTCAATGTGCTTTGTCTTCGAGTGCTGAAATAGGTTGTTGGCAATCTTGATGGCGCTTTCGTTGTCGCAGTAGAGTGGTACTTGCTTCAGGTGAATGTCATAGTCTTTGAGTGTTTGCTTCATCCATAGAAGCTGAGCGCGGCAAGATCCAGTAGCAATGTATTCAGATTCAGCAGTGGAGAGAGATACACAGTTCTGCTTCTTTGAAGACCAACATACAAGTGATCATCACAGAAAATGACATGTGCCTGATGTAGACTTGCGATCCACCTTGTCACCAGCATAATCAGCATCCGAGAATTCTACTAGATCAAACTCTGAGCCCTTTGGATACCATAATCCTAGTGTTGGGGTGTGAGCCAAATATCTGAGAATTCGCTTCACAGCTAAGTGATGCGATTCCTTTGGTGCCGCTTGGAACCGGGCACACATGCAAACACTAAGCATGATATCTGGCCTAGATGCACATAAATAAAGGAACCAATCATGGAGCGGTATACCTTTTGATCGAACTCTTTACCATTGTCGTCGGGACCCAGATGATGTTTGGCTGGCATTGGCGTCGTGTAGCCTTTGCAATCTTGCATTCCAAATTTCTTCAGGCAATCTTTGAGGTATTTCTCTTGAGATATAAAGATGCCATTGCGTTGCTGACGTATTTGAAGACCAAGTAAGAACTTCAGCTCACCCATCATGGACATCTGATATTGCTCTTGCATCATATATCCAAACTCTTCACTGTATTTCTGATTGGTGCAGCCGAAGATAATGTCATCCACATATATTTGGCACACAAACAGTTCACCATCATATGTCTTCGTGAAGAGAGTGGGGTCAAGGGAACCAGGTTTGAAGCCTTTGCTCTTCAGGAAGTCTTTGAGTGTGTCATACCAAGCCCGAGGGTCTTGTTTGAGGCCATACAGTGCCTTGTTGAGCTTGTACACCATGCCAGGATGTTTTGGCTCTTCAAAGCCAGGCGGTTGTGCAACATACACTTCTTCATCAATGTTGCCATTGAGAAAATCGCTCTTCACATCCATTTGATATAGAAGAATGTTATGATGATTTGCATAGGCCAGCAGTATGCGTATGGCTTCAAGTCTAGCCACGGGAGCAAATGTTTCATCGAAGTCAATCCCTTCAACTTGAGTGTATCCTTGAGCAACGATACGGACTTTGTTTCTGACAACTTGACCATGCTCATCTTGCTTGTTGCGATATATACATTTGGTGCCTATTATATTGTGCTTGCGAGGATCAGGATGCTTAACCAGTTCCCATACATTATTCAGCTCAAACTGTTGAAGCTCTTCTTGCATAGCTTGAATCCATTCAGGTTCCATGAAGGCTTCATCAACTTTCTTGGGTTCAGATATTTAGACAAATGCGAAGTGCCCTCAGAAATTTGCTAGCTGTGTTGCCCTTGAACGAGTGAGTGGACCTGGTGCATTGATGCTATCAATTATTCTCTCAATCTGTACTTCATTTGCAACACGAGGATGTACAGGATGAAGATTTTGCTCTTGCTGATCATTGTCATCGTTAGAAGGATTGTCTTCAGGCTGAGCATTGTCTTCAGGTTGATCATTGTCTTCAGGTTGATCAGGTGCGGAGATGATAAGTTCCTCTTCAGGCTGAGCTTTAGAAGGTATGATTTTTGATTGATTCACTGGATGGAACTTCATCTAGCACATTTAGCAGGTGCTCTCTTTGCGAGCCGTTAGTCTCATCGAACCGGACATCCACAGTTTCAACCACTTTATAGTGAAAGAGGTTGAACACTCTGTAGGAGTGCGAATCCTTTCCATATCCAAGCATAAAACCTTCATGTGCTTTTGGTGCAAATTTTGAAGTGTGATGTGGATCCTTGATCCAGCACCTGGCACCAAATACTCTGAAGTAACTGACACTTGGCTTCTTGCCAGTAAGGAGCTCATAGGATGTCTTGTTCAGAAGCTTGTGAAGATAAACACGGTTGGTGATATGGCATGCAGTATCAATGGCTTCAGGCCAGAATTTTCTTGGAGTCTTGTATTCATCAAGCATCGTCCGAGCCATCTCAATAAGTGTTCTGTTCTTGCGTTCGACGACGCCATTTTGCTGTGGCGTGTACGGAGCTGAGAATTCATGTGTGATGCCCAAAGTATCAAGATATGTATCTAGCCCAGTGTTCTTGAATTCAGTGCCATTGTCACTTCTGATGTGCTTTATCTTGACACCATAGTAGTTCATTGCTCGATTGGTGAAGCGTCTGAAGACATCCTGCACTTCAGTCTTGTATAGGATTATATGCACCCAAGTATATCTTGAATAATCATCAACAATGACAAAGCCATAGAGACAAGCAGTAATAGTGAGAGTTGAGTAATGAGTGGGACCGAAAAGGTCCATGTGGAGCAGTTCGAAGGGTTGAGTCGTTGTCATGATTGTCTTCGAGGGATGCTTGGCCCTCGTCATCTTTCCTGCTTCACAGGCACCGCATAAGTGATCCTTCTTGAACTTGACGCCCTCGATGCCTATGACATGCTTATTTCTTGCAAGAGTGTGCAAGTTCCTCATGCCAGCATGCCCTAGCCTTCGATGCCAGAGCCAGCATTCTGAAGCTTTTGCTAGAAGACATACGGCAAGTTGTGGCCCTGCTGAGAAATCTACCACGTACAAATCATCTTTCCGATACCCTTCAAACACTAGAGACTTGTTAGATTCCATTAGAACAAGGCAACGATATTTTCCAAACATCACAATCATGTTTAAATTGCAAAGCATTGAGACAGACATTAATTTGAAACCAAGGGATTCAACAAGCATGACTTTATCCATGTGTTGATCCTTTGAGATTGCAACTCTACCTAGACCCAATACCTTACTTTTACCAGTGTCAGCAAATGTGCTGTGCCTTTTGTCAGATGGACATAAGGTTGAGTCCATAAGAAGGCTTCGCTTGCCAGTCATGTGATTGGTACACCCACTATCAATAATCCATTCTGAAGCAGCTGGTGTCGTACCCTAAAGTGCAGTTAGGGGGATAGGCTTCACGAAGAGAATTGTGAAGCAAAAACATTTGACGAGCCAGTGGATTATGAAAGCTTAGATCAAGATTAGGACTGATAGGGCAAGTAGCAAGCGACTCAGGAACAAAGTACATAATAAGACCATTTGGGCATTTGATCTTGCGCCCTACAAGATTTTTAAGGTCCCCAGCAATAGCTTCAGACGATTTTGGTTTTCGGCTGGAGACCTTTCCCTGCAAAAGAGAGTTAAGCTTTCTTAGCCACCCACATCTTCAAGGGTGGCTTCGAAGCAATGAGTCTAAGTGAAGCATCTGAGAACTTTGGCTTTGGAGCCCTAGCAAAAAGTCTTGCAGTGTAACGCCCTCGATGCGGCAATAGCTCCCACGTATCGAGCCACGACTTAGAGACATAACCTCACTGAAAGCAATGTCGCAAGTTAGGAAATCTTCACAACATCCCATGTAATATAGATAATAAAAGGGGAGATACATAGTCGGCTTACACTCGCCACGTCAAACAAAGTACATAAATAGCATTACAACATTCAAACACTCATGGCCCGACTACAGCGCCAAAATAAAAGATAACCCAACATGCGACATGGTCCCGATCACCCCAACTGGGCACCACTACTGATCATCAGGGAAAGACACGTAGTAACGGTGTGAGTCCTCGTCGAACTCCCACTTGAGCGCAAGCGCGTCATCTGGAACGGAATCATCAGGCCCTGCATCTGGTTTGGAAGTAATTTGTGAGCCACAGGGACTCAGCAATCTCGCACCCTCGCGATCAAGACTATTTAAGCTCACAGGTAAGGCAAGGTAAATATATGTGGAGCTGCAGCAAGCGACTAGCATATATGGTGGCTATCCTGTTCGCAAAAGAGAGCGAGAAGAGGAGGCAAAGTGCGATCGAATAACTAGTTGACTCCGCCGAGAAGAGACCATCACGGTAACTCACACAGTTGATTCATTTTAATTAAATTTAGGTTCAAGTTATCTACAACAGGACATAAACAAATTCCCATCTGCCCATAACCGCGGGCATGGCTTTCGAAAGTTCAAATCCCTGCAGGGGAGTCCCAACTTAGCCCATGACAAGCTCTCACGGTCAACGAAGGAATAGACCTCCTCCCGAGACATTCCGATCAGACTCGGTATCTCGGTTCTACAAGACACTTTGACAAGTTAAAACAAATCCAGCAATAGCGCCCGAATGTGCCGACAAATCCCGATAGGAGCTGCACATATCTCGTTCTCAGGGCACACTCAGATGAGCCAGACGTCGGGTAGGCCAGCCCAGAGTTTCCCCTGGTAGCCCCGGACATCACTCGGTTGGACCAACACTCAGAGGAGCACTGGCCCGGGGGGGCTAAAATAAGATGACCCTCGGGCTCCGGAAACCCAAGGGAAAAAGAGGCTAGGTGGCAAATGGTAAAACCAAGGTTGGGCATTGCTGGAAAAGCTTTAATCAAGGCGAACTATCAAGGGGTTCCCATTATCATCCAACCGCGTAAGGAACGCAAAATCCAGGAACATAACACCGATATGACGGAAACTAGGGCGGCAAGAGTGGAACAAAACACTAGGCGAGAGGCCGAGCCTTCCATCCTTTACCAAGTATATAGATGCATTAAGATAACAATGCAATATAATGATATCCCAACAAGTAAATAATGTTCCAACAAGGAACGGTCTCCAATCTTCACCTGCAACTAGCAACGCTATAAGAGGGGCTGAGCAAAGCGGTAACATAGCCAATCAACGGTTTGCTAGGACATGGTGGGTTAGAGGCTGAACATGGTAATTTGGGAGGCATGATAAGCAAGTAGTAGGCATCGTAGCATAGGCATAGCAAAAGAGCGAGCATCTAGCAAAGCAAAGATAGTAGTGATTTCGAGGGTATGATCATCTTGCCTGCAAAGTTGTCAGAGTTGACTGGATCCTCAAAAGCAAACCCAACGGGCTCCTCGTTAGTGAACTCGTCTCCCGGCTCTACCCAAACAAGACAAACAAGCAACAAGGACACAATCAACCACGTGCAAGGCCCAAACAATATGATGCAAAGATGGTATGCTATGCGGGATGCAATATGTGATACATATGCAAGATTTGACAATGAATGCATGGACCTGGCCTCAACTTGGAAATCCAAGTGTGCCACTAGAAAGATGAGATGAAATCGCTTGAAAACGATATAAATAACGCCGGAATCGGAGTTACGGTTTGGGAATGGCAAGCAATTCAAATATGACCACGTTCTACGATTTACAGCAAGTAGCCATCTAAATGCAACAAGATGAACATGCTACAGCACCCAAACATGGCACTAAAATACATGGCAGGGATCCACTCATGATGCTTAACAAAATACTAGCACTGAACTACGGCCAATTCATCCATTAACAGGTTCAAACAAGCATGGCAAAAATGCATTTGGTAAACAGATTTCAGATCAGGTAGCCCACTTTGGAGCATGAAAACTATATGCTACAGGACCTGAACATGGCAAAGTAATGCATGACATGGAGCTACTCAAAGAGCTTAACAAAAGTCCCTTACTGACCTTGAGCCAAAAGGGATCAGAAAACACATTTGCAAGCATGTGAACATGGCAAAAACATCATCAGTTCTCAGACTTAGTGAAAACTGGAGTATGCTGAAACAGATATCAAGTAGGCATGTTTACGATCTCGATGCACTCACTACAGAGCAAGTCATGACAATCTAAGCATACACCCATCAAGAATACACAAAATACAAGCTATACATGGCAAGAACAATAACATAGCATGCACGGATCAACTACAACATCCTCGGTAAAATTGCTAACAAGTAGACAATCTGCCCAGATTCACGAAATAGCAAAAGTAGAGCTCGATTGACTCAATCTAGGGTGCTCCATAATTGCAACCAAAGACATGGATGGATAGAGCACTACAAGAGTAACAAAACATCCTTACTGATCATCCTCAAAAGAGGCACGGATCGCTAGGAAACAACATGAACATATGGCATAATGAGATAAACAGATCAAGGACTTAGTGGAAATGCTAAGTCCCTGAAATCAGCATTAACGAATGCTCCACTTTGCAAGCTTGTGCTAGTCACCACACATATCACAAAAATACATGGGTTGCACCTCTGGATAGATGGCAAAACATACAACAAAACACATGTAGAGCTCAGGGGCATATCATGCACACATTAATCATGACAAAAATGACAAATATCTAATTGGAGCAGCAGATCTGACAATTAACTCAAATAGCACTCTTCCAACAGCATTTCGGGCATCAATATGAACTCAAATGAAAATGATGCAATGAGATGAAATGATGTGCTCTCTGAGACGAACATTTTGATATGCTATATGTCCAAAACGGAGCTACGGATGCAAAGTTATAACATGATGAAAAACGCAAAAAGTTAGGGTTTCGGGCGAGATTAGGTCAACCTCAGATCCAGATCTGGATCCAGTTCGTGCACGGCAACCGAGGTCGCCGGAACAGTAGGGGAGTTCACCGGAGTAGCTGCGGACGGCGGCCGGAGGGGAGGTCCGGCCCGGGGACTCGCCGACGTGGAGGAGGCGGCGCCGGCGCGGCACGGTCGCCGGAGCGCGGCGGCGTCGGACGGCGGAAGCGGCGTGGCGGGGCGGCCCCGGAACGAGGAGGCGGCGCTGGGCGGCGATGGCGACCACGGCGGCGCGGCGGCCGGACGACGAGGCAAAGGGGCGGCGCGGCGAGGCGCTCGGGAGGAGGAGGCGGGGCCCGGGCGCGGGGCGGAGAGGGCCGACCTTGGGCCCGGCGGGCTTCGGCGGCGGCGAGGGCAGGAGCCGCCACGTGGGGCTCGTCTATTGGCGTGGGGTGGTGTCTAGCGTGGAGGCGGACATGTCCGGCGGCGGCGCGAGGAATTTTAGGGCTAGGGGGAGAAGAGACCCGGGATTTGTGGAGGGGGTTCTATATATAGACATAGAAGGAGCTAGGAGAGTCCAAATGATGTGCGGTTTTCAGCCACGCGATCGTGATTGAACGCTCTAGATGATGGAAAAGGTTTTGGTGGGTTTCGGGCCAAATTGGAGGGGTGTTGGGCTGCAACACACGAGGCCTTTTCGGTCCCTCGGTTAACCGTTGGAGCATCAAACGAAGTCCAAATGGTACGAAACTTGACAGGCGGTCTACCGGTAGTAAACCAAGGCCGCTTGACAAGTCTCAGTCCAATCCGGAAATGTTTAATCCCCACACACGAAAGAAAGGTAGAAATGACCACCGGAGGAGAACGAAGCGCCGGAATGCAAAACGGACAACGGGGAAAATGCTCGAATGCATGAGATGAACACGTATGCAAATGCAATGCACATGATGACATGATATGAGATGCATGACAACGACAACAACACACGGAGACAAAAACCCAAACCCAAGAAAATAAAATAACTTAACGCCGGAAACGGCAAGAGTTGGAGTACTTATTGGGAAAATCATATCCGGGGTATTACATGCAGGTGGACAATAGTACTCATAAGAATAAGCAGAATAGTTCTTGGTCTTATGACATGGCGGTTTGATGAAACGCGCTCGTATTCATAGGCCTGAGTATGGCTTCTCTGCAAAACATTTGCGTTAGTGCGACTCAGGTGAGTCCTCTGTCTATATGAAGCCTTTGGGCCGTATGAAGCCTGTGGTCTAGGGTTTGTCTTCTTCACTTGTGGTGTCATGACGACATTCACAGGAAGATTCTCCAAAGACTTTTTTGGCACCCAGACCTTCTTCATAGGCGGCCCATTCCTGCAGTTAGTACCAATATAACTGGCAAACACTTCACCATTTTGATTCTTAAACAATTTATAGTTTGCATCAAAGGATTCATCAATAACAATGTGATTAGCACAAGTGAGGCCAGATAGGGTGGATGGATCCACTAAAGGTCCCTTTGCAGCAACCCATATGGTTTTGGGGTACTGCTCTAGTTTCCAGTAAGAGCCATCAGCATTCATTTTCTTTTCGAATCCAACACCCTCTTTCCTAGGGTTTCGGTTCAGGATCTGCCTTTTGAGGACATCACATAGTGTCTGATGCCCTTTGAGACTTTTGAACATCCCTGTTTCAAGAAATGTCTTCAACCTAGCATTCTCATCAGCAATAGCAGTGGCATCCTCAGCAGAGGGGTTAGTTATCACATCAATAGTTGAAGATATTGCAACAGTAGCAGTAGTAGAACATTCAGCAACAGAAGTAGTGTTATCACGCTCAATGCATTTAGGACATGGTGGTTCAAAACCTTCCTGAGCGGAACTGATCTGTTTGGCGCGAAGTGACTCGTTTTCCTTTTGAAGATCTTCATGAGCCGCTCTCAATTTTTCAAGGTCTTGCTTCCTTTGAAGATAATCATAGGAAAGCTTTTCATGAGATGTTGAGAGCGTTTCATGACGACTTTCAAGTTCCTCATACTTAACATGAAGATTTTTTATGTCTTCAATTAAGGACTGAGATCGAGTCATTTCAGCGTCTAACAGGTCATCGCTTTTGTCTAATAGTTTTTGAATATGTTCCATAGCTTTCTGTTGTTCAGTTGCAATTTTAGCAAGTGTTTTGTAGCTGATTTTGGAACCACAATCAAAGTCATCTTCACTTGATATTTGATAGTGAGTGGCGCATGAGTTTACCTTGGCACCACGTGCCATGAAGCAATAGGTGGGAGTGGAGTCATCCTTGTCATTAGCATCGGCGTTGGTGACATTGTCTTCAGTGTTGAAGATGGACTTGGCAACGTAGGCTGTAGCCAGACTTGCCACACCAGAATCGGACTCCTCCTCAGACTCCACCCCCGCCTCCTCAGAAGCGGACTCCTCCTTCGAATCCATTTCCTTTCCAACAAACGCACGAGCCTTGCCAGATGAGCTCTTCTTGTGTGATGAATACTTTGAGGAAGACTTGGAAGAAGACTTTGAGTATTTCTTCTTCTTCTTGTCGTCAGAATCATACTCCTTGCTCTTCTTTTTCTTCTTGTTCTCATTGTCCCACTGCGGACACTCAGAGATGTAGTGGCTAGGTTTCTTGCACTTGTGGCATGTTCTCTTCTTGTAGTCATGAGCAGAAGCTTCATCATTGCTTGAGCTTGATCTTGAGGACTTTCTGAAGCCTTTCTTCTTGGTGAATTTTTGGAACTTCTTCACAAGCATAGCAAGCTCCTTTCCAATGTCTTCAGGATCATCAGAACTGCTGTCAGATTCTTCTTCAGATGAGGAGAAAGCTTTTGCCTTCAAGGCACGAGTTCGCCCATGGTTGGGACCGTAGATATCTCTTTTCTCAGAAAGCTGAAACTCATGTGTGTTGAGCCTCTCAAGTATGTCAGACGGATCGAGTGTCTTGAAGTCAGGACGTTCTTGAATCATCAGGGCTAGGGTGTCAAACGAGCTGTCAAGTGATCTCAGGAGTGTCTTGACGACTTCATGCTTGGTGATCTCAGTAGCGCCGAGGGCTTGAAGCTCATTTGTGATGTCAGTGAGTCGATCAAACGTGAGTTGAACATTCTCATGGTCATTTCTCTTGAAGCGGTTGAAGAGGTTGCGAAGGACACTGATTCTCTGATCTCTCTGGGTTGAGACGCCTTTGTTGACCTTGGAGAGCCAGTCCCAGACTAGCTTAGATGTTTCCAAAGCACTCACGCGGCCATACTGTCCTTTGGTCAGATGACCACAGATGATGTTCTTGGCAGTGGAGTCCAGTTGAACGAACTTCTTGACATCAGCAGCGGTGACATCTTCACCAGCCTTGGGAACGCCATTCTTGACGACATACCATAGGTCGACATGAATGGCTTCAAGATGCATGCGCATCTTATTCTTCCAGTAGGGATATTCAGTTCCATCGAAGACGGGGCACGCAGTGAAGACTTTAATTATGCCTGTAGTCGACATAGCTAAAACTCCATGTGGTTAAACCGAATCACACAGAACAAGGGAGTACCTTGCGCTGATACCAATTGAAAGTGCTAGTGATCGACTAGAGGGGGGTGAATAGGCGATTTTTATGAAAGTCTTCAAAACATGGAAGTTTCGAAGACAAATGATAGAAATAAACCTATTACCATGTAGCGGAAGGTAGACTACACTAGGTAAACCATAGTCAAGTATTCAATGGAGTGAAAGCACAATGACTAATAGCAGCTAGGTAGTAAGATCAGGTAGGAACATATTGTGAAGCCAATCAGAACAAGTAGTCACTCAGTGAAGACAAAAGATAAAGCAATCATACAATGACTTCACAAGGACCAACAGTAAGTAAATGGAAGGGAAGGATGAAACCAGTGACTCGTTGAAGACAATGATTTGTTGGACCAGTTCCAGTTGCTGTGACAACTGTACGTCTGGTTAGGGAGGCTGAGATTCAACTCAGAAGACCTCGTCTTCACCTTATTCCCCTTGAGCTGAGGACACCAAGTCCTCGCCCAATTACTCTGGTAAGTCTTCAAGGTAGACTTCCAAACCTTCACAGACTTCGTTCACCGGCGATCCACAATGACTCTTGGATGCTCAGAACGCGACGCCTAACCGGCTGGAGGATTCATAGTCCTCAAGTGTAATAAGTCTTCAGATCACACAGACAGGAAGACTTAAGTGATGCCTAACACTCTTTGGCTCTGGGTGTTTAGGGCTTTATCCTCGCAAGGAATTCTCTCTCAAAGGCTTCGAGGTGGGTTGCTCTCAAACGACAAAAGCCGTGCACTAACTCTGAGCAGCCAACCATTTATGGTTGTAGGGGTGGGCTATTTATAGCCACTAGGCAACCCGACCTGATTTGTCCAAAATGACCCTGGGTCACTAAGGAACTGACACGTGTTCCAACAGTCAGATTTCAAACACACACGTCAACTTTACTTGGGCTACAAGCAAAGCTGACTTATCCAACTCTGGACAAGATTTGCTCTCATAGTCTTCACTCGAAGACATAGGATTTTGGTTAAGCATCACTTCAGTCATTCTGACTGGTTCACTTGGACCCCACTTAATAGTACACTGGTTCCTATGACTCAACAAAGAAGAAAAAGAACGACGAAAGAACTAAGTCTTCGCGCTCCATAGTCTTCATGCGATGTCTTCTCTTGTCATAGTCTTCAATGTGAATGTCTTCACATACCACCTTTGACTTCAATGTCTTCTTACATTTTTAGGGGTCATCTCTGGTAGGAAAACCGAATCAATGAGGGACTTCTACCTGTGTTATCCTGCAATTCTCACAAACACATTAGTCCCTCAACTAGGTTTGTCGTCAATACTCCAAAACCAACTAGGGGTGGCACTAGATGCACTTACAGGTACCGTACTGGAATTGCTGCAGGGGAAGGCAGAGAATGTTGTGCCTGACAAAGGATTTGAGAAGCTACTGAAAATATTGAAGAAGAAGCTTCCAAAGGATAAGGAATTTCCCGAAAGTACATACGCAGCAAAGAAGGTCGTATGCCCTCTCGGATTGGAGGTGCAGAAGATACATGCATGCCCTAATGACCGCATCCTCTATCGCGGTGCGTACAAGGATCTGAACGCATGCCTGGTATGTGGTGCATTGCGGTATAAGGTCAAACGAGATGACCCTGGTGATGTTGACAGTGAGCCCCCCAGGAAGAGGGTTCCTGCGGAGGTGATGTGGTATGCTCCTATAATACCATGGTTGAAACGTCTGTTCAGAAACGAAGAGCATGCCAAGTTGATGTGATGGCACAGTAAGGACCGTAAGAAAGACGGGAAGTTGAGAGCACCCGCTGACGGGTCACAGTGGAGAAAAATCGAGAGAAAGTACTGGCCTGAGTTTGCAAGTGACCCAAGGAACGTATGGTTTGGTTTAAGCGCGGATGGCATTAATCCTTTCTGGGAGCAGAGCAGCAATCACAGCACCTGGCCCGTGACTCTATGTATGTATAACCTTCCTCCTTGGATGTGCATGAAGCGGAAGTTCATTATGATGCCAATTCTCATCCAAGGCCCTAAGCAACCCGGCAACAACAATGATGTGTTCCTAAGGCCATTAGTTGAAGAACTTTTACAGCTGTGGAATGGAAACGGTGTACATACATGGGATGAGCCCAAACAGGAGGAATTTAACCTGCACGCGTTGCTGTTTGTAACCATCAACGATTGGCCCGCTCTCAGTAACCTTTCAGGACAGACAAACAAGGGATACCACGCATGCATGCACTGTTTAGAAGAAACTGAAAGTATATACCTGGAAAAATGCAGGAAGAATGTGTACCTGGGCCATTGTCGATTTCTTCCGACCAACCATCAATGTCGAAAGAAAGGCAAGCATTTCAAAGGCGAGGCAGATCACCGGAAGAAGCCCGCCATGTGTACCGGTGATCACGTACTTGCTATGGTCAATGATTTACACGTAATCTTTGGAAAGGGTTCCGGCGGACTAGCTGTTTCGAATGACGCTGAGGGACACGCACCCATGTGGAAGAAGAAATCTATATTTTGGGACCTACCCTACTAGAAAGACCTAGAGGTCCGCTCTTCAATCGACGTGATGCACGTGACGAAGAACCTTTTCGTGAACCTGCTAGGCTTCTTGGGCGTGTATGGGAAGACAAAAGATACACCTGAGGCATGGGAGGACCTGCAACGTTTGCACGAAAAAGACGGCATGCCTCCGAAGCAGTATAAAGGTCCTGCCGGCTACGCTCTTACGAAAGAAGAGAAAGAAATCTTCTTTGAATGCCTGCTCAGTATGAAGGTCACGACTGGCTTCTCGTTGAATATAAAGGGAATAATAAATATGCCAGAGAAAAAGTTCCAGAACCTAAAGTCTCATGACTGCCACGTGATTACGACGCAACTACTTCCGGTTGCATTGAGGGGGCTTCTACCGGAAAACGTCCAATTAGCCATTGTGAAGCTATGTGCATTCCTCAATGCAATCTCTCAGAAGGTGATCAATCCAGAAATCGTACCAAGGCTAAGGAGTGATGTGGCGCAATGTCTTGTCAGTTTCGAGCTGGTGTTCCCACCATCCTTCTTAAATATCATGACGCACGTCCTAGTTCATCTAGTCGACTAGATTGTCATTCTGGGGCCCGTATTTCTACAGAATATGTTCCCCTTTGAGAGGTTCATGGGAGTCCTAAAGAAATATGTCCGTAACCGTGCTAGGCCAGAAGGAAGCATCTCCATGGGCCATCAAACAGAGGATGTCATTGGGTTTTGTGTTGACTTCATTCCTGGCCTTAAGAAGATAGGTCTCCCTAAATCGCGGTATGAGGGGAGACTGACTGGAAAAGGCACGCTGGGAGGGGCCTCAATAATATGCAGGGACGGATATTCTTGGTCTCAAGCACACTACACAGTTCTGCAGAACTCTACCTTGGTGACCCCGTATGTCGATGAACACAAGAACAGTCTACGCTCCAAACACCCGGAGCAGTGCGACGACTGGATTACATGTGAACACATCAGCACTTTCAGCAGTTGGTTGGAAACACGTCTCAGAGGTGACAACACTGTTTGTGATGAGCTGTACTTGTTGTCCAGGGGACCATCTTTGACTGTATTGACTTACAAAGGATACGAGATAAATGGGAATACATTTTACATGATCGCCCAAGATCAAAAGAGCACCAACCAAAACAGCAGTGTCCGCTTTGATGCAGCAACCGAGAGGGGAAAGGACACATATTATGGTTACATAGTGGACATATCAGAACTTGACTATGGACATGATTTTAAGGTCCCTTTGTTTAAGTGCAAATGGGTCAATCTATCAGGAGGCGGGGTACAGGTAGACCCACAGTACGGAATGACAACAGTGGATCTGAAAAATCTTGGGTACACTGACGAACCATTCGTCCTAGTCAATGATGTGGCACAGATTATCTATGTGAAGGACATGTCTACCAAACCGAGAAAAAGAAAAGATAAGGAAGCGAATACATCATACGATGAGCCAAAGCGCCACATAGTTCTTCCAGGAAAAAGGACATCATGGGAGTGGAGGGCAAGACAAACATGTCTGAAGATTATGAAAAGTTTCATGAAATTCCTCCCTTCAAAGTCAAGGCTGACCCAAGCATCCTGATAAACGATGAAGATTATCCATGGTTACGTCGCAATAAGAAAATGACACAAGCGAAGAAAAAGTGAAGACTTTCTCCCGCAACTATTATGATGATACCATGCCAAATTTGTAACACACGAGTATGATACGATTGTCCGTTTTGTACATGCACATGCTATGTGGGTGAAATTATGATACCATGCCAACTTTCAACTTCTTCAGAGTTCATTTGAAATGCTCTAAAACTAATGGCACTAACAGAAAGTTTATAATTTTTCTGACCTAAAAGCAAAAAGAATTAAAAAATAAAGCAAAAAACAAAAGAAAATAAATAATGCAAAAAACAAAACAAAAAAACTGGAAAAAACTATTTTTATAGTAAAGTTAATCACAAACTTGTGATTCACACAAATTTCAAAGAATTCAAATTTTAACTACTTAAATTTGAAAACTAATGGCACTAACAGAAAGTTTATAATTTTTCTAAAACTAATGGCACTAACAGAAAGTTTATAATTTTTCTGACCTAAAAGCAAAAAGTATTAAAAAATAAAGCAAACTAAAAAAAACTATTTTTATAGTAAAGTTAATCACAAACTTGTGATTCACAAAAATATCAAAGAATTTAAATTTTAACTATTCAAATTTGAAAACTAATGGCACTAACAGAAACTTTATAATTTTTGTGACCTAAAAGAAAAATAATTAAAAATAAACTTTAATAAAATAAATAAAAATAAAAACAATAAGTATTTTTTTGTAAGTAGAAACAAAATAAAATAAATAAAGCAACAAAGTAAACAAAAAAAGGTGCCACCTACTGGGCCACCACGGCCTGAATACGACTAGAAACCCTACCATGGGCCAGGATTCAGGCCCGCAGGCGGCCTAGTAGGCCCACAGGCACATAGCGTATGGTTAGGCCCGAAAGCCTACAATTGAGAGGAGCTCGAGAGGGTGGGCGCAGCCGCGCTTATAAACCACTCTCGAGCTCTCTCAGCTAGCGAGGTGGTACTAAACTTTTGACGCGGGACAGCACAAGGTCTTTGCTCCCGGTTGGTACCACCAACCGGGACTAAAGGGGGCATTGGTCCCGGTTCGTGGCACCAACCGGGACCAATGCTCCTCGCCCCTAGCCCATGACCATTAGTTCCGGTTTGTGCCACAAACCGGGACTAAAGGGTTGGTCCTTGTTGCGGGCCGAGTTTAGTCCCACCTCGCCAACCGAAGGGGGCTTACACCGGTTTATAAGCCCTTCCCTCTCTGCCTTGTTAAGCTCCTCTCAAAGTGAAAATAGATGCCCTTATAGAGAAAAGTTAAACCTAAATTCAAAGTGAATTTCTCAGAAATTCATAGAAATTTACTATGAATTTAGGTTGAATTTTCTCTATAAGCGCATCTATGCTCATTTTTTAATAAGCTAATCACAAACTTGTGATTCACACAAATTTCAAACAATTCAAATTTTAACTATTCAAATTTGAAAACTAATGGCACTAACAGAAAGTTTATAATTGTTCTAAAACTAATGGCACTAACAGAAAGGTTATAATTTTGCTAACCTAAAAGCAAAAAGAATTAAAAATTAAAGAAAAAAACAAAAGAAAATAAATAATGCAAACAACAACAAAACTGGAAAAAAAAACTATTTTTATAGTAAAGTTAATCACAAACTTGTGATTCACACAAATTTCAAACAATTCAAATTTTAACTATTCAAATTTGAAAACTAATGGCACTAATAGAAAGTTTATAATTTTTCTAAAACTAATGGCACTAACAGAAAGTTTATAATTTTGCTGACCTAAAAGCAAAAAGAATTAAAAAAGAAAAAAAGAAAAGAAAATAAATAATGCAAAAAACAAAAAAATGGAAAAAACTATTTTTATAGTAAAGTTAATCATAAACTTGTGATTCACACAAATTTCAAAGAATTCAAATTTTAACTATTCAAATTTGAAAACTAATGGCACTAACAGAAAGTTTGTAATTTTCTAACCTAAAAGCAAAAAGAATTAAAAAATAAAGCAAGAAACAAAAGAAAATAAATAATGCAAAAAACAAAACAAAAAAACTGGAAAAAAAATAAAAATAGCAACATTAAGTGTTTTGTTGTAAGTAGAAACAAAATAAAATAAATAAAGCAACAAAGAAAACAAAAAAACTAAAAAAGTGCCACCTACTGGGCCCCCGCGGCCTGAATACGACTAGAAACCCTACCATGCGCCAGGATTCAGGCCCGCAGGAGGCCCAGTAGACCCACAGGCAGAGAAAATGACTTTAGGCTCGTAAGCCTGCATTTGAGAGGAGCTCGAAGTGGTCAGCGCAGCAGCGCTTATAAACCAATGTCGAAGCCTCTCGGCTAGCGTGGTGGGACTAAACATCCCACCGCATCGCGCCAGTTCCAGCACAAGGCCTTTGGTCCCGATTGGTGCCACCAACCGGGACTATAGGGGTGCATTTGTACCGGTTCGTGGCATCAACCGGGACCAATACCACCCTTTAGTCCCGGTTGGTGCTACCAACCGGGACCAAAGACCGCCGCTTCCCACCCTTTGGGCTGCTGAAAAGAGGCCTTTGGTCCCGGTTGGTGGCACCAACCGGGACTAAAGGGGGGCATTGGTCCCGGTTGATGCCACGAACCGGGACCAAAGCCTTTTCTATATAACCAAACACTTAGGAAATTTCCCCCACCCGTCATTCTTCTCTCCAACGCTGCCAGGCTGCTGCGCTGCTCCTCGACGCCTATGACGCCCGTATAATTAAGCTACAACAACCCACTGCTAATTATGCCACGTCACTTCGATTACTGTTGCTAATCTCACGTTAGTTCGAAACCGATTAAAATTCAAATTTAAACTCAAGCAAATAATAAAGTTTTCAAATATGAAAACTAAAATGTTCAGAGTGCACCAAATAAATTGTAAGCAATTATGGTGGGGAAACCAGACATTTATGAAATGCTTAAATGCACTAAAATGATTTAAATAGTAGAAAAACTAATTATTTAAATGCCTTTACTAATAAAAAATATCAAACTAAATTATTTGAGGACTCTACGTTTTGTGATAGTGGACTAAATTGAAATACTAAATTAGAGGCTAAGTATATACAGGTAAACCAAGATAAAACAGAATAAAAGAAAAGAAAACAAACAAACACAAAAGTAAATAGAAAATACTAGTAAAAAAGAAAATTAAAGGTGTAAACTAGAAGTCTCACTGTACACTCTAGCCCACTTGCTACAGTGCAGGCCCAGCCCATCCCTATGCCTTCTTCTCCCTCTGTTCACCAGAGACTTCGTGGACGGGCATGGTGCGTCCATGGCCGGGATTGCCACGTGCTGGTCATCCCGCGGCTTTCCCCGGTGGAGAAGGCCATCCTCGACGCCTCCTCCCTCCGCTGCCAAACCCTAGCACGCCCAATCCCCCTCACTTGCCCTCTTACCCCTCTGTTTTGCTCGCCCGGGCGTGCTCGTCGCTACGCCATCACCGTTGGCGCGCCATGGGTCCTCCCCTCGCCGCGCAGGCCTGTCCAGGAAAACTGTCGTTGTCTTCTACATCGGTCTCGAGGCCGGTTCGGAGCCAGGAAGCCCTCACGCCGCCGCGACAGTCGATCCCTACATCAGCCATTGCTCCTGCCTCGTCGTCGATCTACGCATCCCCGACCAGCTCCGACCTCTTCGACCCTCCTCTGCATCCCCTGTGAGCCTTCGCTCCTTCTCCTCCTCTTTCCCGTTGGGTTAGGTCCCCTAGCGCGTCGCCCACTCATCGTCGCCGCATCCGGATCCCGCTCCCGCGCCCAGGACCGCGCCCACGTGCGCCCGCCTCTCCCTGCTTCCCTCCTATGGTCGATGGCGCCCGTTGCTGCTACTCTGCTTGTAGCTGCTAGTTCTGCTGCTACCAAGTACTGCTGTTGCGTCGCTGTTGTGCCTACTTCGGCCGCCCCACGCCTGACGCCGCCCCCGCGCTGCTCGCCGCCCCGCAACTCCCCGCCGCTTCGGCCGTGCCCGCCGGAGCCTGTCCGCGCCTGTCGGATGGTCGCGCCCGCCAGGGCCGCCGCCGCCTGGGGCCTCCCCCTGCTCCTTGCCCCCGGTCTCTACTGGGCGAGGCCGCAGGCGCCTTGTGCCCGCGCGAGCCCAGCCGGCCCCCTCTGTTGACTTGGAGGGGATAACCCCAGTTAGTTTAGCGCTAACCTTTCCCCCACTGTCACTGCCAAACGGGCCCTGCCCCAGTTAATTTGTTAAACTAATTAGGTGCTAATTACCCCTAAAACAGCCACTGACATTGGGTCCCACCACACTTAGTTAGTCCCTGGTTTATATTCAACACTGATTAGTATATCACCCAATGACATGTGGGGCCCCTATGTACTGTTCGTCTGGATAAGGCTCACACAGTCAGCCATTAACTTTTACTCTGGGCCCACTGCCAGCCTCACGTGCAAAAGTGTGGGTACACTTTCTGGTACCCATAGCGTTTAGATATTAAAATGATTTTCAAATTAAAATAAATCTGTAATTTCAGAAAATGTTTAAATCTTTGTAAATTCATATAAAATAAACCATAGCTTGAACGACGAGACGAATCCGGATACGCAGCCCGTTTGTCCGCCACACATCCCTAGTATAGCGAACACGCAACTTTCCCCCTCTGGTTCATCTGTCCGAAAACGCGGAATACCGGGAATACATTCCCGAATGTTTCCCTCCTTCGCCGGTTTCACCCCATACTGCGTTAGGTCACCTCTAGCACCGCGTATTACCATGTTACGCTTTGTGATGCTTTGATTGCTCTGTTATTTATTGTATTCTCCCTCCGTTACTTCTTTCCGGTAGACCCCGAGGCTGCCGGCGACCCCCAGTTCGACTACGGTCTTGACGACCCATCCTTCTTGCTAGAGCAACCAAGCAAGCGCCCCCCCCCCTTGATCATCAGATATCGCCTACTCTCCTCTATACTGCTTGCATTAGAGTAGTGTAGCATGTTACTGCTTTTCGTTAATCCTATCCTGATGCATAGCCTGTCCTTGCTACTATTGTTGTTACCTTTACCTGCAATCCTAATGCTTAGTATATGATGCTAGTTTATCATTAGTGGCCCTACATTCTTGTCCGTCTTCCATGCTATACTATCGGGCCGTGATCACTCGGGAGGTGATCACGGGTATATACTATATACTTTATACATGATACATGTGGTGACTAAAGTCGGGTCGGCTCGTGGAGCACCCACGAGTGATTCATGGATTGGGGGCTGAAAGGACCTTTGTCCCAACGGCCCTCTGTGTGGATCTTTGTGGCGAAGCAACAGGGCAGGTTGAGACCACCTAGGAGAGAGGTGGGCCTGGCCCTGGTCGGCGTTCGCGGTTATTTCAAGATAACACGTTTAACGAGATCTTGGTATTTGATCTGAGTCTGGCCACTGGCCTATACGCACTAACCATCTATGCGGGGACAGTTATGGGCACTCGACATCGTGGTATCAGCCGAAGCCTTCGTGACATCAGCGACTGAGCGGCGCGCGCCGGGTTGGACCGCGTAACGCAACTTCCTTTGTAATGGAGGTTGCTAGGTCTGCTCTCCGGCCGCCCTCGCAATGTGCAGGTGCGCAATGGGCGATGGGCCCAGACCCCTACGCCATAGGATTTAGACCGGCGTGCTGACCTCTCTGTTGTGCCTAGGTAGGGCTGCGATGTGTTGATGTTCCGAGGCCGGGCATGACCCAGGAAAGTGTGTCCGACCAAATGGGATCGAGCGTGTTGGGTTATGTGGTGCACCCCTGCAGGGAAGTTAATCTATTCGAATAGCCGTGATCTTCGGTAACAGGATGACTTGGAGTTGTACTTGACCTTATGACAACTAGAACCGGATACTTAATAAAACACACCCTTTCAAGTGCTAGATACAACTGGTGATCGCTCTCTCACATGGCGGCGAAGGGAGGATCGTCGGTTAGGATTATGCTACACGATGCTACTTGGTGAACTTACCATCTACTCTCTTCTCCTGCTGCAAGATGGAGGTTACCAGAAGCGTAGTCTTCGACAGGACTAGTTATCCCCCTCTTATTCCGGCTTTCTGCAGTTCAGTCCACATATGATACCCTTATTACATTTGATACCAATGCATACATATGTAGTGTAGCTCCTTTCTTGCGAGTACTTTGGATGAGTACTCACGGTTGCTTTGCTCCCTATTTTCCCCCTTTCTATACTCGATTGCTGCGACCAGATGTTGGAGCCTAGGAGCTAGACGCCACCGTCGACGACGACTACTACTACTCGGGAGGTGCCTACTACTACGTGCAGCCCGCTGACGATGACCAGAAGTAGTTTAGAAGGATCTCAGGCAGGAGGCATGCGCCTCTTTCGATCTGTATCCCAGTTTGTGCTAGGCTTCTTAAGGCAAACTTGTTTAACTTATGTCTGTACTCAGATATTGTTGCTTCCGCTGACTCGTCTATGATCGAGCTCTTGTATTCGAGCCCTCGAGGCCCATGGCTTGTAATATGATGCTTGTATGACTTATTTTATTTGTAGAGTTGTGTTTTTATATCTTCCCGTGAGTCCCTGGTCTTGATCGTACACGTTTGCGTGTATGATTAGTGTACGATTGAATCGAGGGTGTCACAAGTTCTTATCAGAGCCGACTACCTGTAGGAATCCCCCTTTCCAACTCCTTGGCCGAAGTCGAGTCTAGTCATTGAAAAACTTTTACTAACATGGTTGTGCGGCTTACGGGCCCACGTCACCATTGGGTGGTAGTAGGATCTTTTATTCCTCGACCTTTACTCTGGGACTCTAATCTCTCTTCTATTCAGGTTAAATGATTTTGCTAAAAACAAAACTAACTTTAGGTTCTCGAAAATACTTTCTCCCGGAGAGCCCTCACTTCAGATGATCGCCTGCTGCACTAGAAGATTCTGAAGTTACTCTACGATGCTCTCTCGAGTCTTTGTGCCATCGCATTTGCGATTTCCTTCCACCGTCAACCCCTTTGAAAACTATTTACACTTTCCATTCATACAATCATTTCCAATTGATCTTGTTATTACAAGATGCCCCGAAATACTCTCTGTTGTCCCGAGAATCATTTGAGCTTACTGCCTTGCGGTTCTTTACCACATGAATACCCCTACGGATAAATCATCACACTTACCGAGTATCCGCTCATCCCCAGTTGTTCTGGTGTTTCACAAAGGTCTTCGAAATACTATTTGATCCTCCACAAATCCTTAACAGCTTATTGCTCTGCAAATACTTGTCTGCTTGCATTATGGGTGCTTCCCATATGTCTGGCAATATTCATTAGTCTCCTTTGACACCGTCATTTGATCCTATTGATTCAACATGAGTGTGAATGCACGCAATCATCGGTTTACCCTTTTAAATTATCTTTTCGGCTCAGATGTCATTTTGAACATGAGCTGGTTCTCGACCAAACTATTGGCCGTCGATTGTACCCCTAAGGTTATTCAACTTATCCATCCCTAATCAGAACATTGCTTCTGATACCTTGATTTGAACATCATAATTCCTTTGCATTTGAGCTCTGGATTAGTCTGTTGTTTCTATAATCCAATGCCTTTGCATTGTTACTTCCTCTGATTGAGTACCGATACTCACATCAGATTCCTGGTGGTCCGCGAGACCAATTGCTTGGTTATTATCCGACGGTGTCCTTCATATCCAATAACATTGAGAGTTTCTCCCCTGATACATAATGCCTTTGGTAAATTGTGTCTTCTGCCTTTCGCAAGTTATATCCTATGCTTTTGTCAACCATATGCTCTGCTTCGAGCATGTGTCAATTGATCCTAAAGTTCATGGTATATGTTCTAAGATGCCCCGATGGGTTGAACCTATCCTTTTTCTAATCTATGTGAACCTGGAAACTACTACGGATCATACTCTACTATTGTTATGTCAGATAAAACTTCAACACTACAACTTCGTCGAAGGCGGGAAGTGAATGAAAGGTTATGCATTAGAGAAGTGGGAGTCGACCTTGAACTTTGTGTTCATGCCCATGGACATCATGTAGATCCTATCATGGAAACTTCTTGTAATAATAACTATTTCCTTGATAAATATCTTCTGGTATCTGTGAATTGATCCTTTGCAACCGTGGTTCCGACCATGATTGTTCTCCTTTAACTCTATTTCTCGAACAAGTTAAAGTACTTGCCTTCTGCAGATCAGTACGCCTTCCCAACCTCTATTTTGTTCTACCTTCGAGTATTACCCCATGGTATCTCGAGGATATCAACCCATTGCACTTCATCTTATGAATTTCTGATGAAGTAGTACCTTTCCCCGCCATAGTCACTCCACGGGTTCTGGGTTGTCGTCGACCGAGAACACCGATGTGTGAATCGAATCAACACTGAGATTCAGTACTCTCACTACTTTGTTGTTGAGAAGTTTAATACTCCATCACGTCACTCCTAGCCTGAACGGCTACATCATTATCGTGCTAATTTAACTATGCTACCTGGTCCTTAATCCCGGAGCACAACTTTCGATGATGAGCTAAGCTTACTTCAATTTCCTCGTCTTATCATTCCACCTCGAACAACAAGCTTGATTCCGAGTTGGTGTCGTATCCGTGGTTCAAATAATCTTTTGCTGCATCAGTCCTTTTACTTGATGTAGTGGATATTCAATTACTTCTTCCTGGAGCCTCTCAACAAAATTTGTGGTGATCATTATCAACATTGACTCCTTCCAGGTTTCCAATTGAATTCATGATGAGAAATACCATCCTTGCCCTTGATGAATTTTATTATCATCGACCACTTTATTGCCTTCCCTCCAACACAAACTTGTTCGTGTTCTGTGTTATACCTTGAGTTCCTCGCTATCCAGCATTTATTCTTCTTTACCTTGGAGTATTACCATCTTTTATGTCAAGAATGTCATGAGGATTACTCCACCTCTTAAGAATTCTTGGTATAGTGATACTTCTCACCATCACCATTCTTTCTTGGTCCCCATGTTGATTCCAACAAGTGATCGGTGTTGTTTGGATTCCTTCCTTCTAGCAACCTTGTTGCTTTGAAGTTAATGGTCGACATTCCATTCTTAGACCATTGGTTATCGAATCACCATTATAACATCGGTCGTACTACCTAAGCCCATATTTCGGGTGCACCTTTCAACCAATGTTTAATTGGGCATGTTTTCCTCGAGCATATCTCCTTATATCACTTGATCTGACAAATGTTATCTCTTTGTTCACATGATTGTGGAAATCCATCTTTTGGAAATCTCGATGAATTGTCATTTAGTTCATCAGCCACCCCCTCATCCTCTCCTTGGTTTAATGATGAACTCTTGTTTCGGAACTCGCTTCCATAGATCATTTCCGAGAATCTCACGATGTCATCTCGTCAAATTGTGTTGCACCTTTCTTCTCAGGCATCCTGAGTCTGAGGTATCCTGACACCAATCGGATCTAAATCTCGGTCAGATATGATGGTTGGGACATATTTCCAAGAGTTATAACATTGGTCTCTACATAACCCGGTAAGGTGATGTCGTGCCTAGCACACCTGGCCGGAGGCCCTATTGTTATAGTTTCCTTTTCAGCAAGGTTACCCATTCTTCCATGGGTGTCGTGGAATTGTCACGGCAGATGTCCTTAGTGTCAGGACTTAGTCGCGAGGCCTACGCATCTATGTGGTAGCATGAGAGGGGTTGAGCGGGATGAGAGACGCGATGTTTTACCCAGGTTTGGCCCCTCACGGTGGAGGTAAAAGCCTACATCCTACTTCATTGATATTGATGATGATGATCACGGTTACAAGAGTGCTCTATCTTGAGAGCTATTGTCTAAACCTAATTTGTCCAACTTGTGGAACTTGTGAATCTTGTCCCCCTTTGAGGAGCCCTGCCCCTCCTTATATATGTTGGAGGGGCGGGTTACATGTAGAGTCCTATTAGGATTAGGACTAGTCTATCTCTAATACAAACCGGATACAAGTCCAGGTCTTAGCTCCTTGTAAGATAATGTTCCTCATGACTTTCTTCTTAAACCGGCCCACCGTTAAACGTGAACCGGCCTTCTGGGCTTTGGGCCTTGTCATCCGTCGATCCCGCACGCCAGATCACCAGTGAGTCCTAATGACCAGGTGGGTTGCTTGTAAACCGCCAGGTCAGGGCGGGTCGCCAGTAACTCGCCAAGTGTCAGCGGGGTCTTCAGATAAACTGCCAAGTCCGGCTGGGTTAACTTCCGGCCGGTTTACACCGCGGGGTATATCCCCGACATTTGCCCCCAAGTTTAGCTTGCATTTATTCATGGTAAACTTATGCTGCAAAATAAACACAAGAACACATTTGACAGGTTATGCTCTGGGTTAAGAATTTTTGTAAACCGGTACCTGATCATCCTTAAGTCCTTGTTATTTCCTCCTTCTAGGAAATCCGGGTCAACAGATCAGCTTCATAATCAATTTGCCGACATTGGTTTGTCACCGAGAAATATTGTGAAGAATAACTCCTTTGACTCAGCTCCCAAAGCGCCGATTTTGAGAAATATGGGTCTGAAAATACTTATCTGATATTCAGCCGGTTTGAAGATGTAAAACTTGTCGGTTTAATATTACCAAAATGGCCGGTTTATAAATATTGATGGCGCCGGGTCATAATTGTTGTCGACACCGGATCATGTAATTGATCTTCCTGATTTGCTCAAAACTAATAAAATGAAGATGTTCCTCCTTTATATGCATAATACCTGTAGCCCCCAAGTCTTAAGAGGAGAACATAGTGATAACTTAAGACTTGCTCCAATAAGTGTTTCAACCTTGAAGAAGGTTTGTTCATCTCAATCATATAAACTGAATACTCCATATATGTAGCCCCCAAGTGCCGGGTTGTCATGCTTGCAGCAACATGGAACTTGCAATTGCTTATAAAAACTTCAATCAGTGTAGCCCCCAAGGGCCGGGTCATTATGCAATAATGAGCAGGGACTTTGTAAGTATAATCTTGTAAACTTTGAACAGCAACGTGTAGCCCCCAAGGGCCGGCTTAGTAAGATAATACTTAACCGGGACTTGATATATATACTTTAATGAAAAAACATATTATAATGTAGCTTCCATCATAGGGCTTGAACCCACGTCCACAAGGTTAAGAGCTTTGTGCTTTACCAACTGAGCAATGGATTCTTCAATATTATGGACGAAAACTTGTGTACCTTGAATTGTTGACAGGAGCAATTGATAGCCCCCAAGGGCTGGCTCATTATAATATGATGAGTCAGGTCTTCAATAAGACTAGTAAAAATGACTTTGCATTAGCCCCCAAGTGTCATGGTGCATGCTTGCAGCGACATGAGACTTGCATGTAATCTCAATTTGAATAATGTAGCCCCCAAGTGCCGGGTTGTAAGCCTGCAGCGACTCGGGACTATTCCTTCCATTGTAGAATAAATCATATCCTTTGATAAAAGAGTAGACATTGCGCTATAGCGACTTTGAAAACCTTAATAATAAAAATCCAGCCAGCTATTCAAGATAATATAATCCGGTATGAAAACCTTATTCATTCAATATCATAATGAAATTTCAGCCAAGTTTGGCTATTTGAATAATATGACCCAATGATTTATAAGCGCATGATTCCAATGGCGCAATCCAAATATATACTGGCGACTTGTTGTCCAAAGCCAGGCTGGTTTAACAAACCTGTTTCTGCATACAACAAGTTTAAAGTGTCCTGGCGGTTTTACCGCCGGACGGGTCATAATACCCAACATATAACTCGGGTTTATAACCAAGGCTACACTTAAGAATAATCAAATATGAAATATATCATACCTATGACATTGAATCACATCGTTGGTTTTACCAACTTTTTGTAGTAAGGGTGATAACCCAAATCTTGAGTACTGATAACTCCTTCCATATTGTGCCGGTTTATAATAAAACCGTGCCGGGTTGTGATAAACACCGTGTTACTCCATAAGAGGATGTTAACAACAAGGATCAAACCGGGCAAATAGTCTCCGGATTGACGTGAACTGTGTTCCATCAATTGATTGGTTAAAAAACATTGTCGGTTTAAAAAATGCAATAAAAAGCAAAAAAAAACCTTCAAAGAAAAGTGTAAATCAAGTGCAATGACAAAACATTGCAAAAAAAAGGTTTATTTGAGCTGATCAGATGGTGTTACCATGGCCGAACACGACCAAGCTCCCGTTAGGTGTAACTATGGTTCTAGTCAGCCAGGTCCCCAAATGAAACCGTGGCATTTATGCCGATCAAGTGGCATGGTCATGGTTCGGGTTCGACCAAGCCCCCAAGTGATTCTGTGGCCTTAGGCCGATCAAAAGGCATGAGTGGTTCAGACGTGACCAAGTCCCGAAGTGATCTGGTGGCTCTCGCCTATCAAGAGGTATGGTATTGGTTTGGACACGACCAATCCTCCAAGTGATATAACACAATGCTTTTAAAAAGCAAACTCAAGGAGTAAACCGGAGGCCGCTTTAGAACAACTCCGTGTAACCACACATGATGTAAAAGACCAAAGACCCCGCTTTATGAAGCAGAAGCCCCCATGTGATCAATAATATGTCAGGCCAGTAAGGCGGAATACCCATGTTTGAACCGCGCATCATGGCAGCAGGTCCTCTTTGGCAATTTTTAACTTTTTGCAAGAGATAAATTCTTCTTGAACCGGATGTTAAACCGGATATTGAGAGCTTCAAAGCTTTGTGATTTAATTTGTCCTACATTGAAGAACTTGCAAGACAAAGTAATGGCTCCTCTTTTTTTAAAAGAAAGCAATATATAATATAAAAATATACCGGATGGATTTCACCTGATTTGTTTGGATGATGGATGATCCGTTTATCATGATAGAGGTGGCTCAGGCAGACCAGCGACTCAATATAGTTCTGGCGGCTTAGGCTGACCGGCGACTTAATATAACCCTGGCGGCTCAAAGCGGCAAGGGCAGCTCAACATGGCTCCGGCGGGTTGATGTAGATTAAGTTGTACGGGCGGCGACTTGCGCACACCTGTTCCATCAATAAGCGGGCGCAGACGCGAGCGTGATGGTGATGGCACCACCTTTGTTGTACATAAAAATATACAGACCAAAGTAATCGTTCTTTGATGAAAACAATATGTTTAATAAAATAAACTTGGATGGATATCACCTGGTATTTTTGTCGGTTGAACGCAAATGCAATGTATGAGGAGCAATACCCTCATAATAGCTCCTCCTCCATATTTGAAGCGAGCAATGGTTTTTTTAAAATATAATCTGATGGTCAAACCGGACATTTTCCTCCTGAACCGGCGAGGCAGGGGCAACACGACCCGGGCGGGGGTGACTTGGAAGCACCGTGAAGCGGGGCCGGGTCAAGACCGTCGCCGTGCAGACTGAAGATGAGGCGGAGACTCGGCAAAGAGCGATGACGACTTGATGCGGCCATATGTTGACAGCCGTTTTTAAACAGGCGGCTCGGCGAGGGCTTAGACAGCTCGGGGCCTCTGATCCCCGGCCGGTTTGTGAGAGGGGCGCCGGCGACTTGGCAAGGCGGCGACGGCGGTTTTTACATGGAGTTGCAGTCCACAGCAGCGAAGGTGAAGACGGTTTGAGATACGGCGGTTCAAAACACCAGAGTCACCACAAGCGGAAGACTGCTTAAAGCGATCTGAGGCGATCGAGCGGATCAACGAGGGCGGCCCAACCGGCAACAACAGCAAGGGCACTGCGGAGGCCGTAACTGCGGCGGCGGGTTGGTGGAATAGAAGTCTAGCCGCGGTGAACCGGCGAAGAACGGCCAGTAACTGAGCAGCAGTGGGCGAGGCCAGCAGTCGACGAGTTGAAGGCGCGAACTAGCAACAGCAGAGGCAAATCCAATGCGCGGCGGCGCGGGTCACTGCCTATGTGGACAGAGCAAGGCGGTGACTCGATGCGAGAACAGTAGCGGTGGAGGCGGCCTGCTCCAGGGCCAGCGACCGCGAAGACCACGGCAACAGCGGAGGCGACCGCACGAGGCTCAGGGTCCAGTTCAACGAAAGAGTCTAAGCCCGTGGATGACTCGCTCCTGGGTCACGGACTCATGGCTGTTTTTTCTTTTCTTTGAAAATTCCCCTGACGATGATACGGCAGCCGCTCCTTGAATCTTCTGACTCAGACGGAGGTATTGATCCGGTCTATGAGTACTCTAGTAGGAGTAGTACTAGTCTTAGTCACATGCTAGTGTAAGTACTAGTTGATTTTTCCGCTTTGACTATTCTTCACATCGGGGAAAAAGAGGGTGGACGATTGGATCCCCACGGCCTGGGACTTGTGAACATGGAGCAACAGTGGAACTCGACGGATTAAGTTGCAGTCTCGGGTGACTCGCGGTGCATCTCCTTTTTTCTGTAAACCGGACTCGGCGGATTATCACGGCGCACATGGCAGATGTTGAACATGCAACCCTGACTTTTCTTGATCTGGTTTGTACTGCTCGTGGATGACGTGATTTATTGAACCGACTCCTTTCTCATCCGGAAAATTGCAACCTTCCCGATCCCTAGGACTTGCAGCGGCAGCGGAGATAAATCCGGTCTCAATAGATCATCTGGTCGTGTGCGCTGGCTTCAAATTTGATCATGTTCCTGATCAAAAAACAATTTACTTGCCAGCTTTTCCTTATCTGACGGAATCGCGAGCTACTCGATCCTTAGGAGAGATCCCTTCAAGAACTCAACACCACCATGCGCGAGCCCCACGGTGGGCGCCAACTGTCGTGGAATTGTCACGGTAGATGTCCTTAGTGTCAGGACTTAGTCGCGAGGCCAACGCATCTATGTGGTAGCTTGAGAGGGGTTGAGCGGGATGAGAGACGCGATGTTTTACCCAGGTTCGGCCCCTCACGGTGGAGGTAAAAGCCTACATCCTGCTTCATTGATATTGATGATGATGATCACGGTTACAAGAGTGCTCTATCTTGAGAGCTATTGTCTAAACCTAATTTGTCCAACTTGTGGAACTTGTGAATCTTGTCCCCCTTTGAGGAGCCCTGCCCCTCCTTATATATGTTGCAGGGGCGGGTTACATGTAGAGTCCTATTAGGATTAGGACTAGTCTATCTCTAATACAAACCGGATACAAGTCCAGGTCTTAACTCCTTGTAAGATAATGTTCCTCATGCCTTTCCTCTTAAACCGGCCCACCGTTAAACGTGAACCGGCCTTCTGGGCTTTGGGCCTTGTCATCCGTCGATCCCGCATGCCGGATCACCAGTGAGTCCTAATGACCAGGTGGGTTGCTTGTAAACCGCCAGGTCAGGGCGGGTCGCCAGTAACTCGCCAAGTGTCAGCGGGGTCTTCAGATAAACCGCCAAGTCCGGCCGGGTTAACTTCCGGCCGGTTTACACCGCGGGGTATATCCCCGACAATGGGGAAACTGTAAGACTTATTCTATAAGTTGTTCCTGATGGATCCTTTGTGAATCCAAAGTCTGATCTTTACCCAATGACCATGTCAATGCTCTCTCGAAGCATGTCGGTGGTACTCCGATTTTTCAATAAGAACATTTGAAACACAATGCTAAATTTTCTTTATCATTTATCCTAACACTGTTGTATGGGTAATGTCATGATATTTCTCTCCCCTTTCCTAAAGGGTTTTCTATGATATATCATGTCATGGATATCATGCTCTGCTTGTCCTTGGAAGGATGTACCCCTGAAATATGTGTTTAAACACATTTTTTCTTTCCATTGTTCTGTTTAACCTGATGATCACATTTTCCTTTCCATTGGTTTGTTTGACCTTTCTTGTGATCTATATAATCTAAGCAGTAATAATTCACTGCTTATGTAAACACCTCGGTGTACAACTCTGCCAGTGAGACCCTGTTTCTACTGTTGATGACATTTCGGTAACCGCCGATGGATGAGAACTTTGCCTCTTGGCCCGCCTCGTTCAACGAGCAGGAAAATGGTTCTCTTCATCCCTAGCCCTTGGTACCGACGTTGATGCCGACATAACTGACAGACTAATCCCTGACATGCCTTGCTTACATGATCACGCAAGACATCTCCGCCCTTCCTACTTTTAACCCACATGGTGGGCCCATAACCCACAGTTCCACAGGATCGAAACCTGACTCTCCCGACCAACCCTGTTTCTAATGGTTATTCCTCACGCTTGGCTTTGTATTTAATTCACGGGCCACCTTCCTAGTGCTCTATTCTGGTATCAGGTGCAATACTTATTCCCATTGCTCTGAACCACTTTCACACTTTGTTTCAGGCAACGAACGACTGTCTATGCGCTTGAAACTTCTTATGGTACCTTCTCACTTGTCTCTCGATGTGTTTCATTTGTTCAACTCTAGAGATACTCTTGTGTTCATTCCTGGGATAACCCCAAGTTCCCCTTACAACATTCTATCGTTTTAGAGCAGCCCCTTACCTATTTGTAAGTACGGCGGTATATTCCAAAGAAAGGAGGACGACTTCATCATGATGACCTGGAGCAGAGGAATGAAGGCATCAACGTAATGGATTGACCTCTTCGAGAAGAGCAACCAACACCGAGAAGACCCGCTAGAATTTCGTAACCAAATCCCTTCCCCCTTACTCCCGCTCCTAAATCTCGGGACGAGATTTCTTGTAGTGGAGGAGAGTTGTGACGCCCGGATAATTAAGCTACAACAACCCACTGCTAATTATGCCACGTCACTTCGATTACTGTTGCTAATCTCATGTTAGTTCGAAACCGATTAAAATTCAAATTTAAACTCAAGCAAATAATAAATTTTTCAAATATTAAAACTAAAATGTTCGGAGTGCACCAAATAAATTGTAAACAATTATGGTGGGGAAACCAAACATTTATGAAATGCTTAAATGCACTAAAATGATTTAAATAGTAGAAAAACTAATTATTTAAATGCCTTTACTAATAATAAAATATCAAACTAAATTATTTGAGGATTATACTTTTTGTGATAGTGGAGTAAATTGAAATAATAAATTAGAGGCTAAGTATATACTAGTAAACCAAGATAAAACCGAATAAAAGAAAAGAAAAACAAACAAACAGAAAAGTAAATAGAAAAATACTAGTAAAAAGAAATGAAAAGGTTGTTGGGGAACGTAGTAATTTCAAAAATTTCCTACGCACATGCAAGATCATGGTGATGCATAGCAATGAGAGGGGAGAGTGTTGTCCACGTACCCTCATAGACCGAAAGCGGAAGCGTTAGCACAACGCGGTTGATGTAGTCGTACGTCTTCACGGCCCGACCGATCAAGCACCGAAACTACGGCACCTCCGAGTTCTAGCACACGTTCAGCTCGATGACGGTCCCCGGACTCCGATCCAGCAGAATGTCGGGGAAGAGTTTCGTCAGCACGACGGCGTGGTGACGATCTTGATGTTCTACCGTCGCAGGGCTTCGCCTAAGCACCGCTACAATATTATCGAGGATTATGGTGGAGGGGGGCACCGCACACGGCTAAGAGATGAATGATCAATTATTGTGTCTATGGGGTGCCCCCCTGCCCCCGTATATAAAGGAGCAAGGGAGGGAGGCGGCCGGCCTAGGAGGAGGGCGCGCCAAGGGGGGAGTCTTACTTCCACCGGGAGTAGGACTCCTCCTTCCCTTGTTGGAGTAGGAGAGAAGGAAAGAGGGGGAGAGGAACAAGGAAAAGTGGGTTGCACCCCTTGTCCAATTCGGACCAGAGGGGGGGCGCGCCTCCTTCCTTTTGCCCTCTCTCCTCTATTCCCTATGGCCCAATAAGGCCCATATACTCCCCGGCGAATTGCCGTAACTCTCCGGTACTCCGAAAAATACCCGAATCACTCGAAACCTTTCCGATGTCCGAATATAGTCGTCCAATATATCAATATTTACGTCTCGACCATTTCGAGACTCCTTGTCATGTCCCCGATCTCATCCGGGACTCTGAACCCCTTTGGTACATCAAAACTCATAAACTCATAATATAACTGTCATCGAAACCTTAAGCGTGCAGACCCTACGGGTTCGAGAACAATGTATACATGACCGAGACACGTCTCCGGTCAATAACCAATAGCGGAACCTGGATGCTCATATTGGCTCCCACATATTCTACAAAGATCTTTATCGGTCAGACCGCATAACAACATACGTTGTTCCTTTTGTCATCGGTATGTTACTTGCCCGAGATTCGATCGTCGGTATCTTAATACCTAGTTCAATCTCGTTATCGGCAAGTCCCTTTACTCGTTCCGTAACACATCATCCTGCAACTAACTCATTAGTTGCAATGCTTTCAAGGCTTATAGTGATGTGCATTACCGAGTGGGCCCAGAGATACCTCTCCGACAATCGGAGTAACAAATGCTAATCTCGAAATACGCCAACCCAACAAGTACCTTCGGAGACACCTGTAGAGCACATTTATAATCATCCAGTTACGTTGTGACATTTTGTAGCACACAAAGTGTTCCTCCGGTAAACAGGAGTTGCATAATCTCATAGTCATAGGAACATGTATAAGTCATGAAGAAAGCAATAGCAACAAACTAAACGATCAAGTGCTAAGATAACGGAATGGGTCAAGTCAATCACATCATTCTCCTAATGATGTGATCCCGTTAATCAAATGACAACCCATGTCAATGGTTAGGAAACTTAACCATCTTTGATCAACGAGCTAGTCAAGTAGAGGCATACTAGTGACACTCTATTTGTCTATGTATTCACACATGTATTATGTTTCCGGTTAATACAATTCTAGCATGAATAATAAACATTTATCATGATATAAGGAAATAAATAATAACTTTATTATTGCCTCTAGGGCATATTTCCTTCAGTCTCCCACTTGCACTAGAATCAATAATCTAGTTCACTTCGCCATGTGATTTAACACAAATAGTTCACATCACCATGTGATTAACACCCATAGTTCACATCGTCATGTGACCAACACCCAAAGGGTTCACTAGAGTCAATAATCTAGTTCACATTGCTATGTGATTAATACTCAATGAGTACAAAGGTGTGATCATGTTTTGCTTGTGAGAGAAGTTTAGTCAACGGGTCTGCCACATTCAGATCCGTAAGTATTTTGCAAATTTCTATGTCAACAATGCTCTGCATAGAGCTACTCTAGCTAATTGCTCCTACTTTCAATATGTATCCAGATTGAGATTTAGAGTCATCTGGACCAGTGTCAAAATTTGCATCGACGTAACCCTTTACGACGAACCTTTTGTCACTTCCATAATCGAGAAGCATATTGTAACGCCCTCGATGCGGCAATAGCTCCCACGTGTCGAGGCACGACTTAGAGACATAACCGCATTGAAAGCAATGTCGCAAGTTAGGCAATCTTCACAACATCCCATGTAATATAGATAATAAAAGGGGAGATACATAGTCGGCTTACACTCGCCACGTCAAACAAAGTACATAAATAGCATTACAACATTCAAACACTCATGGCCCGACTACGGCGCCAAAATAAAAGATAACCCAACATGCGACACGGTCCCGATCACCCCAACTGGGCACCACTACTGATCATTAGGGAAAGACACGTAGTAACGGCGTGAGTCCTCGTCGAACTCCCACTTGAGCTCAAGCGCGTCATCTGGAACGGAATCATCAGGCCCTGCATCTGGTTTGGAAGTAATCTGTGAGCCATAGGGACTCAGCAATCTCGCACCCTCGCGATCAAGACAATTTAAGCTCACAGGTAAGGCAAGGTAAATATATGTGGAGCTGCAGCAAGCGACTAGCATATATGGTGGCTATCCTGTTCGCAAAAGAGAGCGAGAAGAGGAGGCGAAGCGCGATCGAATAACTAGAGAACAACCTGTGCAAGCATTACTCCAACACCGTGTTCACTTCCCGGACTCCGCCGAGAAGAGACCATCACGGTAACTCACACAGTTGATTCATTTTAATTAAATTTAGGTTCAAGTTATCTACAACCGGACATTAACAAATTCCCATCTGCCCATAACCGCGGGCACGGCTTTCGAAAGTTCAAATCCCTGCAGGGGAGTCCCAACTAAGCCCATGACAAGCTCTCACGGTCAACGAAGGAATAGACCTCCTCCCGAGACATTCCGATCAGACTCGGTATCCCGGTTCTATAAGACACTTCGACAAGTTAAAACAAATCCAGCAACACCGCCCGAATGTGCCGACAAATCCCGATAGGATCTGCACATATCTCGTTCTCAGGGCACACTCAGATGAGCCAGACGTCGGGTAGGCCAGCCCAGAGTTGCCCCTGGTAGCCCCGGACATCGCTCGGTTGGACCAACACTCAGAGGAGCACTGGCCCGGGGGGGCTAAAATAAGATGACCCTCGGGCTCCGGAAACCCAAGGGAAAAAGAGGCTAGGTGGCAAATGGTAAAACCAAGGTTGGACATTGCTGGAAAAGCTTTAAAAAAGGCGAACTATCAAGGGGTTCTCATTATCACCCAACCGCGTAAGGAACGCAAAATCCGGGAACATAACACCGATATGACGGAAACTAGGGCGGCAAGAGTGGAACAAAACACTAGGCGAGAGGCCGAGCCTTCCACCCTTTACCAAGTATATAGATGCATTAAGATAACAAGGCAATATAATGATATCCCAACAAGTAAATAATGTTCCAACAAGGAACGGTCTCCAATCTTCACCTGCAACTAGCAACGCTATAAGAGGGGCTGAGCAAAGCGGTAACATAGCCAATCAACGGTTTGCTAGGACATGGTGGGTTAGAGGCTGAACATGGCAATTTGGGAGGCATGATAAGCAAGTAGTAGGCATCATAGCATAGGCATAGCAAAAGAGCGAGCATCTAGCAAAGCAAAGATAGTAGTGATTTCGAGGGTATGATCATCTTGCCTGCAAAGTTGTCAGAGTTGACTGGATCCTTGAAAGCAAACTCAACGGGCTCCTCGTTAGCGAACTCGTCTCCTGGCTCTACCCAAACAAGACAAACAAGCAAGAAGGACACAATCAACCACGTGCAACCTCAAACAACATGATGCAAAGATGGTATGCTATGCGGGATGCAATATGTGATGCATATGCAAGATTAGACAAGGAATGCATGAACCTGGCCTCAACATGGAAATCCAAGTGTGCCACTGGAAATATGAGATGAAATCGCTTGAAAATGATATAAAGAACGCCGGAATCGGAGTTACGGTTTGGGAATGGCAAGCAATTCAAATATGACCACGTTCTGCGATTTATAGCAAGTAGTCATCTAAATGCAACAAGATGAACATGCTACAGCACCCAAACATGGCATTAAAATATATGGCAGGGATCCACTCATGATGCTTAACAAAAAACTAGCACTGAGCTACAGCCAATTCATCCATTAACAGGTTCAAACAAGCATGGCAAAAATACATTTGGTAAACAGATTTCAGACTTTGTGAAATTAACACTTGTCTGGAATTTCAGATCAGGTAGCCCACTTCGAAGCATGAAAACTATATGCTACAGGACCTGAACATGAAAAAGTAAAGCATGGCATGGAGCTACTCAAAGAGCTTAACAAAAGTCCCTTAGTGACCTTGAGCCAAAAGGGATCAGAAAACACATTTGCAAGCATGTGAACATGGCAAAAACATCATCAGTTCTCAGACTTAGTGAAAACTGGAGCATGCTGAAACAGATATCAAGTAGGCATGTTTACAAGCTCGATGCACTCACTACAGAGCAAGTCATGACAATCTAAGTATACACCCATCAAGAATACACAAAATACAAGCTAGACATGGCAAGAACAATAACATAGCATGCACAGATCAACTACAACATCCTCGGCAAAATTGCTAACAAGTAGACAATCTGCCCAGATTCACGAAATAGCAAAAGTAGAGCTCGATTGACTCAAGCTAGGGTGCTCCATAATTGCAAACAAAGACATGGATGGATAGAGCACTACAAGAGTAACAGAACATCCTTACTGATCATCCTCAAAAGAGGCACCGATCGCTAGGAAACAACATGAACATATGGCATAATGAGATAAACAGATCAAGGACAGTGGAAATGCTAAGTCCCTGAAATCAGCATTAACGAATGCTCCACTTTGCAAGCTTGTGCTAGTCACCACACACATCACAAAAATATATGGGTTGCATCTCTGGATAGATGGCAAAACATACAACGAAACACATGTAGAGCTCGGGGGCATATCATGCACACATTAATCATGGCAAAAATGACAAATATCTAATTGGAGTAGCAGATCTGACAATTACCTCAAATAGCACTCTTCCAACAGCATTTCGGGCATCAAGATGAACTCAAATGAAAATGATGCAATGAGACGAAATGATGTGCTCTCTGAGGCGAACATTTTGATATGCTATATGCCCAAAACTGGGCTACAGATGCAAAGTTATAGCATGATGAAAAACGCAAAAAGTTAGGGTTTCGGGCGAGATTAGGTCAACCTCAGATCTAGATCTGGATCCAGTTCGTGCATGGGAGCCGAGGTCACCAGAACAGTAGGGGAGTTCGCCAGAGTAGCTGTGGACGGCGGCTGGAGGGTAGGTCCGGCCCGGGGACTCACCGACGTGGAGGAGGCGGCGTCTGCGCGGCACGGTCGCCGGAGCGCGGCGACGTCGGGCGGTGGAAGCGGCGCGGCAGGGCGGCGCCGGAACGAGGAGGCGGCGCCGGGCGCGGGGCGGAGAGGGCCGACCGGATGACGAGGCAAAGGGGCGGCGCGGCGAGGCGCTCGGAAGGAGGAGGCGGGGCCCGGGCGCGGGGCGGAGAGGGCCGACCTTGGGCCCGGCGGGCTTCGGTGGCGGCGAGGGCAGGAGCCGCCACGTGGCGCTCGTCTATTCGCGCGGGGTGGTGTCTGGCGCACAGGCAGACATGTCCGGCGGCGGCGCGAGGAATTTTAGGGTTAGGGGGAGAAGAGACCCGGGATTTGAGGAGGGGGTTCTATATATAGACATAGAAGGAGATAGGAGAGTCCAAATGAGGTGCGGTTTTTGGCCACGCGATCGTAATCGAACGCTCTAGATGATGGAGAAGGTTTTGGTGGGTTTTGGGCCAAATTGGAGGGGTGTTAGGCTGCAACACACGTGAGGCCTTTTCGGTCCCTCGGTTAACCGTTGGAGCATCAAACGAAGTCCAAATGGTACGGAACTTGATAGGAGGTCTACTGGTAGTAAACCAAGGCCGCTTGACAAGTCTCGGTCCAATCCGGAAATGTTTAATCCCCACACACGAAGGAAAGGTAGAAATGACCACCGGAGGAGAACGAAGCGCCGGAATGCAAAACGGACAACGGGGAAATGCTCGAATGCATGAGATGAACACGTATGCAAATGCAATGCACATGATGACATGATATGAGATGCATGACAACGACAACAACACACGGAGACAAAAACCCGAACCCGAGAAAATAAAATAACTTAACGCCGGAAACGGCAAGAGTTGGAGTACATATTGGGAAAATCATATCCGGGGTGTTACAACACTCCACCACTATGAAAGGATCTCATCCCGAGATCTAGGACTGAAAGAACGCCGGGTATTCAGAACGGAGGTGATCCTCGCGTTCCCAGGTAGCTTCACGGTCGGAATGGTGTGACCACTTGACTTTGAGGAATATGATTGACTTGTTGCGAGTCTTGCGTTCAGTCTCTTCAAGAATAGAAACGGGGTGCTCACGATAAGAGAGATCTTCTTGGAGCTCAATGTCCTGAAGTTGACGGTGCGGTCAGGAGTCTTGAAGCACTTTCAGAGCTGAGAGACATGGAACACGTCATGAACATTTGCAAAGTTTGAAGGAAGCTCGAGTTGATAGGCGAGATCGCCTCTCTTGCTGACAATCTTGAAAGGTCCCACGTATCTAGGGGCAAGCTTCCCTTTGATACCGAAGAGGCGAGTACCTTTCATCGGAGAGACGCGGAGGTAAACATGATCTCCGACCTCGAAAGCCAAATCACGGTGCTTACTATCATAGTAGCTCTTCTGGCGGGATTGTGCTGCTTTGAGGTTATCTCGAATGACTTTGCACATTTCCTCTGCCTCTGTGATTAAGTCATTTCCCAGAAGCTGACGTTCGCCGGTTTCAGACCAGTTGAGAGGGGTACGGCACTTCCTGCCATACAGAATTTCAAATGGGGCCTTGCCCAAACTTGCTTGAAAACTGTTGTTGTAGGAGAATTCAGCATAAGGAAGACAATCCTCCCACTTCATGCCGAAGGAGATTACACAAGCCCTGAGCATATATTCAAGAATCTGGTTGACACGCTCGACTTGACCGCTAGTTTGAGGATGGAAAGTTGTGCTGAAGTGGATGTTGGTGCCCATGGCCTTCTGAAAAGAATACCAAAACTTGGATGTAAAGATGCTGCCACGGTCTGAAGAGATCACTTGAGGAATACCGTGCAGAGAGACAATTCGAGAGGTATAGAGTTCTGCCAATTGACCTGCAGTGATTGACTCTTTGATAGGCAGAAAATGAGCCACTTTAGTGAGTTTGTCGATGACAACGAATATAGCATCATTGCCACGTTTGGACTTTGGAAACCCAGTCACGAAGTCTATGTCAATGTGGTCAAACTTCCATTCTGGAATGGCAAGAGGTTGGAGGAGACCGGCTGGCCTTTGGTGTTCTGCCTGCACTCTTCTGCAGACATCACACTCATTCACGAACTGAGCGATCTCGCGCTTCATTCGAGTCCACCAATAAGCCTGCTTGAGGTCCTGATACATCTTCGTGCTCCCAGGGTGGATGGAGAGGAGAGAATTGTGAGCCTCGTTCATGATTACTTTACGAAGGTCACCTTTGGGCACAACAATACGATCGTCGAAGAAGAGAGTATCCTTGTCATCAAGGCGGTAGCACTTGTACTTGGGTTGACTCTTGGCAATCCCAATCTTCACCTTTTTAACCATAGCATCAAGAAGCTGAGCTTGGCGAATCCGGTCTTCCAAGGTAGGAGAGACTTGAAGGTTGGCGAGGAAACCTTGAGGAACAACTTGCAGATTAAGTTTGCGGAAAGCTTCACAAAGCTCGGGTTGATAAGGCTTGAGAATCAGACTATTGCAATAAGCCTTCCTGCTCAATGCGTCAGCAATCACATTGGCCTTGCCTCGAGTATACTCGATACTCGGATTATACTCTTGAATCATTTCGACCCATCGAGTTTGCCTGAGGTTGAGATTTGGCTGAGTGAAGATGTACTTGAGACTCTTGTGGTCAGTGAAGATGTCCACTTTTCTTCCCAATAATAGATGTCTCCAAGTCAAAAGAGCATGCACAACTGCCGCCAACTCAAGGTCATGAGTGGGGTAGTTCTTCTCGTTGGGCCTCAACTGGCGAGAGGTATAAGCCACAACTTTTTTTTCTTGCATCAACACTGCGCCAAGACCTTGGAGAGAGGCATCACAAAAGACCTCGTACGGCTTGGATTCGTCTGGAGGAGTCAGAACTGGAGTAGTGACCAATTTCTCTTTCAAAGTGTTGAAAGCAATGTCACACTTCGGAGACCAAACGTACTTGACGTGCTTCTGGAGAAGATTTGAGAGAGGCTTCGCGATCTTAGAAAAGTTTTCAACGAATCTTCAACAGTAGCTTGCGAGACCGAGGAAGCTACGGAGTTGCTTCACGTTCTGAGGTGGTTCTCAATTCACAATTGCAGACACCTTCTCAGGATTCACCGCAATGCCCTTGGCAGAGATGATATGACCAAAATAAAGAACCTCATCGAGCCAAAATTCGCACTTGGAGAACTTGGCGTAGAACTTGTGTTCCCTGAGCTTATCGAGTACCAAACGCAAATGCTTGGCATGATCTTCCTTGTTCTTCGAAAAGACCAGAATGTCGTTGAGATAGACCAAAACGAAGTCATTGGTGTAGGTGTTGAAGATGAAGTTCATCATGCGAGAGAACGTCAGAGGAGCGTTGACGAGGCCAAAAGACATGACAGTGTATTCATATGAACCAAACCTTGTCCTGAAAGCCGTCTTGGGAATATCTTGCTCGCGGATTCGAATCTGATGATAACACATACGGAGATCAAGCTTGGAGAATACTTGGGCACCTTTGAGTTGTTCGAACAGCTCGTTGATGTTGGGAAGTGGGTATTTGTTCTTGATGGTCTTCTTGTTCAATGGACGGTAATCAACACAAAGTCGGTCCGTTCCATCCTTCTTCACAAAAAGAACACCACAACCCCACGGAGAAGAACTAGGCCGAATGAGACCCATTCTCTCTTGAATATCGAGTTGCTTCTTCAGGTCCTTCAACTCTTCAGGTCCGAGCTTGTAAGGACGCTTGCATACAGGTTCCGTGCCAGGCTCAAGATCGATGACAAATTCAACTGGTCGGTGCGGAGGCATTCCTGGAAGCTCTTCTAGAAAGACGTCTTGATATTCGCAAACGACTGGAATTTGCGAGATAGCATCCAATTCACCCCTCTCATTGAGAGAAAACAGACGGATGGTATCATCACGAGCGGCAAAGACAATTACATCCTCAGACGAATGAGTCAATTGAATCTGCCTGGCTGCACAATCAAGATGCGCCTTGTGCTTAGAAAGCCAATCCATCCCGGGAATAAGATCAATATCCGAGTTGCCAAGAACCACCGGAGAAGAAAGAAACTTGTAGTCGCCCAACGTGATAGTAACATCCGGGGCCATAGCGCTTGCATTCATGAATTTACACGGAGAAACAACAGATAACTGTCTAGGCAAATCTTGTAAAGGCAACTCATGCTTAGAAACAAATGGTCTCGAGATGAAACAATGCGATGCACCAGTGTCAAAAAGAACTTTTGCAGGAACATCGTTAACAGGAAGGTTACCCATGATGACATCTGACAAGTCCTCTGCCTGAGCTGCATTCATCAAGTTGACTTTGGCGGACTTGGTGTTATGCTTGACCATAGCTGTACTTGCCGATCTCATAGGAGGAGGAGGAGGAAGACGCCTCTGGTTGAAGCATTTGTTGGCATAGTGACCCTTCTGTTGGCACTTGTTGCACGTGACCTCTAAAAGCGGACGGTGATACGGAGCACTTGATCTTGGAGCTTGAGACGAAGTCTTGTTCTGAAAGCCAGGGTTGGGTGGGTGGGAAGATCCACTGCCACCTTTGCTCTTCTGCTGATACGGCTGACGGAACAGAGGAGGAGGAAGCCAATACTTCTGCTGCTTGGCCACTTGAGTAGAGGAAGAAGGAGTAGTGTCTCTGACTCGCTTCTTGGAAGCATCCCACCTCAGTTGAGCGGCCTCTTGCTTCAATGCCATGTTGTAGAACTCATCGTATCTCAAGGGCTCAAAGAGAACAAGAGCTAGCTGGATTTCTTCTCTGAGACCACCCCTGAACTGGTATATCATGCTCTTCTCGTTGGGGACGTCCTGCTTAGCAAAGCGGGCGAGCTTCTGAAACAACTTGTTGTAGTCATAGACAGACAAAGAGCCTTGCTTCAGGTTGCGAAATTCCTCATGCTTGATTTCAATCACGCTCTAAGGAATATGATGAGCTTTGAAGTCTTGACGGAATTCATCCTAGGTAATCGCACGGCCTCCTCTGGAATCCTTGTACTGCTGGAACCATTTTGCAGCTTGGTCTTTGAGTTGGAAGGAAGCGAACTTGACGAAGTCCTCAGGCATGACGTTAGTGCACTCGAAATGCTTGCACAGATCCACGAGCCAATCGTCAGCATCAGTTGCCTCAACACAATTGCTGAAAGTCTTTGGCCCGTTAGCAAGGAACTGGTTGAGTGTAGCAAAGTGATTCTGATTGTTGCCTTGGTTGCCTTGGTTCGCTTGATTCCGCTCTTGAAGAATTTGCATGATCAATTGTGTGTTTGCATTGGTTGCGGCCATCACAACTTGCCATGCCTCCGGAGGAGGTGGAGGTGGTGGCGGATCTTGATTCTGATTCTGATTGGTGCTCTTAGCGGGAACCATCCTGAAGAGGGTGACAACCGTTAGCACATTGACAGATAAAATGAAGCTGAATCAAACGGGTTGAAATTGCAACATATAGTCTTCACATCCGAACATAAGAACAAATGCATTGCACTTGAAATGGTCACATATCCATAAATTGAGAAGCCACTTAGAATTTAGGTAGAGAAATAAATCAGCAAGGTACGGATCAAGAACGAATACTCGGTAAGAAATCCCAATCTCAAACCAAATATCCGTGGAAGAAGAACTAGAGCTACAAGAATTCCCACCTATGAAACTCCCGAACCTTTCCGGTTATGCAATCAGGTGTTGGGGATACAGGGGAACCATAATATCTCACCCAAATCTAGCAAATCCTACATCCAGCTGTATCCATCCTTCAACACATAACCGAGAAAAACTTCGGAAACCATCTACCTCAACCTTCGAAAAGCATCCGTTATACAAGTTATGGCGATACTCCCGAACTCCCGCCCCAGTACTGGGTGGCGTCAAGGTTATCTCACCAACGAACTGCATAAAAGAGATTTTTGATGTTGGCGTACTAAACTCAGGTATTCCAGAACTGCAACGATAAAATTGTGACGACAACACCTCAGAGCTCAACTCCCCGGGACACTGCCACAACCCCTAAAGACAGGAGGCACCAAGAACAATGTTCTCGTCACAAAACCATCGGAACGATTCCAAGATACCCGCGTGATCCTAAGAAAAATTTAGTGAAATTTGAGAAGAGAAGAGTCAAAACTCTATGTCAGGATGCCTTACCAGAGCGATGAGGAGACTGGGGAGTAAAAAGAATTCCTAAACTCTCTGATATATAATTCCTAAATGACTCAAAACATTTTTGTAGACTCAACAATGGCTGCTAAAAATGATCAAGCAATGGGGGCTCCTAAGGTCGGGGAAGGCTCTGATTACCAACTTGTAACGCCCTCGATGCGGCAATACCTCCCACGTGTCGAGGCACGACTTAGAGACATAACCGTATTGAAAGCAATGTCGCAAGTTAGGCAATCTTCACAACATCCCATGTAATATAGATAATAAAAGGGGAGATACATAGTCGGCTTACACTCGCCATGTCAAACAAAGTACATAAATAGCATTACAACATTCAAACACTCATGGCCCGACTACGGCACCAAAATAAAAGATAACCCAACATGCGACACGGTCCCGATCACCCCAACTGGGCACCACTACTGATCATCAGGGAAAGACACGTAGTAACGGCGTGAGTCCTCGTCGAACTCCCACTTGAGCTCAAGCGCGTCATCTAGAACAGAATCATCAGGCCCTGCATCTGGTTTGGAAGTAATCTGTGAGCCACAGGGACTCAGCAATCTCACACCCTCGCGATCAAGACAATTTAAGCTCACAGGTAAGGCAAGGTAAATATATGTGGAGCTGCAGCAAGCGACTAGCATATATGGTGGCTATCTTGTTCGCAAAAGAGAGCGAGAAGAGGAGGCAAAGCACGGTCGAATAACTAGAGAACAACCTGCGCAAGCATTACTCCAACACCGTGTTCACTTCCCGGACTCCGCCGAGAAGAGACCATCATGGTAACTCACACAGTTGATTCATTTTAATTAAATTTAGGTTCAAGTTATCTACAACCGGACATTAACAAATTCCCATCTGCCCATAACCGTGGGCACGGCTTTCGAAAGTTCAAATCCCTGCAGGGGAGTCCCAACTTAGCCCATGACAAGCTCTCACGGTCAACGAAGGAATAGACCTCCTCTCGAGACATTCCGATCAGACTCGGTATCCCGGTTCTATAAGACACTTCGACAAGTTAAAACAAATCCAGCAACACCGCCTGAATGTGCCGACAAATCCCGATAGGATCTGCACATATCTCGTTCTCAGGGCACACTCAGATGAGCCAGACGTCGGGTAGGCCAGCCCAGAGTTGCCCCTCGTAGCCCCGGACATCGATCGGTTGGACCAACACTCAGAGGAGCACTGGCCCGGGGGGGCTAAAAAAAGATGACCCTTGGGCTCCGGAAACCCAAGGGAAAAATAGGCTAGGTGGCAAATGGTAAAACCAAGGTTGGGCATTGCTGGAAAAGCTTCAAAAAAGGCGAACTATCAAGGGGTTCTCATTATCACCCAACCGCGTAAGGAACGCAAAATCCGGGAACATAACACCGATATGACGGAAACTAGGGCGGCAAGAGTGGAACAAAACACTAGGCGAGAGGCCGAGCCTTCCACCCTTTACCAAGTATATAGATGCATTAAGATAACAAGGCAATATAATGATATCCCAACAAGTAAATAATGTTCCAACAAGGAACGGTCTCCAATCTTCACCTGCAACTAGCAACGCTATAAGAGGGGCTGAGCAAAGCGGTAACATAGCCAATCAACGGTTTGCTAGGACATGGTGGGTTAGAGGCTGAACATGGCAATTTGGGAGGCATGATAAGCAAGTAGTAGGCATCGTAGCATAGGCATAGCAAAAGAGCGAGCATCTAGCAAAGCAAAGATAGTAGTGATTTCGAGGGTATGATCATCTTGCCTGCAAAGTTGTCAGAGTTGACTGGATCCTCGAAAGCAAACTCAACGGGCTCCTCGTTAGCGAACTCGTCTCCCGGCTCTACCCAAACAAGACAAACAAGCAAGAAGGACACAATCAACCACGTGCAACCTCAAACAACATGATGCAAAGATGGTATGCTATGCGGGATGCAATATGTGATGCATATGCAAGATTTGACAAGGAATGCATGAACCTGGCCTCAACTTGGAAATCCAAGTGTGCCACTGGAAATATGAGATGAAATCGCTTGAAAACGATATAAAGAACGCCGGAATCGGAGTGACGGTTTGGGAATGGCAAGCAATTCAAATATGACCACGTTCTGCGATTTACAGCAAGTAGTCATCTAAATGCAACAAGATGAACATGCTACAGCACCCAAACATGGCATTAAAATACATGGTAGGGATCCACTCATGATGCTTAACAAAAAAACTAGCACTGAGCTACAGCCAATTCATCCATTAACAGGTTCAAACAAGCATGGCAAAAATGCATTTGGTAAACAGATTTCAGACTTAGTGAAATTAACACTTGTCTGGAATTTCAGATCAGGTAGCCCACTTCGGAGCATGAAAACTATATGCTACAAGACCTGAATATGGAAAAGTAAAGCATGACATGGAGCTACTCAAAGAGCTTAACAAAAGTCCCTTAGTGACCTTGAGCCAAAAGGGATCAGAAAACACATTTGCAAGCATGTGAACATGGCAAAAACATCATCAGTTCTCAGGCTTAGTGAAAACTGGAGCATGCTGAAACAGATATCAAGTAGGCATGTTTACAAGCTCGATGCACTCACTACAGAGCAAGTCATGACAATCTAAGCATACACCCATCAAGAATACACAAAATACAAGCTATACATGGCAAGAACAATAACATAGCATGCACGGATCTACTACAACATCCTCGGCAAAATTGCTAACAAGTAGACAATCTGCCCAGATTCACGAAATAGCAAAAGTAGAGCTCGATTGACTCAAGCTAGGGTGCTCCATAATTGCAAACAAAGACATAGATGGATAGAGCACTACAAGAGTAACAAAACATCCTTACTGATCATCCTCAAAAGAGGCACAGATCGCTAGGAAACAACATGAACATATGGCATAATGAGATAAACAGATCAAGGACAGTGGAAATGGTAAGTCCCTAAAATCAGCACTAACGAATGCTCCACTTTGCAAGCTTGTGCTAGTCACCACACACATCACAAAAATACATGGGTTGCATCTCTGGATAGATGGCAAAACATACAATGAAACACATGTAGAGCTCAGGGGCATATCATGCACACATTAATCATGTCAAAAATGACAAATATCTAATTGGAGCAGCAGATCTGACAATTAACTCAAATAGCACTCTTCCAACAGCATTTCGGGCATCAAGATGAACTCAAATGAAAATGATGCAATGAGATGAAATGATGTGCTCTCTAAGACGAACATTTTGATATGCTATATGCCCAAAACGGGGCTAGAGTAGCAAAGTTATAGCATGATGAAAAACGCAAAAAGTTAGGGTTTCGGGCGAGATTAGGTCAACCTCAGATCCAGATCTGGATCCAGTTCGTGCACGGGAACCGAGGTCGCCGGAACAGTAGGGGAGTTCACCGGAGTAGCTGCGGACGGCAGCCGGAGGGGAGGTCCGGCCCGAGGACTCGCCGACGTGGAGGAGGCGGCGCCGGCTCGGCACGGTCGCCGGAGCGCGGCGGCGTCGGACGTCGGAAGCGGAGCGGCGG